>NC_092784.1:13855559-14183773 GCF_047496795.1 Chiloscyllium punctatum | reverse complement strand
TTCTAAAGTCAACCATACTATGATCAATCCTTCACTATGATGTGAATGCTTATTCTTGTCTCATTGTACATGACCAGACCTACGATACCTTGATCCTCATTATGCGTGCTTTTATTTTAGACTTGAAAGCATTCCCAAGTAGGCAAACCCAGACTTTTTGGATTCGCAGCTTTTAAGACATCCATGAAAAATAAAACAAGGCCAGAATAAACTTGTTAAATGAGTAGCAATGTCACAACACGATACTTGGGACTTCCTTAAAAATGTTTCTGATTATCTAAATTCACTGCATCCATTGTTGCGCCATAATTTATTTCCCAATCAGTTTCTAAAATATGATTGGCCTTTAATAAATCGGCAATGACTTTATCTATGTTCATTGCTTCATCATTAATGTAATTTTCAAAGTTCCCTGAAAATGCGTCCTTTCTACTAGACTCTTGTATTGTCCTGATTTTTTTTCAGTGCTAAGCAGACTGTGATTCCCTGCCTCCTTTGAAATACTGGGGTTACATTTGCTGCTGTCAAATCTGTGAATTCAGTTCCAGAATTATCATGCATTTGGAAGAGGATAAACAGAGTATTCCTTATTACCTTGGCCATCTCCCTTAGTAATCAACGAGAAGATGAACAGGTCATGGGGATTTATCAGATTTCAGTCAAAATAATTTCTCCAAATTTGCTTATGTACAGATTTGATTGTATTTACATTTTCTCAGTCGACTGAGAAGTGTTTGGAGTTTACTTTTTGAAATGTTTTCTTTTGTGAAGGCAAAACAAAAGTGGTTGCTTCATAGTCCTGCAATTTTCCTGTTCTCTGGTTTCAGCCTGTAAGGAAGATACAATGATCTTCTCTAACATTTCACCTTGGTATACTCTATGCTGAGAAGCTTTTGCATTTCAATGTTGTTAATGTGCGCTTCATAAACCCATCATTTCCTGTATAAAGCTGCTCAGTGATTGAACTTCCACAGCCATACAATCACAGAAGCAATCTCTGTACAGTCAGAAGTACAGTACAATCTACATTGGTCCCACTTTCATACATCAGGCCCATAGACGTGAGTGTTATGACACTTCAAGTGCTTGTCCACGTGCCGTTTAACGGCTGTGCGATGACACACAACAACTTCCCTCTCAAAAAGTGCATTCCAGACTCCAACACCTTCTGGGTGAGAAAAACCCTCCTGAAATCCTCTCTGAACCTCAAACCTCTTTAAAAGCCTGCTCCTTTGCTCTTGACCCTCTGACTTGAAGGAACCGCTGCTGTCTATCCACCCTCTCCATGCCGTTCGTAATCTTACCCTTCTGAATCACGTTCCCCTCAATCTTCTCTGCTCCAAAGTAACCAACCAGAGCGTATCCAGCCTCTCTCCATAGCTGATATGCTCCATTCCAGAGAACATCCTGGTGAATCTCCTCTGCGCTACCCTCAGTGATATCAGATCTTTCCTGTAATGTGGATCCCTGAACTGCACACAGTATTCCATTTTGACCTAGCCAAAGTGCTATATAACTCTTGTAATGTATGCCTCGATTAGGAAAGGCTATGCCTGCTGTCTCCAATTACTTCTTAACTAATCTATTACCCAGACCGTCACATTCAGGAATGTGTGCAGAAGCACCTTCTGAACTTGCGAGTCTGCTGCCATTTATTGAGGCCTCCCATGTCTGGTTCCTTCTTCCAAAGTGCATCACCTCATATTTATCAGTGTTACATTCTATCTGCCATTGATCTGCCCATCTGACCATTCCATCTGTATCTTCCTGTAACATAAGACCTTCCTCCTCACTGCTAACGACCCGAGTTATCTTTGTGTCAGACACAAACCTAATTATTACACTCACCCCATGCCCCTTTGCATTCACATCTGTATCATTTATGAATGTCACAAATAATAAGGGACACAGCACTGACACACAAACAGTCTTCGAAAACCACCTATTTTCTGCAGTATTTTCTCATACACTGATCTGCTACTCACTGGTCTGTAGTTCATTGGTCAATCTCTACAAGTCCTTCCCAGAAAGGGTGTCCTCCAGTCCTCGGTACATTACCTGTGACCAGATTGTATTTAAACATTTTCATCAGCGCCTTTCATCCCTTGTCTCCAGCAGCAGCCTGTGATGTAAGTGAGCTGGACCTAGCGACGTGAATAGTTTATACTAGCCAAAACTATCAATCCCTCTACACATCTGACACAAATCTGCTCAAGAGCTTCTCAGTCCATCTTCTCGAATTCTGACCCTGCATCCTCCTTCTCCCATGTAAAACAGACATGAAGCTCTCATATTTCAATCTAATAATGTCCAAAAATTCACAAACAGAATCTCGCCTTGATCTCAGTCCAAGTTTCGCCAGCAGAGTCCCTTGTTATCTGAGGGATTAATCTGAGAATGTCCATTCAGTATATGGGATCAGTATATTTTATTTAGCTCAAGACATCAAAATTGTATACAGTCTCATCAGCACTCTGTGTGACTCGTGCAGAATGTTTTTCTTGCTCGTCTGAACAAATTACTGCAGAAGCTGGAATCTGTACTGAAACTAACACATGCTAGATATCACAGTGAGTCAGACTGCATCCGTAAAGAGAGAGCAAGTTTACGCTTTGAGTCTAGTTGACCCTTCATCGTCTGTATTTAAATGAAGGCGAACTTAACTTTTACCTTCCCTGTTTGTATATGTTTCATCCTTTGCTTGAATGTTTCTGCAAACATACTGTATGTGCTGATTAAAAATCCCCCGAATATCTGACTGTATCACATCCATTGCTTCTCTATGATTCGGGCTACAAGATATATCTTCAAACAAAACGTTTGTAAATTATAACTTTCCTTTCATAAATGCAGAATAATTCTCTTGAAGTTTGCTATTACTTTCTCAGTGTCCAATATCGCATTCGTTGTGATAGATTGCAAAAGATTACTTCCTGCGGATGACAAGTAAACTGGTCTGTAGTTTTCCACTCTCCCTCTTCTTCCATTCCTAAATCGTTGGAATGCATTTATATCCTTTCAAATTTAATTCGGATAAATACAGTCATCCACAATACAATCCATCTGTGTATTGCTTCTTTCTCTGAAATTGCAGTAGAATTACATCTGGTCAGTCAGATTTACCAATCCTCAATCCAAGTATGTTGTCATATGCTACCACGTCACTAGTATGAAGGATTTTAGTGTTCAGTTACAAAAGTTCTATAGTATTTCTGGGATATGTTCTCGCTCTTCTTCCGTGAAGGGAGATATAATGTAACAATTTCGTCTCCCTGTCAATTTTCCGTTTACTAAAACAAAATTATCCTGTCCACACATTCACTGTGCCACATTTGGCCTTGTTTTCATTTTCCTTTCAAATATGGACAGACACTTTGCGCCAGTATTTGCCAAGAACAAAAAAAAATCCAGCATAGGGAGAGCCTTAGGGCCTTCCAAGCCTGCGCCGATCCAGATCCTCTTTCTATCCCTGTCACCTGATTTCGAATGATCTGTATCCCTCTGCTACCTACCCATTTATGCGTCTGGATAGATACATATAAAATGTCGCTCTCATGACCACGCCTAACACCTCAGCTGGCAATGCATTTCAGGCATCTGCCAGACACTGTGCAATGAACTTTCTGAACATATCTCCCAAAAACCTTTTCCGTCTCATCTTGAATTCCTGACCACTAGAAATTGAGTACCCCACTCTGGGAATAAGCGTCTTGCTATCCACACTGTCTATACCTCTCATGATTTAGTAGAACTCAATCAGGTCCACCCAACTTCGGTCAGTCTAATGAAAATAATCCTAATCTACCAAACCTCTCTTCATAGCCAGTTCCGTCCAATACCAGGCAACATCCTGATGAAACTCCTCTGCACCCTCTCCAAAGCATCCACATCCTTTTGGTAAGGTGGCGACCAGAACTGTACGAACGATTTGAAATGTTGTCGAACCAAAACCGTACACAACTGTAACATGACCTGTCATCTCTTGTACACAATAGATTCCAACAGATTCCCTCCTGTGGATGTCAAGTTAACTGGTGTGTACTTCGCCACTTTCTCTTTTCTGCCCTTCTTCAAATGGTGTAATGCAGGAAGCAAAGTATGTTGTATGCCTTCTTGACGACTCTATCGACCTGCCACTTTAAGGAACAATGGATCTGAACACCCAGAACTCTCTGTACATCAATTTTGACCCAGGCTTTTTCCATTTAGCCGAAAGTTCACTCTTGAATTGGATCTTCCAAAATACGTCATCTCACATTTGTCCAGATGGAACTCTATTTGCCATTTCTCTGCACAACGCTACAATCTATCTATTTTCTGCTGCATTCTCTGACAGTCCCCTTCACTTTCTGCTACTCGACCAATCGTAGTGCCAACTGCAAACTTATTAATCAGACCACCTTTACCTTCCTTTTGTTCATTTATGTGTATCATAAACAATAGCGGCCCCAGCATTAAACCCTGTGAAACACCACCCAGAACAGTTCTTCATTTGAGAAACTCCCTTCCACTGCTGCTCACTGTGTGCTGCTGCCCAGCCTGTTCTCCATCCATTTAGCTAGTAGACCCTGGACCCCTTGCAACTTCACGTTCTCCATCAGCTTACATCAACAAATACCTTACCGAAGCCCGTTGTATAACATCTACAGCCTTTTCCTCACTATCAGTTTTCACTTCCACAAAGAAATCTATTATGTTTGCGAAGATGTGACCTCCCTGGAACAAAACCAGAGAAGGCCTTGTTTGAAGTCTGTTTGTGTTGTCCTCTGGAATCAGACGGGTTTTATTTCCAAGGCAGAACTTTATCAAATGCCACATTGACTAACTGCCTACAAAGTGAATGTTTTCTAAAAAAAAACAAAATTGAATGCATTTGCCGTACAAGGCTACAAATTCAAATTCACCCCACAGATTTATGTGTGTGTGCATCTGAGAAATGCGGAGTGTGTGCATGGGGGAGGGGGAACTGTGTGAGTGAGCGCGCGTGTATGTGTGTGTGTGCGAGAGAAATAGCGTGTGTATGTATGTGTGTGTGTGTACATGTGCGCACAAGTGTGGCAGGTGTGTGTGTCCTCGTTAAGTCATAGACAGATGCCTTTCCCTACACAGACTTCCGCCCTGGATTCAGAGCTTCTACACTCTGCAGCCTCTGCTCCATTTGTTGATCATGTTACAGTCTCAGATACTGTAACTACAGTCCCCATGCTCCATCCAAAGTTGGGTCAAAAAATCCTCAGGTCTCCCTGAATGTCTGGGGCAGCTCACAGCACAACTTCCAGCAAACCATCCCCAACACCTCCACTTAATTTTGAATAACAGGAGTCAGCCAGAAGATTTTCATAGAGTCACAGAGATGTACAGCATGGAAACAGACATTTTGGTCAAACCCGTCCTTGCGGACCAGAGATCCCAACCCAACTAGTCCTACCTGCCAGCACCCAGCCGATTATCGCTCCAAACCCTTCCTATTCATATACCCATTCAAATGCCTCTTAAATGTTGCAATTTTACTGAGCCTCCACCACTCTCCCTAGCTGCTCATTCCATACTCGTACTACACGATGTGAAAAGGTTGCCCCTTAGGTCTCTTTCCCCTCTCACCCTCAACCTATGCCCTCTATTTCTGGACTCCCCAACCCTCGGGAAAAATACTTGTCTATTTACTCTATCAACGCCACTCATAATTTTGCAAACCTCGATAAGGTCACCCCTCAGCCTCCGACGCAAGTTCGATGCCTGCCCCTTTACAATAATACTCGAGTGCTTCATCGTGTTACTGGCCACACGATCAGCTGAGAGGGACAAACACAGAAGTTCAGTGGACAAGCACAGACTATGTTTCAAAGTCGTGAGTCAAAACTGCTGAACCCCTCCTGTCCAACATGATCATTAAACTGTCAACCTTTTTTCTTTCTTCCATGTGTGTGGAAGTCATGCAAGACCACTGCAGGATTGCATATATAACATGGAACATGGGGCACATGCGGAAGTGAACAACAGCCCCCACACACCATTTCATTGTTTCTGAGTTTCACAATGTCAGCATTCGATAAATTAGGGAGCCAAAACTCAAAGCCAGGGAAAGATACTGAGGGACTGAAAAATGCACATTTAAGATAGAACCAGATAATTAAGATAGAAATAGGCCATATTGGTGAAATATGGGGAAAAAGACGGGGCAGTGGGACACACCAAGGAGCTGTGCAGACTATGCTTCGTAAGATGAACTATCTGCGCAGCATGGAGAGCATTACAGACTGTACCAATGTATTGCTCAGGAAGCTGAACTATCTACCCAGCACAGGGAGCTGTGCAGACCGTGCCAGTGTATTGCTCAGTAAGCTGGACTGTCTGCCCAGCATGGGGAGCTGTGTAGACTTGGCCGGTGTATTTCAGCCTCAGTATTGGCCGGGAATGGGATGTAGTCAGAGGAACGAAATTCAATCTGTAACCAGAATAGAGCATAGTGACCTCAATGCTTTCAATATTTAAACAGCAAGGGCAGTGATAAAATAAATCATGTTTCACAGTTGAAACTGGATAGGTCAACATAGAGACCCATGAGTAACACTGCCAGAAGCAATGAGGGAGAGAGTGAATTAACAAGTTCATTGCTGCAGTCAGTTGTGGCTTGTAAAGTGAAAATCTCGATTTAGAATCTCAGCAGGAACAATAACAAAGACAATGATAATAGAGTCAATGAAAGGACAGTATTGCAGTCAATCATGATTTATAAAATTAATGACTGAACATTTAGACTTACCAGGGACACCAACGAAAGCCAGGATTGGATAATAAAAATATTGAATAATGTCAAGTGCATATTCGATCCGCCGCGATAATGGTATTTGATCATAATGTGATGAAAGAAAAGAAACATCCCAATATAAACTCCTGTCCATTCTTGAGACATTCCAGCCTAATGTTCTCAGATTGTGAAACATTGTTGGAACATTCCAGTCTAATGTTCTCTGATTCTGACTCATTGTTAGACCATTCCAGACACTTGTGCTCCGATTCTGATCTCTCCCCACTGCATCTCTTGAGCTGCCGATCCCTGTTAATGCTGTCGGTGGTGCTCCCACTCATACTATGGAATAGCACATTCAACGGAACCCGTTTATCATTAAAAGATGGAACCCCTCCATGGGATAATTACAATCCATGGAGACTGGCATTAATCACAGTCACTAAACAAACAGGCTCAGTTAACCCCTAACTGACGTAACATTTGGAATAGATGGGCGTTGCTTAGGGATGGACCATAAATCTTTCAGTCTTCTTATTCTTTCTTCCATGTGTGTGGAAGTAGTGCAAGAACGCTGCAGGACTGTTTATATTACATACTGTTTATAAAGGGCGATAGAGATAAATAAGCCAACCAGCTGCACAGGGTGACCAGTGGGGACACTTCCACAGACAATAAAGCAGTGTAAACTATTTTTTTGCCCATTGGCGTTGTGCAGTGCTGCTCCTTGCGACATCATTCAGAGCATTAAGACTGCTGCTCAGGAACAGGAGAAGCTAATTCTGTCCCTATGTGTCTGTCACAGAGGGAGAGGAGGAGAGCATTCAGCCTCTTGATCCTGTTACAGTTGGACAGTGAGAGGCCATAAAGCCTCTCGGGTCTGTTGCAAATGGATAGGAGGAAGCCATTCAGCCTCTCGAATCTGTTGCAAATGGACAGAAGGAGGCCATTCAGCCTATTGAGCCTGTTACAGAGGGACAGGAGGAGGCTATTCAGCCCATGGAGCGTGTCACAGAGGAACAGGAGGAGGCCATTCAGCCTTTCGGGTCTGTTGCAAATGGACAGGAGGAGGCCATTCAGCCTATTGAACCTGTTACAGACGGACAGGAGGAGGCTATTCAGCTCATGGACCGTGTTACAGAGGGACAGCAGGAGGCCATTCAGTCCATGGAGCGTTTTACAGAGGGACAGGAGGAGGCCATTCAGCCCATGGAGCGTGTTACAGAGGGACAGGAGGAGGCCATTCAGCCTCTCTGGTCTGTTGCAAATGGACAGGTGGAGGCCATTCAGCCTATTGAGCCTGTTACAGAGGGACAGGAGGAGGCCATTCAGCACATGGAACATGTTACAGAGGGACAGGGGGAGGCCATTCAGCCCATGGAGCGTGTTACAGAGGGACAGAAGGAGGCCATTCAGCCTCTCGCGTCTGTTGCAAATGGACAGGAGGAGGTCATTCAGCCTATTGAGCCTGTTACAGAGGGACAGGACGAAGCCATTCAGCCCATTGAGCGTGTTACAGAGGGACAGCAGGAGGCCATTCAGCCTCTCAGGTCTGTTGCAGAGGGTCATGCGGAGGCCATTCAGCCTAGTGAGTCTGTTCCTGAGGGACAGCAGGAAGCCATTCTGCTTCTTGAGCCTGTTATTCAGTATATACCAGTTTTAAAATATTTATGGAGAAGAACAGTCCTGACATAAATGGTAAAGTTCTAAATTGAATCAGGCCAACGTTGAACGTTTTATATTGGCAATTTCAAAAGCTGCTTGGACGAAGCTCGTGGCAGGAAAGCGGGAGGCCTTCACAATTCCAGAGTCTAGATAGAGTATGTTCCGGTTCATGAACAATGCAAGGCTGGTCGGGAATGTCGGATGGCGATTGGAATTGCGGTTTTGTGCAAGAAAAAGACGGAAGTATATGATAGGTACAGACAGTAGGGATCGAGTGAATCCATCGAGCAGTACCAGGGCTGAAGGCTAATACTCAAGAGGGAAATCAGGAGGTAAACTGGGGGCATAAGACATCTTTCGAAAATAAGGTAAGGGACAATCCAAAGAGAATCTACCAATACATTAAGGTCAAAAGAGAAACTAGGGAGAGGACAGGGCCCTTTCAAGATCAGCAAAGTGACCGATGTGTGGAATGACAGGAGATTGGTGAGATACTACATAAATATTTTGCATCAGTATTTACTGTGGAGTAGAATATGGAAGGGAGAGAACTTGGGGAAATGAATGGTGATATCTTGAAAAGTGTCCATGTTACAGCTGATGAGGAGCTGGCCGTCTTAAAATGCATTAAGGTGCATAACTCCCTCTGACCTTTGATGTGACTCTTGGATAGGCACTTGGAAGTTAGTACAATGAAGGGCACATAGGTTAGTCTGATCTTAGAGTAGGAGAAACTGCCGGCACAACATCAACTGCTCAAGGGCCCGTACCGTGCTGCACTGTTCTGTGTTCTATGACCTGATCAGGTGTACTCCAGAATCTGATGGGAAGCTATGGAAACCGTTGTTTTATACCTGGCTGAGATATTTTTATCATGGACAGCCACAGGTAAGGTTATGCAATTGTTTAAGAACAGTTGGTAAGTAAAAGTGAGGAATCTATAGACTGGTGGGCCTGATGTCATTGGTGGCTAAGTTGTTGGAGGGGATTCTGAGGGACAGGATTTAATTGTGTTTGGAAAGGTAAATTCCGATTAGCGATAGTCAACATGATTTTGCGTGTCACTAATTTGATTTAGTTTATTGAAGAAGTGAAAAATAAGATTGATAAATGCACAAAAATAGAACTGTGGAATAGAATATGGACTTTAAAAAGGCATTCAAAAAGGTTCCGCGTGGTAAACTGTTAAACATGGTTAGATCACATGGAATACAGGGAGAGTTGTACATAATTCGCTCAAAGGTAAGAGATGAAGGTAATGCTGGTGCGGTATATTTTAGTTGGACTGGAGGCCTGTGACCAGCAGTGTACCACAACGATCTAACGGATTTTGTCTTTTATGTCAATGATTTGGATGTAAATATTAGTAGAGAATGGTTAGTGAGTTTACAGATAACACCAAAATTGTGAGGTAGTGGACAGTAAAGACGGTTAACTCAGAGTAAAATGGGACCCTGATAAAATGTGCCAAAGGGCCGAGGAGTGGCTGATGGAGTGTATGTTAGACAAACGGATGGTGTAACATATTTGGGAGCCAAATTGGGTCAGCACTAGTAGGCAGGACACTGGGATGTGTTTCCAAATACAGATGGCTAAATAGGAACTATGAAAACCCTGCAGTATGGAAACACGC
The DNA here is from genome assembly GCF_047496795.1 of Chiloscyllium punctatum. Classification (NCBI taxonomy): domain Eukaryota; kingdom Metazoa; phylum Chordata; class Chondrichthyes; order Orectolobiformes; family Hemiscylliidae; genus Chiloscyllium; species Chiloscyllium punctatum. The sequence goes on along the minus strand of NC_092784.1, from coordinate 14,173,727 downwards.
CAATTGGCCCATCGAGTCCACACTGACCCTCCAGATAACATGCTGACCAAGACACACATACGTTACCCCAGTAACTCTACATTTCCCTTAAACAATTCACCTAACCTGCATACTGTGGGACAGTTTAGTGAGGCCACAGAACCTATCATGTGCGTTTTTAGACTGTGGGAGGAAAACCAAGCTCCGGAAGGAAACCCACACAAACGCAAGGAGAAATGGCATACACCGCACAAACAGTCAACAAAGGGTGGAATCGAACCCTGGTCATTGGTGTTGCCAGGCAGTACTGCTAGTCACTTTGCTACTTAATGACCATCAGCGAGAGTAGCTGATTTCTCACACTTTGTCTGTATCTGTCACATCTGTTCAGATGATGTCGAATTCCAGCGTGGTGCCTCTGACAAGCCCTCCTTTACCTTCATCCCAGGATTCACATTCTCATGGACAGGGCCTTAAGTTGTGACTGACACATTGCCTGCACCTCTGCCCTCACCCATTCCCGTCCTTTCCAGATCAAGTGTTCCATTAATACTGCAGCATGCAAGAGAATTGGTGATCTAAAATAAAACAAAGAGCTGTATACACTGGAGATCAGTAATTAGTACTGTTCTGATGATGACTCCCCAGATTTGGAAAAAAAAAACTCTTCTCTCTTCCGACAAAGGACTGAGAAAAAGTGACGACTGCAAATGCAGTGAATTCTGAAGTGAATTCCTGATGAAGGGTTTATGACTAAAACGTCGTCTTTCCTGCTCCTCGGATTTTGCCTGACCTGCTGTGCTCTTCGGGGTCCACACGTTTCGACTTTCTTCCTGGAGATGCAACAAACCGTTGAGTTTTTCCTGCAAATTCGTGGGTATCTAATTTCCTGTTTATAACATAAACAAAGTTTTCCCTGCAGTATTGACTTCCATCTACATCTTCCACCAGTGTTTCCTCCTCCTTCTTGGTTCCAAGCTGCAGTCAAGCTGTTTCTCTGTAAACTGAGCACCCTGGTGAGATGAATGGTAGATTCAGCGATTTTTTTCTTGAGGCCTTTCTTGATGTTACAAACTCTCGCTGCATTTTGATCCAAAAACGCATGGATAAGAATGTCTGAGAAGGATATGGGTCAAGTGCAGAAACATGGAGTGAATGTTGACTGACGTTTTGGTCGAAATAGACCAGTTCTGGCTGAAGGACCTGTCTCCGTGCAGTAGGATTGTATGACTGTAAATAAAAGTAGTTTGGGATATAGACAGAGAGGGGGAGTTTGAGAAACAATGTCAAGGAAAGGTAAGTTCACAGGTTTCAGAATTCTGAATGTAGACATGACAATAGCATCTGGCAACATAAGCCAACATTACCAGGAATGATGGGTGAATAGGATATTGGTGTGAGTTCAGATGATGGAGAATTTTGTTCTGCAGCTTTGTGGGGTCTGCAGAATCTTCGACTCTGGGCTGAATCTAACACTAATTTGTCTCAGTAACATTTTCATTGAGTGACAGAGGGATTGTCTGTCTGAGACTGAGCTAGTTTCCTGGTGCTATCTTACCGAACTCACCCTATTTACTACCCACTCCACCGCATGGTGTCCTTGTCATTTAATGCCAGCCAGATTCTCCCTCCCATCATGGCTGCAGGTACTCAGCATCGCCGGAAATCACTGGATATTCCGTGATCCCTGGCACTGATGCCAAAATATAAAGGCCAGTGGGCAAATAATTTAGCTTTCTCAGTTCGGAGCTGCCCTGCCCTGTTTAGCCCGAGCATGGCAGATAAGACAATTGATAACAGACAGTAGACAATAGGTTCAGGAGTAGGCCATTCGGCACTTCGAGCCAGAACCAACATTCATTATGAACATGGCTGATCATCCACAATCAGTATCTTGTTCCTGCCTAATCCCCATAACCCTTGATGCCACCATCTTTAAGAGCTTGATTCATCCATAAGGGGCAATTACACTACGGGTTTGTCGACAGGGTCATTGGGCTCCTGGTCGATGGGTTAGTAGAGAGGGGGGCCATTCTCTTCTCAAAGGGATCCACATCACCAGACCCACCAACAATGGTCTGAGCTCAATCACCCTGCTCAGTGCAGTATCTGTCGTCTGAAGAAATATCCAGCTGCACAGGACAAGCATCAATAACCTTCCTTGCTGTGTCAGGATAAGGGTCCCCTTATTCTCTCTGCTCATTCACATTCACTGTATATCTGTTATAGCACCTACCCCCAAACAAGGCTCATGCTCCAACATTCTCATTGCTACAGGCAACACCTCCCCCTCCTCCCTCTCTCTCTCTAGCCTTTGTGATACCCCTGCACATTTATAGAATGCTCTTGAGGATGCTGGTTGTGGAATATTCCAGATCACTTTCCAAGTGTCCCAGTTTCAGGAGAATGACAGTGCCACAGTGTGGAAAACATGAGCGGAAGGAACAGTGTGTTTTTTAAAATTGAAATTACATGCACAGGAAATTGAAATCCATTATGAGGGCATTCAGTCCTTGAAACGTGCTCTACCATTTAATAAGATCGGGGGTGATCTAACTGTCTCCTGAGCTCCATGTTACAGGAAATTTCAGTCATTCAGCCCCCAGCTTCCTGTCACTGACCAGACGACACTCAGGCATTTTTATCATGGGTATCTTCAAGCATGTTTTCCTGAGGCATTTCCCATGGGGACGGACTTTCCTACCAATATGTCCCAGCAGCTTTCTATTTTCATGCAATAGTAAGCATGCGTCACACAGATCAATCAAAAATATACTGTTATTTAATAGTTGTCGATATCTAAACACAATTATTATTCTGGTTATTTTGCTTGTGTCAACTTATTGCATTCTGCTCAAGATAGCATCTAAATACTTGTTTCCACAATTTTCAGCAGAGAACATTTTTATCCTCAGCTAGTACCTTGTACCTTCTTCCTTGTTATGAAAGTTTCTCTTGCTCTTCGTCTGTGACTATTTCTCTCTGAAACAGTTACATTAGCTCCCATTCAGTTGGCTGGACGTCTGGTTTGTTTTGCAGAGGGAGGTCAATAGCGCAGGTTCAATTCCCCATACTGACAGAGGTCACCATGATGGGGACCTTCTCTCAACCTCTAGGGCTCAACTCTACTTTCCTGCTAACCCCTCATATCCCTCAACTCGCTGATGTGACATAAAACAATCCAGCCCATCTGTAAAATCATTCAGTGACCCAGCCTCCACAACTCACTGGTGAGTGAAATTCAGACTTCACGACCTTCTGAAAGAAGACATTTCTTTGTATCTCGGTTTGAAATCGATATCCCTTATTCTGTCCCTGAGTTTGAGACTCTGCCCAGGTGTGGAAACACATTCTCAGCATCTTCCTAGTCAATGAACTTCGCTATCATTTACGTTTCAGTAATATCACGCTCATTCATTTCAAGCACAATGAATAATTGCCTCACCATTTTAGATGTATTCAATAATTCAGCCCTTTCATCCCAGGAACCTGCGTACTGTATCATTCTAGTTACTTGCTGCATCACCACGCTGACTTTATGTTTCATACACAGGAACACTCCAATCCCTTTTTACTGCTCCTTTGTTGGGAGTCTTCTTCATTAAATAACAGCCTGTCTTTTGTTTCGCAGTGTCATCCTGAAACTCTGATGGATATTGCATTCAGCTCTCGCCGTCAGGCTGTCAGAATAGACTGTAAATAACTGATGTCATCGGACTGGTATTTGTGATACCCCAGTAGATATGTCTTATCATAACGATCCATTAATCCTGACTCTCCGATTTCTATGTGCTAACCACCCGACATCCCATGCTAATACATTGTCCGTAACACTACGAGCTTCTGTTTTGTGTAAGAACCTTTGTTTTGCGATACCTTGTGGACGATTTCTGGTGAGCTGCATGCCTACCAGTTCCCCTTTATCAAGTCCGCTTGTTACATTTTCAGGGATCTCAGAATAACTTTGCAGGCAAAATATAGTTTCCCATTAACAAAACCATGCTGACTCTGCGTGAAGCTTTTCTGAATGCCCTTCAATTCTTGCCTTAATAATAGACTCTAGCAGATTCCCAGTAATTATGGTTGGGCTAAATGTTTCCTGCTTTCTGTCTCGCTCCTTTCTCGAAGATAAGCGCCAAATTGCAGATTCTCCAATTTCGCTGGAAAACCATTGAAATCCAGAGAGTTATGGAATCTTTCACACAGTACCATCAACCATTCATTAACAATTAAAAAAAAACAACTCTGAATTACTGCTGACCGGTCTACCTTTACTATTATGTGTTTGTCAAAAAACCTTGTTTGTTTTGTTAGAGACATTTCAAAAACTTGCCTCCCGTTAACATTTTGTTTATGTCATTGACATGCATACAGTGCCTTCCCCTGTAAGGAACAATGCAAAGTACTGGTGTAAATTTTTGCCTGTTCCCTGTAGCCAGTTCCCCAGTCACATCCTCTACATGACCTCAATATACTTTCCAGACTTCATTTCTACTGAAGGTCGCACACTCATTTTGAACTTCTTTTTATATATACGCAGAGAATTTTGTGATTCTTGTTTTTACATTTCTTGCCAATTTACTTACATAATATCTTTTGTTCCCCTTTTCCTCGCTTTCTAGATTCATACAGTCACATCACGTACAAACAGACCCTTTGGTCCAACTTGTCCATGCTTAACTAAACTAGTCCCACCTGCTTTCACGTGTACCATATGCCTCTAAACGGTTCATATTTATATTTGTCCAAATGTCTTTTAAATGTTGCAGCTGTCCTCTCATCTACCACTCTTCCTCTTGCAGCTCATTCCATACACACATCACCCTACATGTGAAAACGTTGCACCATTGGACCTTTTAAATCTTCTCTCTTTCACCTTAAAGCGTTGTTCTCTATGTTTGAACACCTCCACTCTCCGGGCGAGAATGCCTTGGCTCTCTATTCAATCCATGCCTCTTATGATTTTATAAACTTCTATAACGTCATTTTTCAACCTCCTCCACTCCATCTAATAGCAACTTCAAGAACAAGCATTTAATCGTAGGCACTGCAAATTTGAAACAATATTAAAAAATGACAAGTAAACAACATAGACAAAACTCATACTGTGATTTGTTTTTTCTCAAACTAACAATGCAAAGACAGTGTGAAACCCTTACCAGTGCCATTAGGAAGTTAAACTCTTGAATACCTTTGTCGAAAGAGGGTGATGATCCCTACACTGAAAGCGTATGTCTGGCCAATTCCACGTAAGAAAGGGAATTCTTATACCACACGGTAATCATGCAGTTGCCTTTAGCAGAGTGAGATGAAGGTTGAGTATACTTGTTGAAATTTGGATCACAGTGTGAATTCAGTGCAAAGGGGAGGGGGTGGTGATTTCAATAAGGTTTATTCCAAGAAGGAAACTTTCCGGAATGAGATGTGAGTGGGAGGTGTAAAACAACATGAATGGAGAGGCCTAGTCACACTGACACCAGAGGCAAAGTGGCAGCACAAAACAAAGCTTTTTGCGAGTGCAGGAAAGGTAGACCTGAACAAAAAAGCCTCAGCTAGGAACCATAATGTGAGCGAATGTACTCCGTAATTGGAGAGGGACAACCTGGAAGAGGATGGAGCAGTAATGGCTGGGGTTTCTGCGGGTTATTCAGGAAGCACAGCTGAAATTCAATGCCCAGCTTCTGCTCATGGTCCCTGAAATATCCACCCTAAATCTGGGCACACACTAATGCTCATTAATTTGCGATTGATTCGTATCCTTGGGAGATTTTGTCAACCACGGGCGGTTCATCTTCCTCCGAGTCCTTTTTGAAGAAAAAAAATAATTGCTGCGTTTTATGGGATATCTGCTTGAATGTCTGCCCCTGTATATCCACTGACCTTCTTCTGGGTCTATTTCCACATCCCTCTTCAGACCAGATGTGAGACAGAAATCCTCAATTTAAATGTTTGGTTCTTTTCAATCATTTAGGAGGAACTTCTGCATGTGGCTGAATACACGATCAGCGGAAGCTGACTCCATTCTCCCAGTATCTCCATCTCTGTTGTTTCTGTTTGATGATGTCACACTCCAGAGAACTGCCACTGACGTGACCTCCTTTTCCTTTAAACCAGAAATCCCATAACTCCAGCAGATACGGCCTTCAGCTGTCAATGTCCCATCGCCCACAGTGTCACCCTCACTCAGTCCCCTCCTTCCCAGAACAATGATATATCTCCCCTTGTCATCACTTCCTACTACACTAGAATCCACATTCATGGAAGCATCCTCTGCCACTTCCTCCTCCTCCAGCAGGATTACACCATCAAACACATCTTTCCCTCCCGTCCATTGTCAGCATTACATTGTGACCATTCCTTCTGTGACACCCCTCATCACACTGAACCCTTCACCACTCCCCCATAGCACCTTCGCGTGCAATTGCAGAAGGTGCAACACTTGCCTATTCACCTCTTCACTCCTCATTGTCCAAGGCCCCAATCACAACTTCCAGTTGAAGAAGCATTCCACTTGTATTCGTTCAATCCAGTGTCCTGTCATTGCTAATCACAATGCAGTCTCCCTTACACTTTGGAGGTTAAACAGGGACTGTTTTAAGGAGAGTTCCACTCTCTCTGTAGGAATAATCCTGACCTTCCTATTGCTTCCCATTCCAATAACCTTAGTTGTTCTCATGCTGACGTTTCGGTCCTGAGCTGCTGTAATGTTACAAAAAATCACAACCCAATCTTGAGTAACACCTCACTTTACACTTTGGTATATTACAGCCTTAAGGAGTTAATATTAAATTCCATAATTATACAGCCTGACCCCATTATGGCTGTTCTCCATTTTTCATACATTCTGCTTTCTGGTTTCTCTATGATTTTGTCTGTAGCTTGTTTATTTGCAATCAATAGAGAGAACGCATTTCTCCAATTAACACTTTAATTTACACCCATTTTACATCTGTTTCTCTTTCATCACAATTAAAAGCTCATTCCTTTGTGGCATTGCATCACCATATGCTCTGTCTCCCATCATCCCTCATCCACTTTTGTCAAGGGATTAAGGGGTTCTTTTCAGTTCTAACTAATGGTCACGCTGGAATTGAAACTCTGTGTCTGTCTCTCTGTTTCCACAGCTGCTAGATCTGCTGATTTTTTCCAGCAATTTCTGGTTTTGAACGGTTAGAAAGACGTGTGTCCAAGCCGCTCAAACACCCTGTCCATCATGGAGCGCATACACCGGGGGGGTGAACAATAACACAAGATGTAGAAATTCACTGGTTCTGAAACGACAAAAGACCAGCATCATTGACTCTACAGAGTTCTTAATGAAGACCACGGAGAGAAACAAAGAGAAGCACATTCAATTTAAACACCTAAAATGGCACGACTGGAAGGGGAATGATTCATATGAATGTTAGAATTAGCACCGCTACAGTGTGGAAACAGGCTCTTCGGCTCAACAAATCCAAAACGATTCTCTGAAGGCCAAACTAACCAGACCCATTCCCATATCCTACATTTATCCCTGACTAATGGACCAAACCTATGCATCCCTGAACACTATGGGCAATCTAACAAGACCAATGCACTTCAACTGCACGTTTTCGGACTGTGGGTGGAAACTGAAGCACCTGGAAGAAATCCACGCAGACACGGGGAAAAAGCGTAAACTCCACAGACAATCATCGAAGGATGGAATCGAACTTGGGTCTGGAGTGCAGTGAGGCAGCAGCGCTAACCACTGAACCACGTTGCTGCCAGGCGGAATATGTTTAGGGGTTTTGAGAATCATGACAGTTAAGAGGAGTGATATCATGGACAAACGCTCAGAAGAATGAGAATACAAAAATGGAAGTGTTACCACATCCGAAACCAGAGTAGGTCATGGGGTGATGGATGAATGGGTCTCGGTGTGAACTTGGGGATAGACGGCTGAATTGCAATGCAGAAATTGCAGCTCAAAACTGGGAATGCATGTGGTACTGTCGATCACAGCTGGACAGAAGGAGAATTGTATTGAATCAAAATCTGCAACTTTATGCCCAGGATCATCCCTCAGTCTATCATTCCCATTAAGCTGATCGATGTTTCAGAGACGAGTTGGGAAATGTACTAGTGTCAGAACCATGTATACCTAAAACTGATGACAATCCATTTGAAGCTACCGCACGTGACCACTGTATTTACATTCCAAGCAGCAGGAATAATATCTAAGAGAGAAGGCGACATGATTACAAAGCAAACAGATCAGATAGAAACTCGACAATTCTGCCACATCCTGTCAGAAATTGAGTTGGACTATGAAACAACTTACGATAAAAGAGGACTCCACAAATATTATTTAAAAACAACATTGATCAATCGGATTAGGGCGTCACTGGTTATTGCCCAGAGGGTAGTTAAGAATCAACCACATTGCTGTGGGACTGGAGTTACATGAATCCAGAGCAGGTATGGATGGCAGTGTCCACTCCTTGAGTGCATCAGGGAACCTGCAAATGATTATTATCTCATCATTAGACACTTAATCCCAAACATGTATTGCATTCGAATTACACCATCTACTGTAGCAGGATTCAATCTCAGATCACCAGAACATTACTGGGGTTGTTAGGCTAACATCTCAACAGCTCTTTCTCAGGCTATTGCTCTAGTATTCCGCGAAACAATGAAACCTTCCTGTACATCAGTGTAAAAGACAAGGATGCCGTGTCTGCGACATCCTCAGGCAGAAGTGTTGCTTGAATGATGCCCACAGAATCACAGATGACAGTCTTCAACCAATTCGAGTTACTGCACGTGACATGAAGAAACAACTGAACACAGCAGATACGACGAAGGCAATGGGCCCTGACACCTTTCTTGCAAAAGGACTGATGACTTGTGCTGCACAACAAGCCGTGTCCCTGGGGAAGCTGTGTCATTCCAGCTCCAATTCTGACATCTCCCTGGCAATGTAAAAAATTACTCAACTATGTCCCATCCCCTAAGAGGGGAATAATTACAAGCTGACCAATTACCATCCCTCAGTCCCATCACGACAATCAAATTGGTGAGAGTTCTTTCTGCCAGAGATATCATGCAGTAAAGAAATAACCAGCTCAGTGTGGTTTCCCATAGGTCGCCAGGTGGAGATGGAGATGTTGTGGAAATGTCACTGGATTACCTATCCATACAGGGCTAATGCTCTGGCAGATGGTGGAAGTTAGAAACAATTAATAAAATATCGAGATGTAAAATCTAGTGCCGGTAATATTGACATTGAAGCCCATGTCAATTGTCAACATAAATTTTCTGCCCCATTACACATTCAAGAAATGATTCTCCCATGCTTTCCTGGTCTTGCCTAAATGTCACTCCAGATACACAACCATGTGGTAAACTCATCAGTGGTCTCCGAAACTGCAAGGCCTTTGCATCAAATTGTTTCCAGGTCTTAAAGGATGAACCCAGGTAGAACACCGGGCACCAGCCTCTCTATCGGAAAAGTAAACGGGAAATATAGTCCTGTCGACCCTTTAGAGACCCCCTTCCTAACATCTGAGAGTTTGGAACAACATTTACAGAGCTTTCCCACAAACTGCACAGAACCATCTGGAAAAGGGTAGGTAATCCAACACACTGAGCCTTCCCCACTCTCGCTTGTGGTCAAACATCTCTTCAATTGACTTTGCCCAAACACTGAATACTCTATATCCTTTGAAGTGATTAACTATCTGGATAAAAAATGAAGTAGGAACTTCGGTCTGTCAATTAGTAAAGACGTCAACAAAAGTATACATATATTTCACAAGTTTACGACAATTCGTTTTGAAATGCTAACCGTTATTTTATTTTTCCAACCAATGTGCTCAATGTCACATCTATCCACGTTGGTCTTCACCTGCCAGGTATTTGTCCATTCCCTCCAATTGTCTTCACACCTGAACTTCTTTACACCCTGATCACCCACTCACAATCTCAATTTGGGGCCATCAGCCGATTTGGAAAGATTATATATAATGTCCTCGAACAAATGTTTAATATGCTTTCTGAATAGCTGTGGTCCAAGCATCAAATCCTGGATTATCATGCTAGTCATTGCTTTCCACTCCAAAATATATAGAACTGTTTATACTGATTCACTTTTTCATTTAAACTCTCCCATTCTCAATCCATGCCAGTATATTAGATCTAGCTGTTCCACACTGTTATGGACCAGGACAGACCTCCTCAAATCATTTCAAGGAAGTAGCGAAGATCCAACATTTGCTCATTGACTTTAGCAGGTTTAAGGTGGATATTCCAGGAGTGATGCAGCTAAATGAAACACAAACACAAGAGGATAGCAGATAGACTAACGTAACTTTCTGAAAAAACAACAAATGATCTCTCAACTCCGGATTCAACCCAGTGAAACTCTTCTGCACTCCATCTATTGCCAGTACATTCTTTCTCAAGTAAGGTGGCTTAAACTTGATACAATACTCCAGGTGTGGCCTCACCAGCACCCTGTAAAGCTGCAAAATGACTTACCTGATTTTAAACTGAATCCCTTCAGCAACGACATACAATATACCATTTGCCTTCCTCAGTACTTGCTGTACCTGCAGACCAACCTTGCGTTATTCATGCACATGGGCACCCAGGTCCCTCTGCAGAGCAGCCTGCTGCAACGTTTTGCCATTCAAGTAACAATCCTTTTTATTGGTATTCCCAACAAAATGGATGAATTCACATTTACTGACATCGTATTCCATCCGCCAGACATTTGCCTACTCACTCAAAGTATCTGTGCTCCTCGAAAACGTTTCATAGATCTCTGCACACGTTGCTCTGCCACTTATCTTCGTGTCATCTGCAAACTTTGACAAACTATGGATGCTCCCAACTCCATAATTGCAGCCCCAACACAGATCCCTGAAGCACGCCACTAGTCACTGATTGCCAGATATGAATAGCACTCATTTAGACCCACCCTTTGCTTCCTGTTAGTCAACCAATCTTCTATGCATACTCATACTTTACCCATAACGCATTTCATTTTTATCTTCTGCAGCAGTCTATTGTGTGGCACCTTTTCGAAGACCATTTGGAAACCTAGATACGTCGCATTCACTGGGGCCTCGTTGTCTACCTTGCTCGTAATTTCTTCATGAATTTCCAACAGACTTGATAAGCAGACCTGCCCATCAGGAAACTATGCTGTGTCTGTGCAATGGGTCGATTTCTATCAAAATGCCGTGCTATCTCTCCCTTGATAATACACTCAAACATCTTCCCCATTACAGAGATTAACTTAACTGGTTTATAATTCCCCATCTTTTATCTGCCAGCTTTTTTTAAACATGGCGTCTCATTTGCTGTTTTCCAATCTGCTGGGACTGCCTGATTAAATTTAAATAAGAAATACTACAATTGCACAGATACTTCTCCCGCTATCTTTTTTTTAGTACCCTGGATGATTTCATTCGGGGACTTGTCTGCCTTTAGATCCATTTGCTTACCCAACACTACCGCCTCCGTAATAATGATTATGCACATGTCCTCACCTACCCTCATCTGTTTGTCAATTACTGGCATGTTGTTAGTGTCTTCCACAAAATACGTGCTAAATGCCTCGGTCATTTAATCATATCTTATCACTAAATGCGCTTTCTCATCCTCTAAAGGTCCAACATTTACATTAGCCACTCATTTTCATTTGAGATATTCAGGGAATCATCTGCAATCTATTTTCATATTCTGTGCTATTTTTTTCTTATATTCTATCTTACGTTTCTTTATAACTCTTTTCATGACTTTCTGTTGACCTTTAATGTTTTTCCAATCTTCTAGGTTCTTGCTGTTCTTGGCCACTTTACATGCCTTCTCTTTAAACTTGGTAGCCTCGATTATTGCTTCGACACCCCATAGTGATTACACCTTTTCTTAGAGTATTTCCTTTTCAGTGAATATACATTTGCTAAGGACTTTTGAAAAATTTCTTTGCAAATCCTACACTGCTAGTCAACTCTCACTATAAAGTCTTATTTTTAAGTCGACTTTAGCCAAGTTCACTCACATTCTAAAGTAGTCTCCCTTGTTGAAGCACAGTACCCTGGCGTTGGATTTTATCTTCACACTCTCCATCTGTATTTTAAATTCAACCATACTGTGATCGTTCCTTCCAAGTTGATTGTAACTATGAGGTTATTAATTATTCCTGTCTGATTACTCAGGACCAGATCTAGTATAGCTTGCTCCTTATTGTACGTGCATTTATTTTAGAGCAGTCAAACCAAGATATTTCGGATTCACTGCTTTTAAGACACCTTTGAAAAAAAAAACAAGGACAGCATGACCTTGTTAAAGGAGTAGCATTTTCACAACACTAGACTTGGGACTTTATCAAAAAGTTTCTGAAAATCCAAATTCGCTGCATCTATTGCTTCACCATAATTTATTTCGCAGTCGGTTTCTCAAATATGATTCATCTTTAATAATTTTGCATTGACTTGATCCATGTTCATTTCAAATTAATTTAATTCTCAACGTTCCCTGGCAATGCATTCTTTCAAATAGACTCTTGTATTGTCCTGATTGCTTCTTTGGCACTAGGCAGACCGTACTTCCTTGCTTTCTCCCTGCCTCCTTTCGAAATACTGGGGTTTTTTTGCTGCTCTCAAATCTGTCAATTCAGGCATTAGGAATTTAGAAGACAGCGAGCAAAGTATTCATTATTACCATGGCCACCTCCTTCAGTAATCATAGGTAAAGATTATTAGGCCATGGGGATTCATCAGATTTCAGAACAAATATTTTCTTCAAAACTGTTTGTTTATGGATACGATTGTATTTCCTGCTTTTTCTCAGTCGACCTAGAATTGCTTGGAAGTTTTTATTTTTCTTCTTTCATGACGGCAGAACTGAAGTAGTTGCTTCATAGTCTGCCATTTTCCTGTTCACCATTTGCTGGTTTTGGACTGTAACGAAGCTACAATTATCTTTGCCAACATTTCACCTTGGTATATTGTACTTTGCGAAACTTTTACGTTTCATGCTTGTTTAATGTACTGCTCCAAAACCTATTACTTCCTGTCTTAAGCTGTTCAATGATTGACCTTCCACAGCCATACAATCACAGAAGCATAGCCTGTGTAGCATCAAAATTACAGCACCATCTATGTTATTCCAAATTTACTACATCAGTCCCATAGCCATGAATGGTTTGACACACCAAGTGCTCGTCCAAATACTTTTTATTCGTTGTGATATGACCCGTGATAACAACCCCCCACCCCATCCTCAGGAGGTGCATTTCGGACCCCATAACCCTCTTGGTGAAAAACAATCCCTGACTCCTCTCTAAATATCAAATCCTTCCCTTTAAAAGTGTGTTCGCCTGTTCATGACTCTTTGTCTAAAAGGAACAGCTGCTGTCTATCCAACCTGTCCATGACCCTCGAAATCTTATCCTGAATCACGTCCCCCAAAGCCTTTTCTGCTCAAAAGTTAACAAATGGAGCTTATGAAACCTCTCTTCTTAGCTGATATGCTCCATGTTTGGGAACATTCTGGTGAATCTCTGTGGCCCCCTCCAGAACAATCACATCCTGCCTGTAATGTTGCTCCTAGAATCCCAAATAGTATTCCATCTTGACCTAACCAAAGTGCTACATAGCTCTTATAATCTATGCCTCGATAAAGGATATGCCTACTTTTTCAAATGATTTCTTCCGTAATCTTTGATCCTACCCCGTTACTTTCACGGATTTGTGGAGAAGCACCATCTGACCTTCCTGGTGTGCTATTCATTGTGTACTCTCCTGTCTGGTTCCTTCCTCCAAAGGGCATCACCTCATATTTATCAGGGTTACGTCCTATCTGCCCTTGATCCACCCATCTGACCATTCCATCTGTATCTTCCTGTAACATTAGAACTTCCTCCTCACTGCCAAACACCCAGCCAATATTTGTGTCAAACACAGACTTACTTATCACGCTGCCACACCCCTCCACATTCACACCTACATCATTTATAAATACCCCAAATAATAAGGCAGACAGTGCTAATCATTGTGGTACATCAGGGGACACCGGTCTCCAGTCACGCAAACAGCCTTCCACCACCACCTATTTTTTGCAAAATGTTCTCTAACACCGATTTGAAACACACTAGTCAATAGTTCCCTGCTCTATCTCTACAACCCTTCATATAAAGGGTGTTCTCCAATCTTCGGGCGCCTCACCTGTGACCAGATTCTATTTATAAATTTGCATCAGCGCCTTTTGTCCCTTGTCTCCAACAGCAGCCTGAGCTGTAACTAACCTGGACCTGGCGATTTGTCCAATTTTATATCAGCCAAAACCATGAATCCCTACTCACATCTTGCATCAATCTGTTCAAGAGCTTCCCAGTCCATCTTCTTGAATTCTGTACCTGCCTCCTCCTTTTCCCAAGTAAACAGACGTGAATTTCTCATATAACAACCAATCAACGAACTCCAGTTTCAAACACAGATTCCGCCTTGATCTCAGATCAGGTCTCCTCGGCAGACCATTGTACCAGCTGAGAGATTAATCAGGAGAATGCCCATTCAGTATATGTGATCAGAATATTTTACTTAGATCAAGACACCAAAATTGTACAGGTCCAGTACAGGTACGGTATCACCAACTCTCTGTTACTCGTGCAGAATGTCTTTATTTCTAGTAGGAGCAAATTACTGCAGAAGATGAATCTGTACTGAAACCAACACATGTTAGAGACAACATCTGTAAAGAGAGAGCAAGCTGACAATTTGGAGAGGGTGCAGAGAAGATTTACCAGGATGTTGCCTAGAATGGAGAGTAGGTCGTACGAGGATAGGTTGAGAGTTCTCGGCCTTTTCTCGTTGGAACGGCGAAGGATGAGGGGTGACTTGATAGAGGTTTATAAGATGATCAGAGGAATAGATAGAGTAGACAGTCAGAAACTTTTTCCCCGGTACAACAGAGTGTTACAAGGGGACATAAATTTAAGGTGAAGGGTGGAAGGTATAGGGGAGATGTCAGGGGTGGGTTCTTTACCCAGAGAGTGGTGGGGGCATGGAATGCGCTGCCCGTGGGAGTGGTAGAGTCAGAATCATTGGCGACCTTTAAGCGGCATTTGGATAGGTACATGGATGGGTGCTTAATCTAGGTTAGAAGTTCGGCACAACATCGTGGGCCGAAGGGCCTGTTCTGTGCTGTATTTTTCTCTGTTCTATGATAGTTCATCGTCTGTATTCGGATTCCCTTTAAATGAAGGCGTTTGAAGGGGCACAGCACTGACACCTGTGGCACACCAAAGTACACCGGTCTGCAGTCACAGAAACAGCCTTCTACCACCACATATATTCTCCAATAGTTTCTCTAATGCTTACTTTCCCCATTTGCATATCTTCCTCCCAATACACTTTGCTTTAATGTTTCCTGACAACTTAATCTATGTGCTGATTAAACCTCCTCCTGAATATCTGACTGTACCACATTTACTGATTCGCCATTGTTTACATCTACAGAGAGATATATTTAAGAAAACAATTGTAAATTATAACTTCCTTTTCATAAATGCAGAACAACTCTCTTGAAATTTCCTATTATTTACTCAGTGTCCAATAGGTTGCAACAGATTCCATACTGTGGATGACAACTAACTGGCCTGTAGTCCTCCACTCTCCCACTTCTTCCCTTCATACTTCATTTGAATGCATTTCTAACCTTCCGAAGTGAATACAGAGAAATACAGTGGTCCCTTTTGCAATCAATATGTGTATTGCTGTTTTCTCTGAAATTTCAGTTTGAATTATATCTGGTCTGTCAGACTTATCTATACTCATCCCAGTTCTGTTTCCAAATACTACCCCATAACTGTATATGATTTATTTTAGTCTTTAGGTACAAAGGTCCCATGGTGACTTGGTATTTCTGGGAGATTTTCGGGATCTTCCTCTTTGAAGACAGATGCAATGTCACTGTTTTGTCTCCTTATCATTTTTCTACTCTCTACAATAAATTCTCGTATCCACACATTCGCTGTGACATATTTGATCTTGGTTTCATTTTCCTTTCAAGTATCAACAGACGCTTTTCGCTAGTATTGACAAATAACAAAGAAAATAACAGCACAGGAACGGCCCCTTCAGTCCTCCAAGCCTGTGTCAATCCAGATCCGCTATCTATACCTCTCATCTATTTTCTAAGGTCTGTATCTCTCTGCTCCCTGCCCATTCACGTCTCTGTCTGGATACATATTAACTGACACTTTCCTCCCCACCTCTAACACATCCACTGGCAACGCAACCCAGCATCCATAACCCCCTGTGCAAAGAACTTTTCGAGCATATCCCCAAACTCTGCCCCTTTCGTCATGAATTCTTGAGCCCTAGTAACTGACTCCCCCACTCTGGGAATAAACTTCTTGCTATCCACGCTATTTACACCTCTCAATCAAGTCCTCCCTCAACCTTCGCCTTTTTAATGAAAATAACACTAATCTATCAAATCTCTCTTTATATATCGGTCTCTCCATGCTCGGCAACATCCTGGTGAAAATCCTCTGCCCTCTTTCCAAAGCATCCAGATCCTTTCAGTAATGTGGCAACCAGAACTGTTCACAATATTCTGAATGTGGCCGAATCAAAGTCCTATACAACTGTAATATGGCCTGCCTACTCTTGTATGCAATAGATTCCAACAGATCCCTTCCTGTGGGTGACGAGTTAACTGGTCTGTGGTTCTCCACTTCTTAAATTGTTAGAATGCAGGAAGGAAGTATGCTGTATGCCTTCTCTATCATTCTATCGACCTGCCACTTTCAGCGAACAATGGATCTTAACACCCAGATCTCTCTCTGTACATCAGTTTTCCCCAGGGCTTTTTCCAGTTACTGTATAATTTGTTCTCGAATTGGATCTTCCAAAATGCATAACCTCTCATCTACCCTTTCTTCACACAACTCTCCAATCTATCTACATTCAGTTGTGTTCTCTGACATTCCCCTCAACTTTCTTCTACTCTACCAATCTTAGTGTAATCTGCAAACTTGCTAATCAGACCACCTGTACCTTCCTTCAGATCATATAGGTACATCACAACAAACAGTGGTCCCAGCACGGATCCCTGTGAAACACCACACAGAACAGTTGTCCATTTTGAGAAACTCCCTTTCATTACTACTCCCTGTCTACTGTTGCCCAGCCAGTTCTCTAATCCATCTAGCTAGTTCACCTTGGATGCCTTGCGACTTCACCTTCACCTTTATTAGTCTATCTCATCAAACGCCTTATTGAAGTCCATGTATATGATATCTACAGTCCTTTATCCACTATCAACTTTGTCATTCCTCAAAGAATTCTATTATGTTTGCTAAGATGTGACCTTCTCTGCACAAATTATGGAAGGTCTTGAGTAGAGTTCGACTTGTTTTACCCGGGAGTCATCCTGGTTTTATTTCCAAAGCAGGACTTTATAAAATGCCACACTGATTGACTGCGTACAAATTTACTTTTCTTTGAACAAAATACAATCTATCCCCAAATATAAATCTGCAAATGCAAATTAGCTCCCTCAGATTTATATGTGTGTCTGTGTGAGAGATGCGGAGTGTGTGTGGGGTAGGGTGGGGGGGGGTGAAGGGGGGGGGGGTGAAGGGGGGCGGGCGGCGTGCGAGTGAGAGAGAGAGGATGTGTATGTTTTTGTCCGTGTTTGAGAGAAAGAGGGTGTGTGTGTATGTTTGCAGATGACAGTGAGAGCCTGTTCTCACGTTAAGACACATGCAAATTTGGCAGATCCCTTTCCCCACACGCACCCAGTTCATGGTTTCAGAGTTTCCATGCTCTGTAGCCTCTGCTCTATTTGTTGTTTATGTTACAGACCCTGATGCTGTAACTACAGTCCCCATGTTCCATCCAGAGTTGGGTCACGAAATCCTCTGGTCTCCCTTTTTATCCAAGGCAGCTCACAGAACAGCCTCCAGCAAACCATCCCCAGCCCCTCCACTAACTTTTCAATAAGAAGAGACAATCAGACTCCCCTCCGCTAAAAGTGAGATATCAACTCATTAATAATTATACTTCAGGATCCACCTCGTGTTTCTGACCACGTGATTAGCTGAGAGGGGCAAACACAGGCTTTCAGTAGACAGGCACAGACTAAGTTTTAAAGACATGAGTCAAATATGCTAAAACTCCCTGTCCAACATGGAGCACAACTTGGGACACACCGGGAAGTGAGCAACAGCCCGAAACGCAATCCCCTGTCCATGGAGCACCACATGGGACACACCTGCAAGTGAACAACAGCCCAGCACACACACCGCTGTGCAACATGAAACACGACGTGGGACACACCGAGAACTGAACAGCTTCCCTGAACACACCTCCTCATGAAGCACCTCACGTGACACACCAGGAAGTGGACAGCAGCCCAGTACACACTCCCCTGTCCATGGAGTAACACCTGGGACGCAACGGGAAGTGAACAATAACCTGACACATACCATTACATTATTTCTGAACTTCATAATTCCAGTATTCGATGCAAAACACAACGAAAAACCAAGGCCAGGGAAAGATACAGATGGACAGAGACGTTCACATTAAAGATAGAAGCAGACAATTTATACAGAAACAGAGCATGTTGTTGAAATAGGAGGTAAAAAAAACAAGGGAGTGGGTCAAACTGGAGCAGTGAGACCTTGGCGGGTCATGTCACAAGAATGCGAACATTGAATAAAGGCATTGCCAGATCAGCTGACAAAATCTGTTCCACTAAATTCTGAATTTGCCTGACAGAAAAAACGCAGAAACTATAAACTGGGACAAGTACACAACCCAGGGTGGAGATCAGTGCAGCTTATGCCAGTGCATTGCTCAGTAAACCGTACTATCTGCTCATCATGGAGAGCTGTGTAGATTATCTCAGTGTTTTGCTCAGTTGTGCAGACTATGTCAGTGTATGGCTCAGTAAATCGGACTATCTGCCCAGCATGGGGAGCTGTGCAGATTATGCTAGTGTATTGCTCAGTAAACTGGACTATCTGGTTAGCATGGGGGACTGTGTCGACTATCCCAGTGTTTTGCTCAGTAAACCAGACTATCTGCTCAGCATGGGGAGCTGTGCAGACTATCCAGTGGTTTTGCTCAGTTCGCTGGACTATCTGGCCAGCATGAAGAGCTGTGTAGACTATGCCAGTGCATTATTCAATAAACTGGCTATCTGCCCAGTATCGGGAGCTGTGCAGTCTATGCCAGTGTATTGCTCAGTAAACTGGACTACCTGATCAGCATGGGGAGCTGTGCAGGCTGTGCCAGTGCATTGCTCAATAAACTGGACTATCTGCCCAGCATAGGGAGCTGTGCAGACTATCCCAGTGCATTTCTCAGTAAAATGAACTGTCTGACCAGGATGGGGAGCTGTGCAGACTACGCTAGTGCATTGCTCAGTAAGGTGGACGGAGCTGTGCAGACTATGCGAGTGTATTGTTCAGTTAGCTGGACCAGCTGCCCAGCATGGCAGTATTGCAAAACTTTGCAGGTATATTGCTGCTACATTTGCACTACGTAAATGACTAACACGGGACAATTTGCCGCCCATTCTGCGAGTGACAGTAAATGGGCGCCCATAAATTAATGTATCTGTATCTTCATGCATCAGTTCACGGCAAGGGGTTTTAAGAGTGCATGTGCGTGTGGGTCTGGGGCAGTGCTAGATGCGAAAGTCATTGTCCACGAGAGAGCACACGTGGAGGAAATCAGTTTAAATGTAAACAACTGTTAGGGCTTAGTATAATGGGCAGATTTGTTCTGGATTAATGGTTCTGGAAGAGCACAACAGTTCAGGCAGCATCCGAGGAGCAGTAAAATCGATGTTTTGGGCACAAGCCCTTCAACATGAATACAGGCAGAGCGCGTGAAGGGTGGAGAGATAGGTGAGAGGAGGGTGGGGGTCGGGAGAAAGTAGCATAGTGTACAATAGGTGAGTGGGGGAGGGGATGAAGGTGATAGGTCGGGGGGGAGGCAGGGTGGAGTGGTTAGGTGGAAAAGAAGATAGGCAGGTAGTATAGGTCATGGGGACAGTGCTGAACTGGAAGTTTGGAACTGGGGTGAGGTGGGAGAAGGGGAAATGAAGAAACAGTTCATGGGCAGCTGTTCATGACGTGCTTGAGAATATTATACTAAAGACATTGCGGACCCAATAGCATTATAGATCAGTACGCACAGGAATGATGGATGGATGGGGAGTTCTGTGTGATATCAGATATGAGCTGTGGAGTATTGAAACAGATTTATTTCCGCATGTTTGCAGCTGTGAGTGTCAGCAACAGACGAATGCCATCTTTAAGACTGTATTTCACAGCTCATGGTTCAAATAACAGATGGGATGAGCCAGGGAAGTATATGCTGGATTTATCAGTAGTTAGAATTAGGAATGATCAGGGTATAGTGTCAGAAATTGGTTCATGGCCAAAGGAATCACCACTGCTATCATTTGTCTATTTCAGCTTAAGATATTGGCCGGTGATGAGATGGAGCCAGAGAAAGGAAATGCAGTTTGTAACCAGAACAGAAGATAGTGACCTCAATGCTTTCAATATTTAGATAGAAAGTTCAGTGATACAACGAATCATGGTTCACAATTGAAACTGTGCAGGTTAACATAGCAACCCATGAGTAACACTGCCAGAAGCAAGGAGGGAGAGAGTGATTTAACAATTTAGTAGTGGTTTGTCAAGTGAATATCTGGATTTAGAGTCTTAGCAGGAACAATAACAGTGGCAAGGAGGGTAGAGTGAATGAAAGATCAGTATTACTGTCAAACATGATTTATATAATTAATGACTGAACAGTGAGACTTACCAGGTACGCTAACAAAAGCCAGGATTGGAAAATAAACATTTTGCATAATGTAAAGTGCATATTAGATCCGCCACAATAATGACCTTTGATCATAATGTGTAGAAAGAAACCAACATCCCAGTATGAACTCCTGTCCATTCTTGGGACATTCCAGTCTAATGCTCTCAGATTGTGATCCATTTCTGTAATATTCCAGTCTAATGTTCTCAGATTCTGATTCATTGCTGAAGCATTCCAGACTCTTGTGATCAGACTCTGATCTCTCCTCCCTGTCTCTGGAGCTCCTGATCCCTGTTAACACTGTTCGTGATGCTCCCACCATACTGTGGGATAACACATTGAACGGAGCCAACTTATCATTAAAGGAAGGAAACCGTCCACTGGGGCAATTGAAACCTATGGCGACTAACATTAATCACAGCCACTGAACAAACAGATGCAGTTAACCCCTTCCTGATATCACTTTTCATATCCCAATAAAAGTGAACATTTACTCGGTGTTGGTGGAATGGATGGGCGTTGCTTAGGGATGGACCATTAATCTTTCAATCCTCTTATTGTTTCTTCCGTGTATGTGGGAGGAGAGCAAGAACACTCCAGGACTGTGTATATTACATGCTGTTTAGAATGGGAGACAGTGATAAAGTAACAAACCCGCTGCATTAGGTGACTGGTGGGTTAATTTCCAGAGCCAATAGACCAGGGTATATATTTATTGTCCATTTACTTTGTGTAATGTTGCTCGTGGTTTTATGTGCACTGTTGTCAAATTCTTCCATAACCTTGGGACATCATTCAGAGCATCGAGACTGCTGCGCAGGAACAGGAGGAAGTAATTCTGTCCCCATGCCCCTGTTACAAATGGACAGGGGGAGGCCATTCTGCTTCTTGAGCCTGTCATGCAGAAACAGCTAGTTATGGAGAGGAATAGTCATAATATATATTTTAAAGTTTTAAGTTGAGTCAGACCAACTTTTAACGTTTTATGTTGGCACTTTGAAAAGCTGTTTTGGAGAAGCTGTTGGCGGGAAAGTAGAGGCAGAGTGAGTTACAGAGTCTAGCGACAGCAGGTTACTGTCCATGATCAGGGTAAGGCTGGTAGGTGTAGGGAATGCTGAATGGCGAGCAGAAATGAGGCTCTGTTCAAGAAAAGGCGGAAGCATATGATAGGTGCAGACAGTAGGGATCGAGTGAGTCCGTCGAGGAGTACCAGGGATAGGCTAATATCCAAGAGGGAAATCAGAAGGGCAAAATGGGGACATAAGATATCTTTCGAAAATAGGGTAAGGAACAATCCAACGAGACTTTACAAATACATTAAGGTCAAAAGAGTAACTAGGGAGAGAACAGGACCCCTTAACCATCAGCAAACTGACCTATGTTTGGAGATACAGGAGATCATTGAGATACTAAATAAATATTTTGCATCAGTATTTACCGTAGAGAAGGATATGGAAGGTAGAGAACTTGGGGAAATGAATGGTGATATCTTGATATTGTCCATAGTACAGAAGATGGATTTTCGTACAATGAAGGGCATGAAGGTTAGTCTGACCTTAGAGTAGGATAAAGTGCCGGCACGACATCAACAGCTCAAATGACTGTACTGTGCTGCACTGTTCTATGATCCATGAACTGATCAGGTGTACTCCAGAATCTATTGGGAAGCTAGGGAAGTAATTGTCCGGTCTCTGGCTGAGATACTTGTATCTCAGTAACAGGGAAGTCTATGCCATTGTTAAACAACAGTTCATAAGGAAAAGCCAGAGAACTGTAGACAAGTGGGACTGATGTCATTGGTGAGTAACTTGTTGGAGGGGATTCAGAGGGACAGGATTTACTTCTGTTTGTAAATGTAAATTCTGATAAGCAATAGTCAACATGACTTTGCAGAAGGGAAATCGTGTCTCACTAATTTGATTTAGCGTTTTTAAGAAGTGATGAATAAGTTTAATAAAGGCACAGAAATAGAACTGTGGAATGGAATATGGACTTCACTAAGGCATGGTTAGCATGGTGAGATCATATGGAATACAGGGAGAGTTGGATGTAATTGGCCCGAAGGTAATAGATGAAGGAAATGTTTGTGAACTGTTTTGTTTTGGACTGGAGGCCTGTGACCAGCAGTATACAACAAGGGTCTAATGGATTTTGTCATTTTATATAAATGATTTGGATATGAATACAATAGGAATGGTTAGTGAGTTTGCAGATAACACCAAAATTGGTGAGGTAGTGGACAGTAAAGATAGTTAACTCAGAGTAAAACGGGACGCTGAACAGATAAGCTAAAGGGACAAGGAGTGGCTGATGGAGTCCATGTTAGACAAACGGAAGGTGTAGCATTTTGTTGCGGCAAATTGTGTTAGCACTTATAGGTCGGATCCTGGGAAGTGTTTTCAAAAACAGACAGCTACATGGACATTATAGAAGCCCTGCAGTGTGGACCCAGGACATTTGGCCCACCGAGTCCACACTGACACTCCAGATAACATCTGGACCAACAAACCCAAACGTTACCCCGGTAACTCTACATTTCCCATAGACAATCCAATGAACCTGCACGTCCCTGGATACTGCAGAACAATTTAGTGAGGTCACTGAATCTAACCTGGACATTTTTGGCTGTGAGAGGAAAACCAAACACCCAAAGGAAACTCAGGCACACAGAGGGAGGAGGTGCAAACACCGTACAGAGAGTCAGCAAAGGGTGGAATCGAACCTAGGTAATTTATGCTGTAAGGCAGTATTACTAGCCACTGTGCCACTCAATGGCCAGCTGCGAGAGAAACTGCATCCTCCCACTTTCTCTGGATCAGTCACATCTGTTCAAATGATGTCGAATTCAAGTGTGGTGCTTCGGACAAGCCTTCCTTTACCTGCACCTCAGGATTCACATTCTGAATTACAGGGCCTTAATCTGTGACTGACACATTGCGTGCTCTTCTTTCCTCACCCCTTCCCCTTCTTCCCAGATCAAGTTGTCCATTAATACAGCAGCATGCAAGAACATTGATGATCGAAACTAAAACAAAGAGCTGCATATACTGGAGATTTGAAACAAAACCTGTTCGGATGAAGAATCCCCGAATTAAAAATGTCGACTAACTGTCTTCCTACAGAGGATTAGCAAAAATTGAATTCTGAAATGAATTCCTGATGAAGGGCTTATAACTGAAACATAGACTTTCTTGCTCCTTGAATGCGCCCTGATCTGCTGTGCTATTCGACGGCCAAACTTTCGACTTTTTTCCTTCAAATGGTACCAGACCCGTTGAGTTTTGCCTGCAAACACTTGTATATCTAATTCCTGTTTGGAACGTACACATTTTTTTCCCTGCAGTATTGACTTTCATGCACATCTTACACCAGTGTTTGCTTGTACTTCTTGTTTATAACCTCCAATCAAATTGTTTTGTGTAATCTTACTGCTGGGGTGAGATTAATGGTAGATTCAGTGAGATCTTTGCTGAGGCCTTTCTTGATGTCACAAAACCTCGCTGCACTTTGTTCGATCAATATCTGAATAGGAAAGGCAAAGAAGAATGTAGACCAAGTGCAGGGAAATGGGGTAAACGTGGACGGACATTTTGGTTGGTATGGACCAGTTTTGGCTGAAGGGCCTGTCTCTGTGCATGACTGTAAATGAAAATGCTTTGGGGTATAGACAGAGATGGTGAGATTGAGCAACAATGTCATGGAAGGATGTGTTCACAGTTTCAGAATACTGTGATATAGACATTTCGACAGCATCCGGCAAAATAAGCCTGTTTTACGAGGAATGATGGAGAACAGAATATAGGCGTGAGAACATATGATGGAGAGTTGTGGATGAGGATTTGTTCTGCAGCTCTGTAACTGTGAATGGGGTCAACAGAGTCTTCAACTCATCCGTCTGAACCTAACAATAATTTATCTTTGAATGATTTTCATTGAGTGTGAAAAGGGGGATTGTCTGCACAAGGCCGAACGAGTTTCCTGGTGCTATCTTATCGAACTTACCTCATTAACTACCCACCCGACCCCATGGTGTCCCTCTTATTCAATGCTAGCCCGATTTCCACACCCATCGTGTATGGAGGTACCCACCATCGCCTGGATGCCCCTGGATATTCCATTATCCCTGGCACTGGTGGCATCTTTAGAAGGACAATGGACACTCGATTGAGCTTTCCTCAGTTTAGAGCTGCCATGTACAGTTTACCCACAGCATAGCAGATAATGTTCAATCAAGCCACGGTTTGTCAACAGGGTCACAGATGTCCTGGTGGATGGATTAGCACATCTCTTCCCAAGGGGGCAACACCACCAGACCCACCGAGCAAGATCTGAGCTTACCATCCAACTCCGTGCAGTATCTGCGATCTGTAGTAATGTCGAGCAATACAGAACAAGCATCGATAACATTTCCCACTCTGTGAGGCTAAGGATCATCGGATGCTCTCTGGTCCCTCACACTCAATGTATGTCTGTTACAGCACCGACACCCAAACAAGGTTTATGCTCCATCACTCTCACTCCTGCATGAAGCACCCTCCCCCCCTCCACCCCCCCCACCACCACCACGTATCTCTTGCCTGTGTAATATCCCCCCAGATTGCAGAATGCTCCGGAGAGTGCTTATTATGGAATGTTCCAGATAATTTTCCAAATAATTCCCAGTTTCAGGAAAATGGCAGTGCCCCAGTGTGTAAAACATTAGGTGAAGGAACAGAGTGTGATTTTTTTAAAAATCACATGCATTTAAAATCCTTAATAAGTCCATTCAGCCCTTCAAATGTGCTGTACCATTTAATAAGATCGGGGGTGATCTGACTGTCTCCTGAGCTTCACGTTGCAGGAACTTTCAATCATTCAGCCCCCTGGTTTCCTGTCACTGACTAGATGACACTCACGCTCTTTCTACCCTGGGTTTCTTCAAGCATGTGTACGGGAGGTATTTCCCATGGGGTTCAACCCTCAAAAAATATGTTCCATAAGTTTTAACATTCATACAATGGTTATCATGCTTCACACAGACCAATCAAAAGTGTACTCATATTTTATAGGTATCGATATATAATCACAATTAGTAATACTGGTTATTTCGCTTGGATCATCTTATTATATTCAACCAAATTAAGCATCCAATCAACTCTTTCGTTATAAAATACAATTTCCAGTGGAGACTTTTTTTCCTCAGCCATTATCTTGACCATTATCTGAATTGTACCTTTTTTTCCTTCTCATCCAAGTTTATATTTTACTTTGACTTTGGCTACTTCTATCTATAGCAGTTACACAGTCTCGCAATCTGTTGGCTGGTTTGTGATGCACAGGAATTCCCCACACAGACAGAGGTTGCCACGAAGCGGACGCCCTCT
Source organism: Chiloscyllium punctatum (assembly GCF_047496795.1). Lineage (NCBI taxonomy): Eukaryota > Metazoa > Chordata > Chondrichthyes > Orectolobiformes > Hemiscylliidae > Chiloscyllium > Chiloscyllium punctatum. The sequence goes on along the minus strand of NC_092784.1, from coordinate 14,147,554 downwards.
CAACATCATCCTGTCACCCAAGGTGTGATGATCCTTAAGATAAACCATAATTTGTGGTCTCACTAATGAGACAGCGGACCTTTGAGACTCTATTCTATCCATGTTAACATTTTAATTTTATCAAAAATATATTTATTCAGAGAAAATCTTTTTAATGCTTCAATGAACCAATAAGTAGCCAACTCAAAAAATAATGCAAATTGAACACAATTACCACCATGCGCATGTACATCACAGAAACAAGCTAAATCAACATTCCGAAGAAAACTAAAAAAAATGAAAAATGAATAGTAGAGCTCAGTGTAACAAAACTATAGCTCTCAACCTTCAAAACATTAACTATTACATGTTCATTTGTTCGTAATTCTTCCTCTCTGGACATTTGATTGATTAGTCAAGTTCGTCATAGCTATATAAAATTCCTTATTAGAGGTGCAGATCAGCCTGCATCTTGGTAATTCAAAAAGGGCTGCCATGTCTTATTAAAAAATCCTTCATTTTCTGGTGCAACATAACTTTAAAAAAGTCTGAAGAGTTATGCGCCATGACGAGATTATGACAACCCAATAGACCCGGGGGTTTTCAGACACCCAACACAACAGAACATTTTTTTCAGAACACAGAGAGTCAGGGTATTGAAGTAATTTTTCCTATGCACATCTGAGTAAGGTAGACTACGCAGGTCCAGGAAAAGGGAAAACTGATCCATCTCCAATTTGGTCCTCAAGATCCTCTCCATAACCACTGAACACACCGCGCCTATAGCGACAGTGGAAGGTCAACAAGCAATGAGTAAGAGTGCCCATAGTCATTCTGTATGTAAGACATACGCCCAACTTGAATTTTGAGAGAGGATCTGGGGCCAGATAGACTCTTTGAAGAATCTTCAACTACATGGCAAGAGTCTTCTTACAGATCGAAATACTTCTTCCATTTTCACAAATATCCTCCCCTGTTTCCGAAGAGATCTGAACCCCCAACTCTCTTTGCAGACCTCAGAAATGCACAAAGTATCGTCTGAGGGCCACTCTCCAACAAATGATAAAGGGTACTGACAGAGGGTGCGTTCTTAGCACTAAGCACCCTCTTCTCTCTATAGGATCTGTAGGGGTCTGTGAAAAGCGTGGTTCTTTTTTGAATAACATTTCTGAACTGATAAAATGAAAACAGAAGAGATGTCTGCTCGGTAGTCTAGAGTTACGACTTACTTAATGAAAGGATATCCTTGTTACTCCCTTAGATAAGTCATCAAAGCAAGATACACCCACGAGTTGTCCACAGTAAACATGGAATCCAGTATTCCCCCTGTCGGAAACACTGTACACCAAGTTATGGGGTACGAAATGAGGTTGGCTATATTGCCCTCGATCTGACACATTGCCCTCCGTACTATAAAATTATTGATACTCATTGGGAATTGGCAATAGTTCGTAACTCCATTAGTCTATGAATAGCAGACTAATAAGGGAGAAGTTACCTTAGAAGCATCAATATCTTACCATATTGACGCCAAGGCCTCACTAACATCGGGTAACAAAGAGCTTAATTGATAAATTTTAATACCCGGGAGAACTACTCCCAACAAATTGTGTGGTCTTTGTAATTTGGTTAACTTGATAAGGGGTCGCTTATGGTGACAAATCAAAGAGCTAAATCATCCATTGAGTCTCCTAAATGTCTATTTGGGAAACATCAAATAAAGCATTCACACAGGGTATAGCAAACAAAGGAGGGAATTCATTTTACTAAGGGCTATCCGATCCAGCCAGAATATTGGAAATGCCTCCAGTCTTCTAAGGTCTTGTTTAATTTTGTCAAACAAATGGACAAATTCTACGTTAAATATAAGTTCAACGATAGGATTAATTAATACACCTAAATAGGGAATATCCCCATAAACCCGGGGACCATTGAAAAAAAAAGCAGGTTTCTCCATCGACATTAGGTATTTCCCCAAGATTGACCTTAGACATGGCCTCCGACTTTGTAAAATCAATGGTATAGCCGGAAAAGGCACCATTCGAACTGATGCATTGCATGAGTTGAGGTACCAAAACTGTGGGATTTAACAAAAATATTAGAGCATCATCTGCAGACAATGTGATCTGACGTGACTTCACTCCCACTTGTGGGAGTTGTGGTCCCTGCAGATGGCCTTCACCAATATCTCAAACACCAACGTAAGCAAAACTGTCGAAAGGGGTCTACTTTGGACTGCCTCTAGCAATATTAATGTTATCGGATCACACAACATTGGTGAGAAACGTGGCCAGAGGATCGCTTTCAAGGACTATCACCCACTTGATTAAAACATTGTCTCGACCAAACCATTCCAACGTATATAAAAGATAAAGTCATTCAACCCAATGAAATTCCTTCTCTGCGTCAAAGGGATCACTTATACCTATATAATTTGTTCTGGACACCCTTGGACAATATTGAGTAATCTCCTCATATTTTTGGGAGTATCTGCAGCCCTTTATAAGCTGATGTCGTCCAGTTTGACAATGGAAGGATACAAATTTTCCAGCCGTAATGTATGGGTCTCAGACAGGATTTTGAAATCAACATTTAAAAGTGAGATGGGCCTATTGCTACCACGATCTTCCGGTGTCTTCGTTTTCTTAAGAAAAAGAGAGACATGAACCTCTCTTAAGGATGGTAGGAGTCAGTCGTGACTGTGTGAGTGACTAACATGGTAAGCATCGGCCCTGACAATAGATTTATACATTACACGTAAAATTTACTTGGAAATCCGTCAGGATCGGGCGCCTTTCTGCCCTGAAGCTGCTTTACATTCTCCAGCACTGATAATGGTGCATTAAGGCAAAACACTTATTTGTGGGTTACCCCTGGAATGTTCAAGTTCTTGAAGAAAGACTCCATCTTAATCCACCTCACCTCATTATTCTCAGTCTGATATAATTCGTCGTAAAATCTCCGAAATGGTGCTTTAACCTTTATGGGATTGCAGGTAAGGGTTTCAGTACCTTCCCTGAGGCAATGGCTTTTGGGCTGTCTTTTCCATCCAAGATTGGCTAAATACTTGCCCGGCTTATCACCATGCTCAAACAGCCTTTGTTTTGCAGAAGTAAGTTCCTTCTTGGTTGTCTGTGTGAGAATAGAATTCATTGTACAATGAAGCGTTATGATCCTCTACAGCCTAGCCACCGAAGGTCTATCACAATGTGCCCTCTCGGCTGTCTTCAACCGTGCCTGGAGCAAGCATTCCTGCTCCAGCATCTGCCGCATCATAAGGAATAGTTATTCCTTTGGCATCAGCCTTAGCAATTTTCCATAGAATAGATGGGTTACAGGTTGGATCTGAATTAATGGCTAAGAAATATCTGAATTCATTGCACAAATACTCAATGAGCTTACTATCCTTAAGAATAAAGGGATCCATTCGCCAGTGTCTTGAGCGTGTTATATTACCCTTAATCTTAACCAATAAGTATACTGCTGCATGCTCAGAAATGGTAATATTCTCAATTGTACAGAAAACCACTGAATCGAAGATTGCTGCAAAGTGAGGAAGAGATCAACCCAGTGTGGTATTTCTGCAGGTTAAAAGAAAAAGGAATATCCCTATTTATGAGGTGGATCTGCCTCCATACATCCACCAGCCCCAGTTCCACACAAAAATCCACTAATTGCTTAGATTGTAAAGATGGTACTGGGGGCTTTTGGGAATTCTATCCACGTGGGGGCAAAAGACAATTAAAGTCTCCTCTTACAATAATGAGCTGCGAGGAAAGATTGCTTAATTTGGAAAATGCACATATCAGGGATTTAAGACTGTGCGCTAGGGGCAATAAATTTCAAAATACCGTTTCTTCTCCAAATGTGTTTGAGCATTATGATCCTCCCGTGGGTGCCTAATACAATCTCGTGATGTAAATGGAAGATTCTTCCTGTCCAGTATGGCTTCTCCTCTATTCCTAGTATTAAAAGATGAGAAATAAACCTGATCAAACTCGCCCTGCTGTAATGTCAAATGCTCCTTGTCATCAAGGTGCATCTCTGCAAAAGGACAAAATCCACCCTCTCATTTTTAAGGCTAGAAAGTACCTTTTTCCTCTTAACTGCCTCCCCTTAATGCTACAAATACACAATTTAAGCATGACATTAGCCATACCACACTGAAACAACAGTTGAACTCCTGAGAAGAAGAACTCGCATTATACATCGCTGAACATCAATGAAAAACGACTCATAGACCCTAAAAGAAACATACTATCTAAAGCTACTACAACTAACAAGCTCTCCAAACGTTCCATAACTAAATACATACAAAAACAAAAAAAAAGGATACAACGTGACAATGGCACTCAGGAGGGGCATTTACCCCCCGCCCACTGGGGACATTTGCATGTCACGAATCTTTATCTTCTGCCCCATTATCAATACTGCATCCAAGGATTGAACTGCCCTTTGCTAGACATTCAGTCATCATGATCACCTTCATAACTCCCTCCAGCTTGAGCCGAACCCGACACACAAACTAAGCAAGAGAAAAATCAGTAGTAATATTAATCAAGTTAAAAGTGTGTACTCTACCCATCCACAACTATAATTTAACACTACGTAATACCAGAAAGATTCAACAAACTTTCTTTAAAACGAGAGAAACATAATTATCGATATCCATTAAAGCATCCAGCCTGCTTTATAGTGTCCACAAAGTTTTCGCGTCCGCTGGAGCGTCAATGGATCTATTGAAAGATACACCAGTGCGTTGAACTATTGAAAGCATATGGAGCACCGCTGCGTTCATGAAGGAGTACTGAATATCAAGTTCCCTGAGTCTTCTCTTGATATCATCAAAAGATCTTCTTTTCTGAATCACTGCCGCTGAGAAGACCTGGAAGAACATAATCCTGGAGTCCTCGTCGGATCTTTTCCCTGTGTTCTGGAAACTTTCATAAGTCTTTGATTGTCTCTGCAACTACGTAATTGCACAAGGACAGAGTGGGGGCGTTGGTCTGAGTCTGACCTGCGCTCCATAACCCGATGAACTGCCTCACTCTTCACCCATCCCTCTTCAGCTTCGAAGTGGAGGAATCATGGCAACCAGTTCTCGAAAAAAATCTCACTGGTTGAACACCTTATGTCTCTAGCAGACGGATGATATGAACATTCTTCATTCTGCCCCTATTTCGAGGTTGTCACCTTGTTCAGTTAAGGTACGGACCTGTTTTTCAAGGGCGAGGGTCCGTTCCTTAGAGGAATCGATCACAGTCTCTGCCCCTGCAGTTTGGAGCTCGACCTCATCCGTTCTGTTTCCAAGGCTTTCAATTTGCTGCTCATGTTTGTGGAGCAAGGCTGAGTGGTTCTAGCCTCCTGCTGAACTTTTCTTCAATCATATCTTCAATCACTTCACGTAACTTGGTGAACTCGGTGACCAAGACCTGATGAGTTACTGGGCCATCGAACGAGCAGAGGGGGGTTGCAGATTTGGCCACAGGCATGCTGACAGTTTCTGACGGGTGCACCGCTTGTTGGGACTTATTTGATCCTTTCCCATGTTGTCATTTCCACTTGACAAAATGGGATTAGTAAGGATTCTATACCTCTTTTAGTGTTGACATTTATGAAAATGACTGTGGTGGGGTGGGGTTGAGCATCATTGTGATGCAGAGCTCAGCAAAGCAGACCTTTCAGATCTCTGCCATCTCGTTTCCCCTTTAAAACTTTATCGATGTTATCCATTTCATTTAATTCCTGGATATTCTGGAGCCGTGTCATTCAGTAACACTGTCTACGTTTTCCCCACAATGCACATTGCTGCCCATTCCTCGATAATCCTTGATTCCTTTGTGATTCGTGAACCTTGCCTCAAAAATATTCAATATCTCTGCCTCCTATGTTCTGCTGGGAAGAGTGTCAAAAGACTCACTACACCCTGAGAAAATAAAGATAAACCGACTCATCGGAGTGTGAGATTAGTTTTGGTTCTGCATTCTTATCTGAGAAAGGATAGAGTAACACTGGAAGCAGTTCTGAGGTGTTTCACTTCATTTATTCCATGCATCAAGGGTTGATATTATGGAGACTTTAACAGGTTACCCTTAGAATGAAAGCTGATCTTACTGAAATATACAAAGCCTTGAGGCGAGTGGATCAGATATATACCGACTGGGAGTTGAATCGCCCAAACGTGATCCCGTTGCCATTGAACCTCTACAGTGTGGAAGCTGGACATTCGACCCATCGAGTCCACACTAACCCACTGAACAGTATCCCATCCAGACCTGTCCCCCTACCCTATCCTTGTAACCCTGCAATTCCCATGAATAACCCTCTTAACCTACACATCCCTGGTCACTCTGGCCATTTTGCATGGCCAATCAAACTAAGCTGCACATCTTTGAACTGTGGGAGGAAACTGGAGAACTGGGAAGAAACCCACACAAACACAGGAAGAATGTTCCAACTCCACATAGAGTGTCGGAAGAGGTTGGAATTGAGCTCAGCTCCTTGTTGATATGAGGCAGAGTCCTAACCACAAATCTAACATGCTGCTCCGTTCGCCCTATTAGTTACCTGCGGCTGACGAAAGAAATTTGCCTGACTTGTTCCTGTCACTAAACCTGACACAGTCTGAGACATTTATCATCAGTCATATCATCAACTCGGTTACATTTAAAATTTGTTTTGAGCAGTGGAGGAGTGGGACTAGAAAATGAAACAGTGACAACCTGCATCCTCAGTCAGAACCGGAGTGAGTAAAAATTTGCAAAGTGGAAATTCTCTTTCCCAGAAGTTTGGGATGGCTGAATCTTTATTGTCAAATTGTATGATATTTTTATGGCTTTGTCTGATTTTCCATAGACAAGTGAAACAGGGATAATGCTGCATGGACAGAAAAGTGCAGAAGGGAGCACAATGAGATGAGTCATGACCTTACTGGTGGAGTAGTGTTAAAAGGCCGATTGGCCCACTCGTGTTCTCAGCCCTATGTTCTGATGTTCTATCCAGCCCTCTGGACCTGCTACACACAGGCAGATTGAGGTCAGGCCGATGGTTAGGTGTAGTTTCGGAAGTGCACTTGGAAATTCAAGTCTTCGTCAGGAAGTGACACCGATCCGCAATCCCTTTTTCCAGGCTTCCCCACTCTGTAACTTCTGCTCTGGAATTGCTCAGAATACAGCCCCCATATCTCATCCAAGGTTAACTCAGGCAAATTTCCTCCTCTCCCAAATGCAACGTTGTACAACACGACTTCCATGACAATAACCAAGTACTTACCAAAAACATAACATAAACACTTAAGAAGTAGGAACATGAGTCGGCTATTCGGCCCTTCAGGCCTGAACGCTCATTCAATAAGAACATGGCTGATGTACTTCCAGGCTCAACTCCAATTTCCTACCCAATTCCCTGTATCCCTCCACAACTCTCTAGGTTAGGGAATTCCAGACATTCACTGCCTTCTGAGAGAGTTCATCATTTTTCACCTCAGACTGAAATCGATGTTCCTTATTCAGGATCTACCGCTTCGAGTTCGAGACTCAGGGGAAACACCTTCTCAGCATCTACCTAGTCAAGCTTCCTCTGTATCTTGTACATTCCAATAATATTACCCTCATTCATTTCAACCACAATGAATAATCGCCTCACCATTGGAGATGTATTCAATAATTCATTCCTTTCATTCCAGGAAGCCGCCTCATGAACCAACCTAGGTACCTGCTGTATCAGCATGCTGACGTTATGATTCATACACAGGAACACTCCAATCCCTTTATACTGCTCCTTATTTGGGAGTCCTCTTCATAAAAGAACAGCCTGCATTTTGGTTCTCACTGTCATCCATAGACTCGGACATATATTGCACTCAGCTCCCGCCGTCAGGCTATCAGTTATTTACAACTGATGCCATCGGCCTGATATTTGTGGTAATCCAATAGATACGTCTTTATACTAATCCTGACTCTCCGATTTCTATGTGTTAAACAACTATCATCCCATGCTAATATATTATTCATCATACTACGAGCCTCTGTCTTGTGTCAGAAGTTTATTTTGTGATACCTTGTGAAAAATCTCTGGAAAGCCTCATGTTGATCAGTTACCTTTATCAAATCTTATTGGCACTTTCTCAGGTATTCCTGATGAAGGGCTTCTGCCTAAACATTGATTTTGCTGCCTGACATGCTCTGCTTTTCCAGCATGACTCTAATCTTGACATTCTCAGGGATCTCCAAAGAATAATTTGTATGATTTTACGGAGCAAAGATAGTTTCCCCTTCACAAACCATGCCAACTCTGCATTAAGCTTTTCTAAGTGCCCTGCAATTCCTTCCTTAATAACAGGTTCTAGCAAATTCCCACCAATAATAGTTAGGCTAAATTGTTCCTGCCTTCTGTCTCATTCCTTTCTTGAAGACAGACGCCACATTGGAGGTTCTCCAGTTTCACTGGAACACTGCTGTAATCTAGAGAATTAAGGAATATTTCACACAGTGCCGTAAGTCACTCTGTGACCACTTCTTTTAAAATTAACTATGAATTACTGCTGACCTGCCTACCCTTATTCTTATCTATTAGTTAAAATCCTTGCTCCTTTTGTTCGAGACAGTTCAAGAACTGCCCTCCTATTACCATTTTGTTTATACCATTGACAAGCTTACAGTGCGTTCCCCATGTGGAAATACTGTTGTAAATTATCTGTCTGTTCCCTCTGGCCAGTTCTCCAGTCACCCCCTTCAAATGGCCTCAATGTACCTTCCTCACGTCACTTCTGACTCAGCTCACACACAAATCTTCAAGCTTTTCTTATGTAGACAAAAAAGCTCATGATACTTGTTTTTACATTTCTTGCCAATTTATTACATCATATCTTTTTGTACATTTTCCTTGCTTTCTAGATTCATAGTCATATCATGCGCAAACAGAACATTTGGTCCAACTTGTCCATGTTGAGCAGATTTTCTAAATTAAATTAATCCCATCTGCTTGCACTTGGCCCATATGCCTCTTCATGTTTCCCGTTCATACGGTGTCCAAATGTCTTTGTAATATTGTAGCTGTACTTGTTCCTCTGGCAGCTCATTCCATATATACATCACCCTCTGTGTAAAAAAAGTTACCCCTTTGTCCCTTTCAAGTTTCCCCCCTTCCAACTTAAAGCTGTGCATCTGTGTTTGAACTATCCGATTCTGCAGAAAAGACCTTCGCTATTCACCCTCTCCATGCCTCCCATAATATTATAAACTTCTAGTATGCCACCCGTCAACCTCGTACACTCCTTCTGATTGGAGATCAAACGTTTAACGATAAGCACTGCAAATTTGAAAGAATATTAAAAATGATAGGTGTAGAAAACATTCCAAACTTCATACTGTTAGTTTTGCTGTATGTTACAAAACTAAGGCAGCATGAAACTCTTAATAGTGCCAATAAGAGGTCAAGCACCTGTATTCCCTAGTGTGAAGGTAGTGATGATGTATACTGTGAAAACGTATATATCTAGATCTATTTAATACCACCTGGTCAACGTTCCCCCTCCTGTTCTCCCTCTGACCTTGTATGGTTGTGTCTTCTTTATCTTACACTCAGTTAGGGAGAACCCCTTTCCCTCATTCACATCTTAATTTTAACCCATTTTGCATCATCTTCCCGTTCACCACTGCTAATAGCCCGTTTATCTTTTGCCACGCCATTTTTTTCCAAGTCAACCATCCCCTATCTTCGGCAATGGATTAAAAAACCCAGTTTCCAACCCTTTTCAGTTCTGAACAAGTCACACTGGACTTGTCACGCTCACTCTGCTTCTCTGTTTCTGCAGTTTCTGCCAGACGTGCTGAGTTTCTCCAGAAACGAATAGGCACAGAACAAATTTTCAATTAAAGAAGTAGCGAAGGATACTGGAACTAAAAACACAAAAAATGCTGGAGAAACTGACAGTTTCGTAAAAGGGTCACTGGACCTGAAAAATGAACTCCGCATTCACTACAGAAGTTGCCGCCTGACCTGCTTTGTTTCTTCAGTAATCTCTGTTTTTAAACAAGTTCCAATGAGGTGTGTGAAAGCTGCTCAAACGCCTTGTCCAACATGAAGGGCCGTACACTGGGAACTGAACGATACCGCAAAGTTCACTCATTCATTGGCTCTGAAACTGCAAAAGGCTGGCATCACTGACACCACAGAGCTCTTAATCATGGTCAGGGCGAAAACTAGAGGGAAACGCATTCAATTCAAACGCAGAAGATGGCATTACGAGAAAGGAAAAGATTCGGATGAATATGGTAAAGGCTTTGAGTAATGTAACAAATTAGAAGCATGACACCAAGGAGAGATACTCAGCAGAATGAGAATATTAAAATGGAAGCATTCCTGCAACAAACACCAGGTGAGGTCACTGAGTTCACGGCTGATGGGTGAATGGGTCTCGATGTGAAATGGAGGACAGTCAGTACAATTGAATTGCAGATATTGTAGCTCAACCTGGTCATTCATGTGATGCTGTAGACAACAGCAGCAACAGAAGCAGGATTGTATTCAAACACAATCTGTAACATTTTCCGCAGGATATTCCATCAGTCTATAAGTACCATCGAGCCGAGTGATGGTTCAGTAACGAGTGTGGGTGAACATGCCCAAGGTCAGAACCATGTGTACCTAAAACTGATGACAAACCATTAAAGCTACCGCACTTCTGTGGTTTCATTCCAAACAGCAGAACTAACATCTGATAGAGAGGACAAAATGATCCCAAGACCAACAGATCAGATTTAAGCTCTGCAGTGCCGCCACATCCAGACATAAATGTCAGTGTACTATTAAACAACTTACTGGAGGAGAGGATTCCAGAAATATCCCCATTTATGTAATGGAACAGCCCTGCACATTAATGAAAAACAGCAGGATGGAGTATCTGCGCCATCCTCAGCCCGAGGTGTTTAATGGATGATCCACCTCACCCTCGTCATGATGCCACAGAATCACAAATGGCAGCGTTCAGCCAATTCGATTCGCTGCACGCGACACGAGGAAACAGTTGAACCAAGCAGATACGACACAGGCATTGGGCCTTGACACCATTCCTGCAATAGGACGGAAGACCTGTGCTGCACAACAAGCTGTGTCCCTGGGGAAGCTGCTTCATTCCAGCTCCAACTCTGACAAATCCCTGGCAATGTGGAAAAGCACTCAACTATATCCCGTCCCCTAATGGATGAATAATTGCATTCTGACAATTGAACACTCCCTCAATCCCTTCACAATAATCAAATTGGTGGGAGGTCTTTTTGGCAGGGCTGTCAAGCAGTACAGAAATAACCCGCTCAGTGTGGTTTCGGATAGTTTCCTATGTGAAGATGGTGCTGTTGTGGAAATGTCACTGGATTACTAATCCTATACAGGATAATTCTCTTGCAGCTGGTGGAAGTTATAAACAATTAATACAGGATCAAGATCTAGGATCTGGTGTCAGTAACAGTGACCTTCCACCAATGTTGATTTTAAACTTCGATCTCCTACCCCAATGTACTTTCAGGAAGTGAATCTCCCGTGTTTACTTGGTCTGGCCTAAGAGTGACTCCAGACACACAGACATGTGATCAACTCTTCAATGGTGTCTGAAACGGTCAAGCAAGACACTCTATTGTATCAAACTGCTCTGAGGTCTTAAAGGATAAACCCGGACAGAATACGCGGCCCCAGCCTTGGTGCTGGAAAAGGGAACGGGAAACACAGACCTGTTGACCCTGCAGAGACCTCACCTCTGAGAGTATTTGACAACATTTACAGAGCTTTTCCACAGACTGCACAGAATCATCGGGAAAGGACTAGGCCATTCAACACATTGAGCCTTCCCCACACTAGTTCATGGAGAAATCTCCTCAATGCAATTTTCCCGACACATAGTTCATATCCCTCAATATGTTTAAACACTGAAATATAAAATAAGAACTGCTGTAATCCCTTCGGTCCATCAATTTTGCTCCTCGATTCAATATACAGGCAGTTCTCTGATAGCGCATATTTATTAAATGCAATTTCGCTGCAATGCGATTCATGAATTGCGCACCTTTTTCTGTAAAGTGAACTCCCGTACACTGTCACACGGTTCCTTGCCAGGCACCAGTGGAACAATAAAACCCAGCCTCAGGATCCTCTGTCTACAAAATGCGCAATCAATGTATTCAGCTCTGCAAGCCTTGAAAATGAGCCTGAAACTAGGAATATTAGTCTATATTCAGAAAGAACTTTATTTAAAACCGGAGGAGAATCTTGGGGAGAACTGGGATACCGCATCAGCATCACGTGGTCAGTCAGCCCTGAATGCCTTCTGGTGAAGTGATTGGTGAAAGGTACAGGGCTGTAGTCAGTGACTGTAGTGTGAAATGTTACATTAAGAGCACGATTGCATTAAAATGTATGATTTAAAGGTTTACTAAGACTAACTTTAATTTTTGGTTTTTACTGATATTTTGTGGTTCGCCCCTTACCCGTTTTTTCCCATTGGCCCCATTATTAATATTGCACGATTTTCTGTAACACTGTGTTGCACAAGAAGACAGCTACCGTGAAATTAGTGAATAAATTGTAAAGATATCTGATCCTCTATCTTCATACCATACCCCTGCTCTCTCCATATACCTTTACTGTATAGAAATCCTTATTTACATTTAGTGCCTCGGTTTACACAGCCTGATCTGGGAGACTACTCCCCAGGTTCACCAGTCTCTGAGTAGAGACATTTATTCTCATCTCAATACAGAGTGGCCTGTCTGTATCTAATAATGTAGCCCCTTGTTTTTGATGTCCCACCGAGGGAAATTATCACCCCTGCTTCCAATCTGACTCGTCCTGACAGAATTTTATGCATTTCATAGAGATGTCCACTCATTTTCCTAAACCTCTTCGAATACAGGCCCAGCTGCACCAGACTATTCACCCACAATAAGCCTGTCATTCCAGAGATCAGTCTGGTCATCCTTCCCTGCTCTCCCTCAATGTCAGGTTTGGCCTTTATAAGACAAGGAGACCAAAACTGCACACAATACTGAACAATGTTGGAAATGAGATCTCACCAAGGCCCTGTACAGCTACAGTAAAACACCCTTACTCCTGTATTCAAATCCCCCTGAAATGAAGGTGAATACACGATTTATCTGCCTACCAGCTTTCTGTTCCTGCAATATTGCTTTCAGTGACAGGTGTACAGGGTGATCCAGATCCTTTTCAATGTTACAGCTCCCCACTTGTTGGGTCTGTGTACACTGGTCAGCGTGCCAATGCCAATACCAGTAGTGACTTCTGGATTCAGATCTCACTGCCCTGCACTGACCTCAGAGGGCTGCACAGAAGGAAACAAAATTGCAGCTTAAGTTCCTTTATAGATCAACGTTTTTTCAAAAAATCTCTTTTCAAATGATAGACACCCGTTCTGTTATTCCCATCAAAAGTCACAACATCACATATCCACCGATCCCCCCATAGCTCTTCATCTGCCACGTATTTGTCCAGACACTCCACTTGTCTCAATCACCTTGCAGTTTTTTTGACATCCTGCTCACCCACTCACAATCCGATATTGTTTCGTGCCATTAGCAGACTAGGAAATAGTGCATTCGATTTCCTCAATGAATTATATGATATGTATTTGGAATAGCTGGGGCCCAAGCCCCAGTGCTGCTATATCCGCCAAGGGTTGCACTCGAAACAAAACTTGTTTATTTCTACTCACTGCTTCCTGCCAGCTCTCCCATTCTAAAACCATATTAGTCCCAGGCCCACATGATTTTAATTTGCATAATAGGCTTGGGACTTTATCAAAAATCTTCCTGAAAATCGAATCATCTTGTATTAATTGCTTCTCCATAATTATGCTAAAAATTACTTTCTCAAATATGATTCCCATTTGATAAATATCTTTTGACTTTGTCTGTGCTCATTACTTTCAGTTCCAATACTTCTCAAAAACTGTTTGGTTGCTAATTTCATTCGATTCCCTTTTTTTTCAACAGACTAATGTACGCTAGTATTGTTGGGAAGTTTTCTTTTTTTTTCTTCTGTGAAGACATAACTAAAGTATTTGTTCCATAGTTCTGCCTTTTCCCTGTCCTCAATTCTCTGGTATCAGACTGTAAGAAAGCTGCACCTTTTTCCCCTTAATTTTGCCATTGACATATTTTCGGAAGATATAAGTTCAATCTTAAAACCCTTGTTAATGTACTCTTCATAAGCCAATCAATTCCTATCTTAAGCTACTCAATGATTGACCTTCCACAGACATGCAAACACAAAAGCATAGACTTTGTACCATCAGAAATACAGCTTGGTCTACATTAGCCCCAATTTCCGACACGAAGGCGTGAATCTTATGGTAGTTCAACTGCACAGCCGTGTATTTTCTTATGTTGTGAAGTTACCATTACAACCCCTCTCTCAGGAAGGGCATTCCTGACCCCAACACCCTCTGGGTGAGAAACAATCCTAAACTCCTCTCCAAATTTCAAACACATCACTTTAAAATGTGCTCCATTGTTCTTGGTCCTTTGACTGAAAAGAACAGCTGCTGTCCATGTCCCTCGTAATACTATCCTTCCGAATCACGGCCCACTCAGCCTTCTCTCCTCCAAACTAAACAACCCGAGCTTATCCAGCCTTTCTCTATAGCTGATTTGCTCTATCCCTGGGAACATCCTAGTGAATCTCCTCTGAGCGTCCCTCCACTACAATCAGATTCTTCCCGTAGTGTGGTTCCCAGAACTACACAAAGTATTCCATCTTGGCCAAACCAAAGTTCCGCATAGCTCATATAATCTACGCCCTGATGAATAAAGGTTATGTTTGCGTCCCCGATTTTTCTCAAATTGTGCATTAACCTGTTTAGTCACATTCAGTGGAGAAGCACCCACTGAGTATCCTCCTGTGCTGCCAATCATTGATACTCGCCTGTCTGGTTCCTTCTTCTTAAGTGTATCATCTCATATTTATCAGGGTTACATTCCATCTGCTATTGATCTGTCCATCCGACCATTCCATCTGTATCTTCCTGTAACATAAGACCTTCCTCCTCACTGCCAACCACCCGATCTATCTATGTATCAAACACAAACTTAGTTGTCATACTCCCGCCCACCCCATCTATATTCAAAGCTGCATCATTTATGGGTACCACAAACAAGAAGGTTATAGTTCACCCAACACCAGATTAGAGTCCAACAGGTTTATTCGGAGGCACGAGCTTCGAAGGGCTGCTTTTTCATCAGGTGTTATGCACTTTGAAAGCACATGCCTCTGAATAAACCTGCTGGACTATAACCTGGTGTTATATGATTTTTAGGTTTGTGCACTCCAGTCCAACACCAGCACCTATGAATCACAAATAATAAGGGACACTGCACTGATCCCTGTGATACACCATTGGACACCGGTTTCCAGTCACACTAACAGCCTTTAACCACTACCCTCTGTCTCCTAACACTAAGTTGATTTGGATGCAACTTGGCAAGTCTCTAATGACTCCTACCTGTTCCCTTATTATTCTTTCCTGCTTGACACACTTGCAGAATATCTGGGGATTCTCCCTCATCTTACCCTGCCAGCAGGTTTCTATGCTCCTGTTTTCGGCAGTTCTCAACGAGTGATGAATTTACTCATTATTACGTTCTTAAGCGGCCAATCCTTTACCTTGACATTATTTGCCCTGAATGTAGGTTAGACAGCCAGGGAAGCGTTCTGTTCATTTGCAAATTGTCATATGTTTTGTGAATTTTCCAAATTACATTGTGACCCACCTCTCATTCTTTGAAAATCTGGAGAACATAGGTCGAGTTTCCTCATCAGGCAACCTCGAAATCTGTGGCATTAATTAGAGAACGTCCATTGCAATTTTTTTGTGGTCAGTATATTCTTTCACAGATTGGGTCAACAATACTATACACAATGGATGCAGGTTTGGAAGTTTCATTTCCAGACGTTTCATTACCTCACATTGTCAGTGGACTCCACGCGAAGCAATGCTGAAATTTCCTGCTTTCTATTTGCATGTTTGGGTTTCTTTGGGTTGTTGATGTCAATTTCTTTGGTGATATTATTTACCGTAGTGAAGTCACTTGCTGTTGCTTTTCTCAGGTGGTGGTAGATGGGGTCTAACAACCAATAGCACATCTAGTTAGACATCCGTCAGAAATACATACGGTTTCTCTCCATTGTTGCTGTTAATTTCTAAATATCCAGTATCACACGCTGTATAATACATTCCAATAGTTTCCCTGCAGATGTGAAGTTAATTGGTCGGCAGTTCTTCAAACTATGTCATCTTCCCTTTATAGATGCTTGGATCCTTTCCATTAATCTACAGTGCTTGAACCACGTTCACTTACTTCCATTTATCCGCAATGGATTCCGGCCTCTGCAGAATGCACAGGAAAATAAAACAGTCTCGACAATGCATTTAATATTTCTATTACTAATTTATGCCTGACATTTTAATATGAAGTACATCAGGCTTGTCAGACTTAGCAATACTCAATCCCGTTATACTTTCAAATATTACATTGTTACTGATATAAATTGACTTTATGTCTTTAGTGGCACAAGGCCCACAATTTCACTGGGTATTACTGGGTGATTTGTGGATCTTCCTCCATGAAGATAGATCCATAGTAACTGATTATTTTCTTGACGATTTTCCTGTTCTTCACAATAAACTCTCCTCTCCTGATGACAAACTTCCATATTTGAACTTGCTTTTATTTTGTTTCCTTTGAAATACAGATTGGAGATTTATGCAGTGTTTTTGTTCCTGTTTGTTAGCATTCATGTTCTCGTTCTGATTTCCTTATCAGTTTCAAGGCCCTCGTTTCTGGATCGTGAATTTCTGAAAATTCTCAGGTTTCCACAATGACTGAAATTCTTCTGAAGCCACTACCTATGATTAATACATTTTTGAATTTTTTATTCTAAACATTATTGTGTCACTTTTCCTTTCTTTAGTGTTTGTACCTGAAATAAGTAGACATATTTTTCAGAAATGTATTTCTATTAATCTCCTGGTCTGACCAGATATATTCAGGAACACTGCAGAAGAACAGAGAAGGGATTGCGGGAGCCCTGGCTGATAGTTTTGCATCATCTCTGATCAACGGGTGAGGTCCCGGAGCACTGGTAGGTAGCGAAAGCTGTGCCCTCTACTCAAGAAGGGTTACAAAGAAAAACCTGAGAACTATAGACCAGTAAACCTAAAATCTGTAGTAGGTATCTTACTGGAAAAGGTTCTGAGAGATAAGATATACATGCATTCGAAAAGACAGGGTGTGATTAGGAGTAAGATTAGAGTAGTGCTAGAAAAGCACAGCAGATCAAGCAGCATTCGTGGAACAGGAAAATCAATGTTCCCGGCAAAAGCCCATCAGCAAACTCAGCACTGCTTTGTGCATGGGAGATCATGGCTCACAAATTTGTTCGAATTCTTTGATGATGTGACTAGCAGCGTTGAGGGCGGCAGGGTGGTATACATCGTCTATATGAATTCCAGTAAGGCCTTCAATAAGGTTCCACATGGTATGCTGCTTTGGAGGGTTAGATTGAATGAAATTTAGGAGGATCTGCCAAATTAGATACAAAATTGTCTTGATGGTAGGAAGCAGAGGGTAATAGTGGTAGGATGCTTGTTAGACTGGAGGCCTGTGACGAGTGGAATTCCTCACGGGTTGGTGCTGCGATCACTGCATGTTACATATATCTATAATTTAGATGAGAATGTATAGGCATGATTTGTAAGTTTGAAGATGACACTAAAATAAGCAGCATCATGGAGAGTGAGGAAGGGTATCAGAAATTTCAGAAAATAGTGCAGTATCTTGATCAGCTTGAGAATTGGCTGAGAAATGGCAAATGGATATTAATGTAGATCAGTGTAAATTCTTGCATTCTAGAAAGTTAAATCAAGGTTGGAGGCTCATGGTGAATGGTTGGGTCCTAAGGAGTGTATTGGAACAGAGGGACCTTGGAATTCAGGTGCATAGTTCTCTTAAAGTTTATTCAACGGTAGACAGGGCAGTGAAGAAAGCTTTTGGCACACTGGCCTTCATCAGTGTATATCACTGAGTATGTAAATTAGGGAGTTACGTTGCAATTATACAGGATGTTGGTGAGGCCAGACTGGGAGTGTTATGTTCAGTTGTGTTCACTTTGCTATGGGAAAGATGGTATTAAACTCGAAAGAGTGCAGAAGAAATTTACAAGGATATTGCAAAGTACTCAACGGTCTGAGGTATAGGGAGAGGTTGGTCAAGCTAGGACTTTTACTATTGAAGTATGAGGCTGAGGGGGAATCTGATAGAAGTGTATAAAATCATGGGAGGGATGGACACAGTGAATGCACTAATTTTTTTCCCCAGGGTTAGGCAATCATGAACAAGAGGGCATCATTTTAAGGTGAGAGGGGAATCAATAAAAGAGAACCAGAGGATCAACTGCTTTTCAAACAGGGGTGATACGCATATGGAATGATGTACCAGCGGAAGAGGTTGAGGCTGGAACATTCGCAACATTTAATAGCCATTTGGACATATACACGGACAGGAAAGGATTAGAAAAATACAGGGCAATGGAAGGGAAATGGGGTTAGTGTGCTTGGACATTTTGGTCGCAATGGACCAGTTTGGGCCGAAGGGCCTATCTCCGTGCTGTCAGACTCTATGACTCTAACAACCATTGCCTGTGTCCCACTGAATGTTATATTGTACTTTCCCAATTCCCTGGAACGAACTTGACCCTCAAGGCTACCATGATAATTGACCAGAATGTTCAAGCATTCCATTTTATATGCAGACACCGTGTAAAATGCACCTTATTAATGTCACTGTTCCTTAAAAGCTGTTTCTGACCAAGGTTATTAATTCATCCTTCTGGTCACACAACATCAAATCCAAAATAACCTGCTCTCTAGTTTGCTTCACAACATACTCTTCAATCCATCTCATATGCACTTACCGAATTTACTTTTCACAGCGGGAGCAGTCACTTAGTTAATGCAGTTTCGATGCAAATTGAGACTAACCAACAAAACTGCAGTGATACTTGCATATCTAATTTCCAGAACATATGATACTCAGATTTCCTGCAACCGTTTTGGTTTCGATATATAACACATCAATATTTGCTTCTCCTTGCTATTTTTAAGCTGGAGCTAAACTGATTCTGTGTAATCTGAGGGACAGGTCTGTATCGTTATTCGTGACAGACTCGGACAAGACATTCAGGAAGACTCACCTCGACACTGAGATGATCTGAAGAAATACAGGACAAGCATCAATAACCTTCCCACTCTGTCAGGATAAAGGTCACTGTATTCTCTCTGCTCCCTCACACTCACTGTGTATCTGTTATAGCATCTACCCCCAGACAATTCTCATGCTCTATTTCCAAATAAGGCTCAGCCACTACCACTCTCACTACTGAATTCAGCAACTTCCTTCCCACACTTTCTCTGTCACCTACGCAATACACCCCACACTAATAATACTATATGGATTCAAAACTGTCGACTGACTCATTCCGGACACCTCACAACTCCCCCCAGCCCCACCGACACCAGCACTAACTGCAGGGCCCCCAACTCCTGCCCTCACTTCCTCCCTCCCTTTCTCCCATTCCAAGAGAAACTGCCTGGAATCGGACAGAAATGGCCAAGCCAGGTGGTGGAGTTCTCAGTATCCATTCCCTCACCTGCCTAACCCCGCCATAGTAGAAGATGGAGAGGACTGGGATAACTCACGTGGAGTTTCTGAAACATCCATATCCCACTGACCAATTAAGGAGCAGTGCTCAGTGAAATACAATTCTCACTTTAAACCCACTGGCAGTTCCAACGGCATACCTTTCACATCCCCCCCAAAAAATACAGATGCAGACACTGAAATACACAGAATTATTGGTAAACACCCCAACATACGAACAAAGACAATACACACAAGGGGATAGGTCGACTCACTCGTAGAAACACACAGAGACATATAGAGTCACAGACAAATAGACACAAACACAGATACAACACACAGGCTGATACACAGAAAGACAGAGGTAGACGCAAAAATACACAGGTGGCAAGCAGATGGGGACACACAGACACACACACATAATAATACACGCAGACACGAGTGTCATTAAGACACAAATAGATACGTTTTCGATTTATAAGGCGATCAAGGATTCTCTGTGGAAGGCAGGTGAATGACGTTGAGGGACATATATGAAATGATTGAATGGCCTATCAGACTCGATGGGCCAAATGGCCTCATCTGCTACATTTTCCATGCTCATGTGGTGTTATGCTATCAGGTATTCTCTTCCTGAGACAACAGAAGCTGGGTTTGATATATATTCAATTCGAAAGGGTCAGTGGCAATGTGGGACAGGTTTGGAGTCCGAAATGGTTTATGTTTATTCCTAATTACTCTTTCCTTATTTCTGAAAAGTGGTGGTCATTTGATGTTCAGTTTTAAAATAACTGGTCTCACAATGAAATAAGGACGTCCCTTTCACTTTAGTGTTGTGCTACCTGTGGTGTCCTTATCCTCAGGGAGCAGTGAATACTCTTTTATAGAGTCATAGAGTCACAGCGATATTCTGCATGGAAGCAGACCCTTCTGTTTAACCTGTCCATGCCGACCAGATATCCCAACCCAATATAGTCCCACCTGTCAGCACCCAGCTCATATCCCTCCAAACCCTTCCCATTCTTATACCCATCCAAATGCCTCTTAAAATTTGCAATTGTACCAACTTCCACCACATCCTCTGGCAGCTCAGTTCATACATGTACCACCCTCTGCATGAAAACGTTGCCCCTGAGTTCTCTTTTATATCTTTCCTCTCTCATCCTAAACCTATGCCCTCTAGTTCAGGACTCCCTGACCCCAGGAAAAAGACCTTGTCTATTTATCCTATCCATGCCCTTCACAATTTTGTAAACCTCCATAAAGTCACCCCTCAGCCTCCGATGCTCCAGGGAAGCAGCCCCAGCCTATTCAGGCTCTCCATATATCTCAAATCCTCCAACCCTGTCAATATGATTGTAAACCTTTTCTGAACCCTTTCAAGCTTCACAACATCTTTACAATAGGTAGGAGACTAGAATTGCATGCAATATTCCAACAGTTGTCTTACCAATGTCCTGTTTAGCAGCAACATTACCTCCCACTTCCAGTACTCAATACTCTGACCAATAAAGGAAAGCATACCAAACGCCTTCTTCACTATCCTATCCACCTGCAACTCCACTTTCAAAGAGCTATGAACCTGCACTCCAAGGTCTCTTTGTTCATCAACACAGCCGATGACCTTACCATTAAGTGCATAAGTCTGAACTTGACTGATCTTTGCTGGACAGGACAGTCAATGTTCATTGGGAACAGACAGGAGACGGATAGACAGACACACTTAGATCAGCCATGAGCATTCTGAATGGTGCAGCCAAATGGCCAACTGCTACCCCTACACCATTCGCTGTTCCTCAATTCAGCCCTCGAGGCTGTTACGGAGATATACTGCTGCCCCTACCACATGTGTACAGGAGCAGACATGTAACCAATTCATTGAGTTGTGTAAATCCAATAATAGGATCATTGTATTTAGGCATTTCAAATCCAAACATTCATTAGGGCAGTGAATGTTTTTTAAGAGGAGAAACATGTCTTGACATTTATTCCAGAGAACTTCTTTTATCAATACGTAGCAGATACAAAAATGGGTGCCAGAAGAGCAGTTAACGTGTCGGGCTAAACCCAAGAAAGTTAGTTGAAGAACAAAAAGGGGGTTAACAAAAACATTTACAGGCAATAGGTTCAATAATCCAAAGACATTTTATCGGTTTATTAAGGTCATTATGTTAACAAGAGAAACAATAGGGAGTATTAGGGCCCTAGGAAGCAGTCTGTGCACAGAGCCAGAGATTTTGTTAAACACGTATTACATATCGGTCTTCACTTTGGAGAAGCAGTTCCTGGATTCACTGTCAGTTCCTAATAGAGTGCTTTGAGCAAATTGACACACAAGCAGAGGGAGAATTGGAAGTTTATGCAGGATAAAAAGCGGGCCAATCCCTAGATCCGAATGAACTGTACCTGAGGCTGATGTGGAAGATGAGGGAAGAGATTATTGGCTCCTAAACTTAACGTTTTTTGATTTTGCATCTGGCCACAGAGGTGGTCTGATCGAATAGGACAGCATTTACTGTAGGTTCAACTTCCACACAGTGCTAGAAAAAAAAGTTATGGGTTTAAAGACCACCAAGTCTCACATCAGTGGCAGCGAAACAACTGTAGAAAATTGTGAAGGCTGTTGAAGCTGGATCACTAAATATCTTGAAGGCTGAGATGGACAAATTTTTAAACAACGGTTGCGGGGATAATGCAGGAAAGTGTAATGGAGGATTATCAGAATAAATATACTAAATATACACTAATGAAAAGGAAAAGCAGAATCAGTGAGTGGATCGGTATACTGCCACTCATATGACCAATGGTAAGCTTTTTGTCCAATAGCCTCTCTCCCTGGGGAGTGAGACACAGTTTGGAATGGAATCAAGAGATTCAAGGTATTTATAAATGCAGTGCTATTAGACAGAAAATACCAGAGGACTGCGACAACGCATATTGAATGTCGGGGGGAGTATTTGCTTCAGTGCAGTCACCACGACCAGAAGGAAGACCTCAGTAAGGCACCTTCCAAGGTCAAGCAGTGAACTGCAATAATGAAAAGGTCATTATGTGTGTGGTGGGAAGGAGTGCTGAAGACCCACTCACTACATCACTGTTGTGACTCCCTCCTTCCCTCGCCAAGACTAAATGTTGAGCGGTACACAGATATCCTGCCCGCAGCAGTGTAGGTCGTCGTGCTTTGATTTGAGCGGTTTCAGAGAGCAGCAGCTCAGCAAAATTTTCGATAGGTTCAGGTAAACTCCTTTTATCTCGAGTCTTACAGCAGTCGAGATGGCAGTTAGGGCAGTCGCATGTTCTTCCGGCAGGATGTGGGAGTTAAGGGAGATTTCAATTTTTTGATGAGTACACATGTGTGGGAAGTGCACCCAGCTACATCTCCTGGGAGACTGCGTTCAGGAGCTGGAGCTGGATGGACTACCGATTTTTCAAGATACTGAGAACTTCATCGAAAAGGCTGGAGATGATACAGAGAGGTGAATGCAAGTCTGGAGATGTCACAGAGATTGGAAATCCAGGTCGGAGGTCTTAAAGAGAGAGGAAAGCAAGGCTGGAGATGTTACAGAGAGAGTAATGCAAGTCTGGAGACATTACAGGGATAGAAAAGCAAGTCTGGTAATGTTACAGAGATAGGAAAGGAAGGCTGGAGATGTTACAGAGATAGGAAAGCAAGGCTGGAGATGTTACAGAGATAGAAAAGCAAGGCTGGAGATATTCCTGAGACAAGAATGTAAGTCTGGAGATAGGAAAGCAAGGCTGGAGATGTTGCAGAGAGTGAAAAGCAAGGTTGGAGATGTTAAAAAGACCTCTCCATTTCTATCTCGGGCAACCGACTCAACACAGACATTTACTATAAACCGACCGACTCCCACAGCTACCTAGATTGCACCTCCTCTCATCCTGCCCCCTGTAAAAAATGCCATCTATATTCCCAATTCCTTCGCCTCCCCCGCATCTGATCCCAGGAGGACCAGTTCGAATACTGAACCCAGATGGCGTCCTTCTTAAAATACTGCAATTTCCCCTCAGATGAGGTTGACGATGGTCTCCACTGCATCTCCTCCACTTTCCGCGCCTCGGCTCTTGAGCCCCGCCCCTCCAATCGCCACCAGCACAGAACCCCACTGGCCCTCAACTACCACCCCACCAAACTCCACATACATCGTATCATCTAACGTCATTTCCGTCACGTCCAAACAGACCCCATCCACAAGGATATATTTCCCTCCCCTCCCCTATCAGCGTTCCGAAAAGTCCACTCCGTCGTCAGGTCCACACCCCCCACCAACCCACCCTCCACTCCCAGCACCTAACGCTGCAACCGCAAGAAATGCAAAACTTGTGCCCACACCTCCCCCCATCACTTCCCTCCAAAGCCCCAAGGGATCCTTCCATATCCGTCACAAAATCCCCTGCACCTCCACAAGCATCATTTACTGCATCCGCTGCAACTGATGTGGCCTCCTCTACATTGGGGAGACAGGCCGCCTACTTGTGGAACATTTCAGAGAACACCTCTGGGACACCCGCCCCAACCAACCCAACTGCCCCGCGGCTGAACACTTTAACTCCCCCTCCCACTCCGACAAGGACATGCAGGTACTTGGCCTGATCCATCACCAGACCATGGCAACACGATGCCTGGAGGAAGAGCGCGTCATCTTCTGCCTAGGAACCCTCTAACCACAAGGGATGAATGCAGATTTCTATAGCATCCTTATTTCCCCTCCCCCACCTTCTCTCAGTCTCAACCCTCGGACACAGCGCCGCTATGTTGACCTGCAATCGTCTTCCCGACATCTCCGCCCCCACCGCCCTGTCCGGCCTATCAACCTCACCTTAACCTCCTTCAAATTATCGCATTCCCAATGCCCCATCCCCGTGTTCCTCCCCCCTACCTTTTATCTTAGCCTGCTTGGTACACCCTCCTCATTCCTGAAGAAGGGCTTATGCCCGAAATATCGATTCTCCTGCTCCTTGGATGCTGTCTGAAATGCTGCGCTTTTCCAATAACACATTTTTCAGCTCTTATCACAGCATCTGCAGTCCTCAATTTCTCCTCCGATGTTACATAGATAGGAAAGCAAGACTGGAGATGTTACAGCGAGAGGAAAGCAAGTCAGGAGATTTTACAGCGATAGAAAAGCAAGTCGGGAGAGGTTACAGAGATAGGAATGCCAGGCTGGAGATGTTACAGAGGGGGGAAAGCAAGTCTGGAGAGGTTACAGAGATAGGAATGCCAGGTTGGAGATGTTACAGAGAAAGGAAAGCACGGCCGTAGATTCTACAGAGATAGGAAAGCAAGGCTGGAAATGAAACAGAGATAGGAAAGCAAGGTTACAGATGTTACAGGGATAGGAAAGTAAGGCTGGAGTTATTACAGAGATAGAAAAGCAGGGCTGGGGAAGTTACAGAGATATAAAAACAAGGCTAGAGATGTTACAGAGAGAGTAAAGCAAGCCAGGAGATGTTACAGAGATAGGAATGCCAGGATGGAGATGTTAATGAGATAGGAAAGCAAGGTAGGAGATGTTACGATGAGAGAGGAAAGCAAGGCTGAATATGTTACAGAGATAGGAAAACAATTCTGGAGATGTTACAGCGATAGGAAAGCAAGGCTGGAATTGTTACAGTGATAGGAAAGCAAAGTTAGAGATGTTACAGAGATAGGAAAGCAAGGCTGAAGACGTTGAAGAGAGAGATAAGCAAAGCTGGAGATGTTACAGAGAGAGGAAAGCAAACCTGGATATGTTACACAGATAGGAAAGCAAGGCTGAAGACGTTACAGACAGAGGAAAGCAAGGCTGGAGATGTTACAGAGATAGGAAAACAAGGCTGCCGATGCAAAAGAGATAGGAATGCCAGGCTGGAGATGTTACAAAGAGGGGAATACAAGTCTGGACATGTCACAGAGATAGAAAAGCAAGTCTGGAGATGTTAGGGAGATAGGAAAACAAGTCTGGAGATGTTACAGAGGTAGGGAAAAAAGGCTGGAGATGGTGCAGAGAGAGTAAAGCAAGGTTGGAGAGGTTAAAGAGATAGGAATGCAAGGCTACAGAATTTAAAGAGATTGGAATGCAAGGCTGGCGATGTGAATGTGACAGGCAAGCAAAGCTGGAGATGTTACGGAGAGAGAGGAAAGGAATGCTGGTGATGTTACAGAGATAGAAAGCAAGGCTGGAGATGTTACAGAGATATAAAGCAAGGCTGGAGGTATTACAGAGACAGGAAAGCATGGCTGGAGATGTTACAGAGAGTGAATAGCCAGGCTGCAGATATTACTGAGACAGGAATGCAAGACTGGACATGTTACAGAGATAGAAAAGCAAGGCTGGAGATGTTACAGGGATAGGAACAAAAGTTTGCAGATGGTACAGAGATAGGATAGCAAGGCCGGAGATATTACAGAGATAGTAAAACAAGTTTGCAGATGTTGCAGAGATAGGAAAGCAAGTTTGCAGATGTTACAAAGGGAGGAATGCAAGGTTGGAGATGTTACAGAGAGAGGAAAGCAAGATTGCAGATGTTACAGAGAGAGGACAGCAAGGCTGGAGATGTTTCAGAGAGTGGAAATCAAGGCGGGAGATGTTACGGAGAAAGGAAGGCAAGGCTGAATATGTTACAGAGATAGGAAAACAATTCTGGAGATGTTACAGCGATAGGAAAGCAAGGCTGGAATTGTTACAGAGATAGGAAAGCAAAGTTAGAGATGTTATAGAGATAGAAAAGCAAGGCTGAAGACGTTAAAGAGAGACGGAAGCAAACCTGGAGATGTTACACAGATCGGAAAGCAAGGCTGAAGAAGTTACAGAGGGAGGAAAGAAAGGCTGGGGATGGTACAGAGAGAGGAAAGCAAGGCTGAAGATATGGCTGAGACAGGAATGCAAGGCAGGATATGATACAGAGGTAGGAAATCATTCTGGTAATGTTACAGAGAAAGGAAAGTAAGGCTGGAGATGTTACAGAGAGAGTAAAGCAAGGTTGGAGAGGTTAAAGAGATAGGAATGCAAGGCTACAGAATTTAAAGAGATTGGAATGCAAGGCTGGCTATGTGAATGTGACAGGCAAGCAAAGCTGGAGATGTTACGGAGAGAGAGGAAGGGGATGCTGGTGATGTTACAGAGATAGAAAGCAAGGCTGAAGCTGTTACAGAGATAGAAAGCAAGGCTGGAGGTATTACAGAGACAGGAAAGCATGGCTGGAGATGTTACAGAGAGTGAATAGCCAGGCTGCAGATATTACTGAGACAGGAATGCAAGACTGGAGATGTTACAGATATAGGAAAGCATTCTGGTACTGATACAAAGATAGGAAAGCAAGTCCGGGGATGTTACAGAGTCAAGGAAAGCAAGTCTGGAGAGGTTACAGAGATTAGGAGTGCCAGGGTGGAGATGTTAAAGAGATAGCAAAGCAAGGCTGGAGATGTTACGGACAGAGGAAAGCAAGGCCGAAGATACTAGAGAGATAGGAAAGCAAGGCTGGAGTTATTACAGAGAGAGAAAAGCAAGTTTAGAGATGTGACAGAGATAGGAAAGTAAGGCTGGTGACGTTAAAGTGGTAGGAAAGAATGGCTGGAGACGTTACAGAAATAAGAAAGCATTCTGCTAATGTTGCAGAGCCAGCAAAGCAAGGCTGGAGAATTTACAGAGAGAGAAAAGCAAGGGACGAGATGTTACGGAGAGATAGGAATGCAAGTCTGCAGATGTTACCGTGATAAGAAAGCAAGGCTGGAGATGTTACAGAGATAGGAAAACAAGGCTGGAGATCTTCAGAGAGTAGAAAGCAAGGCCGGATATGTTACAGAGAGAGGAAAGCAAGGCTGGAGATGTTACAGAGAGAGGAAAGCAAGGCTGGAGATGTTACAGAGAGAGGAAAGCAAGGCTGGAGATGTTACAGAGAGAGGAAAGCAAGTTTGCAGATGTTACAGAGAGAGGAAAGCAAGGCTGGAGATGTTTCAGTGATAGGAAAGCAAGTTTACAGATGTTACAGAGATAGGAAAGCAAGGCTGGAGATGTTTCAGAGAGTGGAAAGCAGGGCTGGAGATGTTACAGAGAAAGGAAAGCAAGGCTAGCGAAATGACAGAGACAGGAAAGCAAGGCTGGCGATGTTACAGAGAGAGGAAAGCAAGGCTGAAAATGGTTCAAATAGTGGAAAGCAAGGCTGGAGATGGTCCAGATCGTGGAAAGCAAGGCCGGAGATGTTACTGAGATAGTAAAACAAGTTTGCAGATATTACAGAGATAGTAAAGCAAGTTTACAGATGTTACAATGAGAGGAAAGCAAGGCTCGAGATGATACAGAGATAGGAAAGCAGGTTTACACATGTTCCAGAGATAGAAAAGCAAGTTTGCCAATGTTACAAAGAGAGGTAACCAAGGCTAGAGATGATACAGAGATAGGAAAGCAAGTTTGCAGATGTTACAGAGAGAGGAAAGCAAGGCTAGAGATGTTACACAGATAAGAAAGCAAGGCTGGAGATGTTTCAGAGAGTGGAAAGCAAGGCTGTAGGTGTTACAGAGAGTGGAAAGCAACTTTGCAGATGTTACAGAGATAGGAAATGAAGGCCGGAGATGTTGCAGAGATAGTAAAGCAAGTTTGCAGATGTTACAGAGAGAGGAAAGCAAGGCTGGAGATGTTACAGAGAGGAAAGCAAGGCTAGAGATGTTACAGAGATAGGAAAGCAAGTTTGCAGATGTTATGGAGAGTGAAAAGCAAGTTTGCAGATGATACAGAGAGAAGAAAGCAAGGCTGGAGATATTTCAGAGAGTGGAAAGCAAGGCTGGACATGTTACAGAAATAGGATCTCAAAGCTGGAGATGTTACCGAGATAGGAAAGGAAGGCTGGCGATGGTTTAGATAGTGGAAATCAAGGCCGGAGATGTTACAGAGAGTGGAAAACAAAGCTGGAGATGTTACAGAGATAGCAATGCAAGGTTGGAGATGTCACACAGATAGGAAAGCAAGTTTTCAGATGCTACAGAGAGAGGAAAGCAAGGCTGGAGATGTTACAAAGCGAGGAAAGCAAGGCTGGAGATTGTTCAGTTAGTGGAAAGCAAGTTTGCAGATGTTACAGAGATAGGAAAGCAAGGCTAGAGATATAACAGAGATAGGAAAGCAAGACTGGAGATGTTTCAGATACTGGAAAGCAAGGCCGGAGATGTTACAGAGAGAGGAAAGCAAGGCTGGAGATGTGACAGGGAGAGGAATGCAAATCTGGAGATGTTACAGAGAGAGGAAAGCGTGGCCGGAGATGTTACAGAAGAGTAACGCCAAGCTGGAGATGTTACAGAAATAGGAAAGCAAGTTTGCGGATGTTACAGAGATAGGAAAGCAAGGCCACATATGTTACAGAGATAGTAAAGCAAGTTTGCTGATGTTACAGAGAGAGGATATCAAGGCCGGAGATGTTACAGAGATATGAAAGAATGGCTAGAGATGTAACAGAGATAGGAAAGAAAGGGTGGAGTTGTTTCAGAGAGTGGAAAACAAGGCTGCAGATATTACAGAGAGTGGAAAGCAAGGATGGAGATGTTACAGAGATAGGATAGCAAGTTTGCAGATGTTTCAGAGATAGGAAAGCAAGGATGGAGATGTTACAGAGATAGGAAAGCAAGTCCGGAGATGTTACAAACATAGGAATGCCAGGCCGGACATGGTACAGAGATATGAAAACTAGGCTGGAGATGTTACAGAGATAATAAAGCAAGACTGGAGATGTTACAGAGAGAGGAAAGCAAGGCTGGAGATGTTACAGAGAGAGAGGAAAGCAAGGCTGGAGATGTTGCAGAGAGAGAGGAAAGCAAGGCTGGAGATGGTTCAGATAGTGGAAAGCAAGGCCGGAGATGTCACAGAGATAGTAAAGCAAGTTTGCAGATGTTACAGAGAGTGGAAAGCCAAGCTAGAATTGTTACAGAGATAGGAAAGCAAGACTGGAGATGTTTCAGAGAGTGGAAAGCGAGGCTGGAGATGTTACAGAGATTGGAAAGCAAGGCCGGAGATGTTACAGAGAAAGGAAAGCAAGGCTGGAGGTGTGAAAGAGAGAGGAAGGCAAAGCTGTTGATGTTACAGAGAGAAGAAAGCAAGTTTGCAGATGTTACAGAGAGAGGAAAGCAAGGGCAGAGATGTTACAGAGATATGAAAGCAAGGCTGAAGACGTTACAGAGATAGGAAAGCAAGGCTGGAGATGTTACAGAGATAGGAAAGCAAGGCCGGAGATGTTACAGAGATAGGAATGCAAAGCTGGATATGTTACGGAGAGAAGAAAGCAAGGCTGGAGATGGTTCTGATAGTGGAAAGGAAGGCTGGAGATGTTACAGATATAGGAAAGCAAGTTTGTAGATGTTGCAGAGATAAGAAAAGCAAGGTTGGAGATGTTTCAGAGAGTGGAAAGCATGGCTGGAGATGTTACAGAGAGAGGAAAATAAGGCCGGAGATGTTACTGGGATAGGAATGCAATGCCTGTGACGTTACAGATACAGGTAACCAAGTTTGCAGATGTTGCAGAGATTGGAAAGCCAGACTAGAGGTGTTACAGAGAGAGGAAAGCAAACTTGGAGATGTTACAGAGAGAGGAAAGCAAGATTTGGAGATGTTTCAGAGATAGGAAAGCAAGTTTTCAGATGTTACAGAGAGAGGAAAGCAAGGCTGGAGATGTTACAGAGAGAGGAATGCAAAGCTGGAGATGTTACAGAGAGAGGAAAGCATCGCCGTAGATGTTACCGAGATAGGAAAGCAAGTTTGAGGGTGTTACAGAGAGAGGATAGAAAGACTGGAGATGTTACAGAGAGAGGAAAGTAAGGATGAGATGTTCCAGAGATTGGAAAGCAAGGCTGGAGCTGTTACAGAGATAGGAATGCACGGCCAGAAATATTACAGAGGTAGTAAAGCAAGTTTGCAGACGTTACAGAGAGAGAAAAGCAAGGCTAGAGATGTTTCAGTGAGTGGAAAACAAGGCTGGAGATGTTACTAATATAGGAAAGCAATGTTCAGCTGTAACAGTGATAGGAAATCAAGCTGAGATGTTACAGAGAGAGGAAAGCAAGGCTGGAGATGGTTCAGATAATGGAAAGCAAGGCCGGACATGTTACAGAGATAGGATAGCAAGATTACAGCTGTTACAGAGATATGAAAGCAAATTTGCAGATTTTACAAAGAGAGGAAAGCATGGCCGGAGATGTTACAGAGAGAGGAAAGCAATGCTAGCGATACAACAGAGATAGGAAAGCAAGGCTGGAGATGTTTCAAAGAGTGGAAAGCAAGGCTGGAGATGTCACAGATATAGGAAAGCAAGGCTGGAGATGTTACAGAGAGAGGAACGCAAAGCTGGAGATGTTACAGAAATAGGAAAGCAAGGCCGGAGTTGTTAGTGAGATAGGAATGCAAGGCCAGAGATGTTTCAGAGAGAGGAAAGCAAGGATTGAGATGTAAAAGAGAGAGGAAAGCAAGGCTAGCGATATAACAGAGAGAGGAACGCAAGGTTGGAGATGTTACAGAGAGAGGAAAACAAGGCTGGGGATATTTCAGAGAGTGGGAAGCAAGGTTGGAGATGTTACAGAGATAGGAAAGCAAGGCTGGGGATGTTTCAGAGAGTGGGAAGCAAAGTTGGAGATGTTACAAAGAGAGGAAAGCATTGCCAGAGATGTTACAGACATAGGAAAGCGAGGCTAGAGATGTTACAGAGAGAGGAAAGAAACCCTACAGATGTTACTGAGATAGTAAAGCAAGACTGGAGATGTTACAGAGATAGGAAAGCAAGTTTGCAGATTTTACAGAGAGAGGAATGCAAGGCTGGAGATGTAACAGAGAATGGAGAGCAAGGCTAGAGAAGTTAGAGTTAGGAATGCAAGGCCGTAGATGATACAGAGACAGCAAAGAAAGGCCGGAAATGTTACAGAACTATCAAAGCAAATTTACAGATGTGACAGAGATAGGAAAGCAAGATTGCAGATTTTACAGAGAGTGGAAAGCAAGGCTCGAGATGTTATAGAGAGAGAAAAGCAAGGCTAGCGATATAACAGAGAAGGGAACGCAAGGCTGTAGATGTTCCAGATATAGGAAAGCAAGGCTGGAGATGTTACAGAGATAGGAAAGCAAGTTTGCAGATATTACAGAGATAGTAAAGCAAGTTTGCAGATGTCACAGAAAGAGGAACACAAAGCTGGGGATGTTACAGAGAGAGGAAAACAAGGCTGAAGATGATTCAGATAGTGGTATGCAAGGCTGGAGATGGTTCAGATAGTCGAAAGCAAGACTGGAGATGTTACAGAGATAGTAAAACAAGTTTGCAGATGTTACAGTGAGAGGAAAGCAAGGCTAGAGGTGTTACGGAGAGTGGAATGCAAAGCTGGAGATGTTACAGAAAGAGGAATGAGAGGCTGGAGATGTTACAGAGATAGGAAAGCAAGGCTGGAGATGGTACAGAGAGAGGAAAGCAAAGCTGGAGATGGTACAGAGAGAGGAAAGCAAGGCTGATGATGGTTCAGATAGTAGAAAGCAAAGCTGGATATGGTTCAGATAGGGGAAAGCAAGGCTGGAGATGTTAAAGAGAGTGCAAATGAAGGCCAGAGATTGTACAAAGATAAGAAAGCAAGTTTGCAGATGTGACAGAGAGAGTAACACAAAACTGGAGATGTTACAGAGATAGGAAAGCAAGTTTGCACATGTTACAGAGAGAGGAAAGCAAGTCTGGAGATGTTAAAGAGAGTGAAAAGCAAGGCTAGAGATGTAACAGAGATAGGAATGCAAGGCTGGAGACGTTTCAGATATATGAAAGCAAGGTTGAAGATGTTACAGTGATTGCAAAGCAAGGCTGGAGATGTTACAGAGATAGAAAAGCAAGGCTGGAGATGTTTCAGAGATAGGAAAGCAAGGCTAGATATATTACAGAGATAGGAAAGCAAGTTTACAGATGTTACAGAGAGACGAAAGCAAGGCTGGAGATGTTACAGATAGAGGAAAGCAAGGCTAGCGATACAACAGAGATAGGAAAGCAAGGCCGAAGATGTTACAGAGATAGGAAAGCAAAGCTGGAGATGTTTCAGTGAGTGGAATCCAACGATGAATATGTTGCAGAGAGAGGAACGCCAAGCTGGCGATGTTACAGAGAGGAAATAGCAAGTCTGGAGTTAATTCTGAGGCAGGAAAGCAAGTCAGGAGTGGTTACTGAGACAGGAATGCAAGGCTGGAGATGATAAAGAGATTGGATGGCAAGTCTTGAGATGTTCATGAGAGACGAAAGTTAGTATAGTGCTTTTAAGGAGAGAGAGGAAAGGAAGGCTGGAGATGTTATAGACGTAGGAAAACAAGTCTGGAGGTGTTACAGAGTGTGGAAAGCAAGGCTGGTGATGTTACAGACGGAGGAAAGCAAGGCCAATGATGCTGCAGAGATAGGAAAGCAAAGCTAGCAATGTCCCAGAGACAGGAGAGCAAGGCTGGAGATGTTACAGAGAGAGCGGAAAGCAAGGCTGGAGATGTTACAGATAGTAAAGCATGGCTGGGGATGCTACAGAGATAGGAAAGGAAGGCTGGAGATGTGACAGATAGAGGAAAGCAAGGGTCGAGATGTTACAGAGATATGAAAACAAGTCTGGAGATGATACAGAGATAATAAAGCAAGGCTGGAGTTGTTAGAGAGTGGAAAGCAAGGCTGGAGACGTTACAGAGAGTGGAAAACAAAGCTGGAGTTGTTACAGAGAGGGAAACAAGGCTAAAAATTGTTCAGATCGTGGAATCCAAGGCTGGAAATGTTTCAGATAGTGGAAAGCAAGGCCGGAGATGTTCCAGAGATAGGAAAGCATGGCCGGAGATTTAACAGAGATAGCAAACCAAGTTTGCAGATGTGACAGAGAGAGAAAAGCAAGTCTGGAATATTTCAGAGTAGAAAGCAAGGCTGGAGATGTTACCCAGAAAGGAAAGCAAGTTTGCAGATGTTACAGAGATGGGAAAGCAAGGCCGGAGATGTTACAGACAGAGGAAAGCAAGGTTCGGGATGTTACAGAGATAGGAATGCAAGACTGGAGATGTTTCAGAGAGTGAATAGCAAGGCTGGAGATGTTACAGAGATAGTAACGCATGGCCAGAGATGTTACAGATATATGAAAGCAAGGTTGGAGATGTTACAGAGATTGCAAAGCAAGGCTGCAGATGTTACAGAGAGAGGAAAGCAAGTTTTCAGATGTTACACAGAGAGAAAAGCAAGGCTGGAGATGTTTCAGAAACTTGAAAGCAAGGCTAGATATATAACATTGATAGGAAAGCAAGTTTACAGATGTTACAGAGACAGGAAAGCAAGGCTGGAGATGTTAAAGAAAGAGGAACGCAAGGCCGGAGATGTTCCAGAGAGAGGAAACCAAGGCTAGCGATACAACAGAGATAGGAAAGCAAGGCTGGAGATGTTACAGAGAGTGGAAAGCAAGGCTGGAGAGGTTACAGAGATAGGAAAGCAAGGCCGGAGATGTTTCAGACAGAGACATCCAAGGCTGAAGATGTTACAGAGAGAGGAATGCAAAGCTGGAGATGTTACAGAGAGCGGAAAGCAAGGCTAGCGATACAACAGAGATGGGAAAGCAAGGCTGGAGATGTTTCAGAGAGTAGAAGGCAAGGCTGGAGATGATACAGAGAGAGGAACGCCAAGCTGGCGATGGTACAGAGAGAAGAAAGCAAGGCTGGAGATGTTACAGGGAGGAAATAGCAAGGCTGGAGATAATTCTGAGACAGGAAAGCAAGTCAGGAGTGGTTACAGAGACAGGAATGCAAGGCTGTAGATGTTAAAGAGATTGGATTACAAGGCTTGAGATGTTAATGAGAGACGAAAGCAAGGCTGGTGATGTTAAGAAGAGAGAGGAAAGGATGGCTGGAGATGTTATAGACGTAGGAAAACAAGTCTGGAGGTGTTGCAGAGATATCAAAGCATGTATGGAGATGTTACACATATAGGAATGCAAGGCCTGAGAGGTGACTGACATAGGAAGGTCGAGATGTTACAGAGATATGAAAGCAAGGCTGGAGATATTTCAGAGAGTGGAAAGCAAGGCTGGTGATGTTACAGAGAGAGGAAAGGAAGGCCAATGATGCTACAGAGATAGGAAAGCAAAGCTGGCAATGTCCCAGAGATAGGAAAGCAAGACTGGAAATGAGTCAGAGAGGGGAGTGCAAGGCTGGAGATGTTACAGAGATAGGAAAGGAAGGCCAGAGATGTGACAGACATCGGAAAGCAAGGTTGATGATGCTTCAGACATAGGAAAGCAGGGCTGGAGATGTTACAGAGAGAGCAAAGCAAGGCCGATGATGCTACCGAGATAAGAAAGCAAGGCTGGAGACATTAGAGAGAGGAAAGCAAGGCTGGAGATGTTGTAGAGATTAGAAGGCAAGGTAGGAGATGTTACGGAGAGAGTGGAAAGCAAGGCTGGAGATGTTACAGAGGGAGGAATGCACGACCTAAGATGCTACAGAGATATGAAAGCAAGCCTGGAGTTGTTACAGAGAGCGTAAAGCAAGGCTGGAAACGCTGAGGAGAGATTGGATTGCAAGGCTTGAGATGTTTATGAAATAGGAAAGCAAGGCTTGAGATGTTAAGGAGAGAGAGGAAAGGAAGGCTGGAGATGTCTTCCTGTATCTATAACAAGTCTGGAGGTGTTACAGAGAGTGGAAAGCAAGTCAGGAGATGTTACAGAGATAGGAATGCAAGGCTAGAGATGTTACGGAGAGAAGATAGCAAGGCAAGAATGCTACAGAGATAGGAAAGCAAGGCTGGTGATGTTACAGAGGGAGGAAAGCAAAGCCAATGATGCTACAGAGATAGGAAAGCAAATCTAGCAATGTCCCAGAGACAGGAAAGCAAGGCTGGAGATGTTACAGAGAGAGAGGAAAGCAAGGTTGGAGATGTTACAGGAATAGTAAGGCATGGCTGGGGATGTTATAGAGATAGGAATGGAGGGCCAGAGATGTGACAGACAGAGGAAAGCAAGGGTCGAGATGTTACAGAGATATGAAAACAAGTCTGGATATGTTACAGAGAGAGGAAAGCAAGGCTGGAGTTGTTAGAGAGTGGAAAGCAAGGCTGGAGATGTTATAGAGATTGGAAAGCAAAGCAGGAGATTTTACAGAGATAGGAAAGCATTCTGGTAATGTTTCAGAGAAAGGAAAGTAAGGCTGGAGATGTTAATGAGAGAGGAAAGTAAGGCTGGAGTTGTTACAAAGAAAGGAGAGCAAGGTTAGAGATGTTACAGAGAGTGAATAGCAAGGCTGGGGATATTTTTGAGACAGGAAAAAAAGGCTGGAGATGTTACAGAGATAGGAAAGCATGTCTAGAGAGGTTACAGAGATAGGAATGCTAGGCTGCAGAATTTAAAGAGATAGGAAAGCAAGGCTGGAGATGTTACAGAGTGTGGAAAGTAAGACTGGAGATTTTACAGAGGGAGTAAAGCAAGGCCGAAGATGCTACACAGATAGGAAAACAAGGCTGGAGATGTTACAGTGAGAGGGAAGCATTCTGGTAATGTTGCAGAGATAGGAAATCAAGTCTGGAGAAGTTACAGAGAGAGGAATAAGTCAGGAGACGTCACAGAGATAAGGAAAGCAAGTCTGGAGAGATTACAGAGATAGGAATGCCAGGCTGGGGATGTTAATGACAGAGGAAGGCAAGGTAGGAGATGATACGGAGAGAGAGGAAAGCAAAGAAGGAGATGTTACAGAGTTAGAAAAGTAAGGCAGGAGATGTTACAGATAGAGGAAAGCAAGGCTGGAGATGTTACAGAGATAGGAAAGCAAGGCTGGAGATGTTTCAGAGAGTGGAAAGTAAGGCCGATGATGCTACAGAGATAGGAAAGCAAGGCTGGAGAAATTACAGAGAGAGGAAAGCAAGGCTGGAGATGTTATAGTGATTAGAAAGCAAGGTAAGAGATGTTACTGAAAGAGTGTAAAGCAAGCATGGAAATGTTACAGAGATAGGAAAGCAAGGCTGGAGATGTTATGAATATAGGAAAACAAGTCTGGCGGTGTTACAGAGATAGTAAAGCAAGGCTGGAGTTGTTACAGAGATAGGAAAGCGAGACTGCAGATTTCAGAGATAGGAAAGCATGGCTGGAGATGTTACAGATATAGGAAAACAAGTCTGGAAGTGTGACAGAGAGTGGAAAGCAAGGCTGGAGATATTACAGAGAGAGGAAAGCAAGTCAGGAGATGTTTCAGAGATAGGAAAGGAAGGCCAGATATGTGACAGACCTAGGAAAGCAAGGGTCGAGATGTTACAGAGATAGGAAAGCAAGGCCGGAGATGTTACAGAGATAGTAAAGCAAGGCTGGAGATGTTTCAGTGAGTGGAAAGCAAGGCTGGAGATCTTACTGAGAGAGGAAAGCAAGGCCGATGATGCTATAGAGATAGGAAAGCAAGGCTGGAGTTGTTAGAGAGTGGAAAGCAAGGCTGGAGACGTTACAGAGACATGAAAGCAAGGCTGGAGACGTTGCAGAGAGGAAAGCAAGGCTTGAAGTGAATGAGATAGCAAGACAAGTTAGGAGATGTTACGGAGAGAGTGGAAAGCAAGGCTGGAGATGTTACAGAGATTGGAAAATAAGTTAGGAGATGTTGAGGAGAGTGAGGAAAGCAAGGCTGGAGATGTTACAGAGATACGGAAAGCAGATCTGGAGAGATTACAGAGATAGGAATGCCAGGCTGGAGATGTTAATGAGATAGGAAGGCACGGTAAGAGATGTTACGGAGAGATAGGAAAGCAAGGCTGGAGATGTTACAAAGATAGGGAAGTAAGGCTGGAGATGTTACAGAGAGAAGAAAGCAAGGCTGCAGCAGTTATAGAGAGAAGAAAGCAAGGCTGGAGATGTTGCAATGAGTGGAATGCAAGTCTGGAGAATCTATACTGGGTGGGCCATTTCAAATCCACCACCCAGAGGGGCTCACCAGCAGCATTGCTGATCGACATGGTCGGGTCCAAAAGGTCATAGCTGCTGGCCTGAGTCTGCACCATGTCGGGAGGGAATGACTGACAGGGAGAAACATACTTTACCTCATCTTCTCCAATCTACCGGCTGTGGACACATTGACGATGGCCATATTGGGAACAGTGACTACTGCACACAGTATTTCTGAGACAAAGCCCCACTTTCACATTATGAATCGTGTGTTTGTGTCTGCGTGCGTGCATGACCGCACATGTGAGAGATGTTATCACCATTCTGAACCGAACAGATTTCAAAGCGATCTAGAACTCAGCACTGGCCTGTGTGAGGTGATGTGGGTCATTACCTAGAGAAGCAGATTTGTACTTCTGCATAATTTTCACTGTCACTGCCTGGCATATGCTCCACTATTCCCTGACCATCAGGCCAGGCGATAACACCTTGCTCAATGGGGAATACAGGAGGACGATCCAAGAGCAGCACCAGCTACACCTCACAATGCGGTGCCGTTCTCAAACAGGACCACTTAATCACCAAATAGCATTAACAGCTTGTGACAGACAGATCTAACCAACAAATCAGACCTAATCTCTGCAATCCTGTCACATGCAGTCAGGTTGAATTGTGTGGTCAATCTAACAACTCAATAGAGAAAGAGGATCCCCAAATACCACCTTCCTCAATGATGGAAGAGCTCAGCACAGCAATAGAAAAGTTAAGGCTGAATCATTCACAATAATGTTCAGACGAAGTATCGATGGGATGATCAATTTTAGTCCCCTCCATATGGCAGTCTTCAGCTAATTCGATTCACTACATGTGGTACCTACAAACGGCAGGAGAGATTGGAGAATTCAAAGGCTATGGGTCCTGATAACATTCCAATCAAGCTGTTCCTGCTGGGATACAGCACTGGAACCTATCTAAAAATATGGGAAACTATCCGGGTGTGGGTTAAATGATATTGTCCGTCCAGTTCTGGATAAGGGTAATCCCTGGGATATTGCTAGGCACACAGACAAAACAGACAATCAATGGTTGCCCCATTGCTCTAATCCCAATCATTAATAAAGTGATGAAGATGTCATCTACAGTGGGATCAAGCAGCACATCCTCAACACCAACCTGATCACTGAAGCACATTTTGGGCTCTCATCCCTTGGGCTCATTGAACCCTGGGTTTAATGATGCACAACAAGAAAACAGACAGCTGAAATCTAGAAGGGAGGTGACAGTGGCTACACTTAACATCATTATAACTGCATTTGACCAAAGGTTGTATCCAGGATTAACGTCAAATAGGAATCATCTGCACTGGCTGAAGTTATATATATATATATACATATATTCTTTTTGTTTAACCCCCACACTACCACCTAACTGCGGTAGTGCTTATTTTTTCCCCCAGCACCCATGGTGGGTGTGTGCACGTGTGAATCTTTTATTCAATTTCCACCACCAGGCAGATAGGA
Organism: Chiloscyllium punctatum; assembly: GCF_047496795.1. Lineage (NCBI taxonomy): Eukaryota > Metazoa > Chordata > Chondrichthyes > Orectolobiformes > Hemiscylliidae > Chiloscyllium > Chiloscyllium punctatum. The sequence goes on along the minus strand of NC_092784.1, from coordinate 14,108,492 downwards.
AAACACCCGAGTCGCCAGTGACAAGCAGTGCCCTTCACATCAAAGGGTAATGCTGTGTGACTGGCTGAAGTAATACCTGAAAGGAAGGTGGCTGGGGTTGGTGGGGAGCAGACAGTTTAGCTCCAGGACAGCTCTGCAGCAGTTCACCGGGAGAGGGGTTTCTGAGTCGATCAAAATTGGAAAGTTAAGGCACCATACTCCTACAGGATGATAGGGCTGCTCTCTCGTTAGACAGAGATGACTGGTGGCAGTTTAACTGGACAGACATCATGCCTCAAGTAAGGGAGAGGTTGAGTAGGTTCAGTCCTTTAGTCACCCCAGTCCGTGAAGGAATTGAACCCACACTGTTAGAATTAATATCTAACCGTCCAATGGATTGAGTGAACCAAGTCCTCCCTCAGCTTCATGGGGAAGATACTGTAAGATTAAACTGCTCAGATATGTTGGTAGACACCTCCGGAGCAGGTGGAATTAGAAGCAAGCTTACTAGCTCAGACAGAGGGACAGTATCAGTGAGCTGTCAGAGTGCTCTCTGCCCCAGGCCCAATTATAAATGACCATCCCTACACTGTAAAGTCACAACTGGGGATGTTTGCCAATGATTGGACAATGTTTACACCATTCGTGATTTACTCAGATACTGAAGCAATCCTTATCCAAATGCAACAAGGACCTGGAAATATGAAGGAGTGTGCTTAACAGTGACAAGTTCCATTTCCATTCCACACGTGCCAGACAATGAGTACCTCTAACAATAGAAAATTGAACCATACCTTTCAATATTCAACGCCACCGCCACAACTGATCACCCACCCAGCAATGTCCCGGGGATTCCCGTTATCCAGAACTGGACTGACAATATAATTTCATTACCCATTCCTGTGAATGGTTTATACTGAAACGTCGACTCTCCTGTACCGCAGATACTGACTGACCTGTTGTGCTTTTTTCCCAGTGCCACAATTTGATACATATAAATTGATTGGCAACAAGAATATGCCAGGAGCTAGGAATCCTGCAGAAATAACTCACCTTGTGATTTCCGAAAGCCTGCACGCCATCTATAAGACACACATAGAATCTGTGTGTGATGGAATAGCCCCATTTGCCTGTGTGAGTGCAGCTTCAACCCTCACCCACTGACACTCAGTCGCAGCAATGCCTGCTATCTACACGGTGCTCTGAAGAAATTTACCAAGGCTCCTTACAACGTACCTCCGAAACCAAGACCATAAGAAGGGCAAGGGAAGTAGACACATGGGATCATCACCATATTCACGTTCCATTCCAAGCCATTCACCATCCTGATTGTGAAGCATATTGCGGTTCTTTCAGTGTCACTGTTTCAACGTCCCTCCGTAATGCACATCTACAGCACATGGACTGCAATGGGTCAATGCAGCAGCTCACCCCCACATTCTCAAGGGCAATACGGGATAGGCAATAAATAGCATCCCAATCATATTCTATGAATTAATTAAAATGAAACATATTGTCACGCCCAATGCTGGACACTGTGCTTTGGGATTTGTCTGCTCAGGCTGGTGAGGTCCAGGCAGTAACTTGCTTTTCGTGAATAGCTGAAAGAAAAAGATGTTTGAAACAATCTGTCCATCTCTCAGATGCATGGTCTACATACCGAACATCATACAGACACTGACATTCATATCCCACATTACTGAGCTCTGAGATTGACAGAAGCAATTCAAAATGTACTCCTATCAGACTGTAACATTTTTAAACACACAGTGATATTGTTGGCACGAAAATGATTATGAGTGTGCATTAACAGGGAGAAAGTGAGCACTGCAGATGCTGGAGGTCAGAGTCAAAAAGTGTGGTTCTGAAAAAGCACACCCGTTCAGGAAGCATCTGAGGAGCAGGACAGTCGACTATTCGTTCACAATATTAATACAAGGGAAAATAATTGGAAATTTTCAAAGTCCTTGTACTTAATAATAATGTGGACTTGGTAGTGGAAATGAGACTCATCATTTCAAAGTTCCTTATTTTGAGTTGGGCACTGTTTTCATCATATTGTTGTTATAACAGTGAACTGAATAAATGGGGAATATTATATTTATTGGACAATTTAAATGTTGGTATTAATAAAGGCTATCGAAACTTCAGCAAAGAGACTTTACTGTTCAATATGAGAACCATGCTGCAAACATTTACACAGAGATTTCCAGCTCAAGTCACACACAAGGATGTTGGGCTGGGATCATACTGTCCATCAATGGAGCTGCACAATTCTGTTTGGAGACTGACATTGTGGGGCTAATATACACTGGATATGGTTTATGAGGGATTCAATGTAAGATGCCATGTGCTGCAGGAGCCCATCACCTTTATAACACCTTCATTCAGGATCGGGTCTAAGCTTTAGAATTACAGAGTTTAGGTGGCACACAGAAGAGATATATTTGCAAGACATGGTTGTTTACAGGTCATTGTTACAAATGTTGGACTGCGTCTGGACCAGCGCCATGTGCTAGTCCATTGAACAGTCTGCACCACAAACATCTCCCCGTTGTTCAGGTATGTCTCTAACCAGTCTGTTGTGAGGCATTGTGTGAGTCACAGCCCAGCTCAAGTTTGGAAACTCTCTGAACAGATTGTGAAGATGGCCAGTGTTTTGGAGGTCATGGCGAGGCTCAATAACACTGTGTCTGAATTCAGTTTTTTTTCTCAAAGTCATTTTCTACAGCTTTTTGCCGACAAGATGGTATGTCCACTGATCTGAACATAAATCAGCTGTTAACTCCTGTCACTGAATTGTGTAATAGTTAGCTGTGTATCTGGTATTTCAATTATTGTTCAATTCAATTTTTTTGAACGGAAAAACAATGATGTTTGGTTTATTTTAAAATATGTAAGAAACAAAGTGATATTAACCCTTCATTACACAAAATGTAAAAGTGACCTGCTGTATATTTCCCTCAGACTAAAGTTAAAAGTTCAAGCAAAAGTTAAATATTGCCTCTGAAGTAGAACTATGTCCCAGGCAACATTACCATCCTCTCTGGTAGGGTCTGTCCCACTGACAGGACACAGCCAGTCAGAGAGGGCAGCTCCTTGGTATATAGTCAATACAATGCTCAGCTTTGATGCTGGATCCCATAGATGTGAGACTGTTCTGTGGCAGATTATGGGGAAATCAATAAAAGGGAAATATATCATTGACCACATCGTTCCCGATCTGCCAGCTGCAGGTACACTTCTCCATTTCATATATTGATAAGAATGGTCACTGCACAATGGGAAGCAAGGGCACATTTTGCAGACACTCCTCATGATAGGAAGCCCTCTGGGCAATGAATGGGACAAACTTTAAACAGATTGACAACAAATGATGAGGCCTCCATAAAATGCAAGGGGCCATCGGCAGCAGAAGCATCGTGCGCTGTACAACTCATACAGTCTGCAACTCCATGGTACAACATTCCGTCTAGTGTACAGGAACAATCACGGTTCAACCTACCTCCATTGTACAATAACCACCACGGCCCGAAATATCTCTCACTGTACAGTAACCGTCACACCCCGACACACTTCTTACTGTACTGTAACCATCATGGCCCGACATACCTCCCACTGTACAGTAATCATCACCACCCGACATACCTTCTACTGTACAGTAACCATCACGGGATTAGTGGTGCTGGAAGAGCACAGCAGTTCAGGCAGCATGCAACGAGCAGCGAAATCGACGTTTCGGGCAAACGCCCGACATACCTCCCACTGTACAGTAACCATCACGGCCCGACATACCACCCATTGTACAGTAACCATCACACCCCGACACACCTCCCACTGTACAGTAACCATCACGGCAGGACATACCTCCCACTGTAAAGAAACCATTACAGCCCGAAATACCTTCCACTCTACAGTAACCATCAATGACCCGACAACACTTCCTCCCACTGTACAGTAACCATCACGTCCCGACATACCTCTCACTGTACAGTAACCATCACGGCCCGACATACCTCCCACTGTACAGTAACTATCACGTCCCGACATACCTCTCACTGTACAGTAACCATCACGGCCTAACATACCTCCCACTGTACAGTAACAACCACAGACCGACATACCTCCCACTGTACAGTAACAATCACAGACCGACCTACCTCCCACTGTACAGTAACCCTCACAGTCCGACATACCTCCCACTGTACAGTAACCATCACGGCCTAACATACCTCCCACTGTACAGTAACCATCACGGCCTAACATACCTCCCACTGTACAGTAACCATCACGGCCTAACATACCTCCCACTGTAGAGTAACCATCACGGACTGACATACATCCCACTGTACTGTAACCATCACGGAGCGAGATACCCCACAATGTACAGTAACCAGCACCGCCTGACATACCTTGTACTGTACAGCAACCATCACCACCTGAGATACCACGCACTGTACAGTAACCGTCACGTCCCGACCTACCTCCCACTGTACAGTAACCATCACATCCCGACATACCTCCCACTGTACAGTAAACGTCACAGCTCAACATACTTCGAACTGTACAATAACCATCACGTCCCGACATACCTCCCACTGTACAGAAACCATCACGTCCCGACATACCTCCCACTGTACAGTAACCATCACGGCCTGACATACCTCCCACTGTACTGTAACCATCAAAGCCCGACATTCCTCCCACTGTACAGTAACCATCACGGCCCGACCTACCTCCCAGTGTTCAATAATCATCACGGCCCAACATACCTCCCACTGTACAGTAACGGTCATGGCCCAACATCCCTCCTTCTATACAGTAACCATCACGGCCCAAAATATCTCTCACTGTTCAGGAACTGTCACGGCCCGACATACATCGCACTGTACAGTAACCAGCACGGCCAGATATATATCCCACTTTACAATAACCATCACTGCCCGACATACCTCCCACTGTACAGTAACCATCACGTCCCGACATATCTCACACTGTACAGTAACCGACACGGCCCGACATACCTCCAACTGTACAGTAACCATCATGGCTCGACATACCTCCCACTGTAGAGTAACCATCACGGTCCGACATACCTGCACTGTACAGTAACCATCACAGCCCGACATACCTCCCGTTGTACAGTATCCATCATGGCCGGACATACCTCCCACTGTACAGTAAACACCACGGCCAGACATACCTCGCACTGTACACTCACCATCTCGGCCCGACATACCTCCTACTGTACAGTAACCATCACGGCCTGACATACTTCCCACTTTACAGTTACCATCACAGCCCGACATACCACACACTCCAGTAACCATCACCGACTGACATACCACATACTGTACAGTAACCATCACGGACCGACATACCTCCCACTGCCCAGCAACCATCACAGCCCGACATATCTACCAATGAACAGTAACCGTCACGGCCCGACATACCTCCCACTGTACAGTAACCGTCACGGCCTGACATACCTCCCACTGTACAGTAACCAACACAGCCTGACATACCTCCCACTGTACAGTAACCATCAAACCTCGACACACCTCCCACTGTACATTAACCATCACCGACCAACATACCTCCCACTGTACAGTAACCATCACCGCCTGACATACCTCCCACTGTACAGTATCCATCACGACCTGACATACTACCCACTGTACAGTAACCATCACGGCCCAACATACTCCCCACTGTACAGTATCCATTACAGCCCGACATACCCCCCCCCACTGTACAATAATCATCACGGCCTGACATACCTCCCACTGTACAGTTACCATCACGGCCCGACATACCTCCCACTGTACAGTATCCATCACGACCTGACATACTACCCACTGTACAGTAACCATCACGGCCCAACATACTCCCCACTGTACAGTATCCATTACAGCCCGACATACCCCCCCCCACCCACTGTACAATAACCATCACGGCCTGACATACCTCCCACTGTACAGTAAGCATCACGGCCCGACATACCGCCCACTGTAGAGTAACCATCACAGCACTACATATCTCCAACTGTACAGTCACCATCAAGAACTCACTACTTTGCACTGCTGCCTCACCTCAGTCCGAGGTTCAATTCTGGCCTTGAGTGACTGTCTGTGTGGAGTTTTCACATTTACCCTTTGTCTTCGTGGGTTTCCTCCGGGTGCTCCGGTTTCTTCCCAAAGATGTGCATTTCAGATGAATTAGCCATTCTAAACTGCTCATAGTGTTTGGTGCATTAGTCTGTTTTCAATATCGTGCAGGGGAATGGGTCTGGATGAGTTACTCTTCTGAGGGTTGGTGTGGACTGGTTGGGCTGAAGGGCCTGTTTCCACACTGTAGGGAATCTAATCTAAGGTTCAAGTCAGGAATGTGATGGAATAAACACTTGTCTGAATGAGTGCAGCTCCAACAGTATTCTCGTATGGACTTACTTGCAAGAGGCAACACAGTTTTGTGGGGAATATCCTGTCTTACAAACTTGATTATTTTGTGGAAGTGAGACAATTGATTGATGAGGGCATGGGGCTGGATGTTGGCCGTTTGGACCTTAGCAAAGCCTTTGAATTGGTTCCTTATGGCAGGCTCATACAGAAGGTGAAATGAAATGGGATCAGCGGTCAGTTAGTAAGATGGATAGAGAACTGCTTGGTCATAGAAGACAGAGTATTGGTGGAACAGTGTTTTTGTGACTGGAGATCTGTAAATAGATTGGCGGAGTTGCAGCTTGTGAGGATGATTGCCAGAGAATACAGCAGGATATCGGTCAGCTGCAGACTTGGACAGAGAAAACACACATGTAACTTTATCTGGACAGTTGCGACGTGATTCATTTTAGAAGTTCTAATTCAGGAGAGAAGTATAAAGTGGATGGAAAAACTACTGGCTGCATCAACATCCATAGGGACCTAGGTGTACAGCTCCACAGTTCCCTGAAAGTGGCAACTAGGGTGGATAGGGTGATCAAGAAGACTGATGGCAAACTTGCAGACAAACATCAGAGCATACAATGTGAAAATTAGCAGGTCATATTGCAGCTGTAGAGAAATTTAGTTCGGGCACATTTAGAACATTGAGTACAGTACTGGTTGCCACACCAGCAGAACGATGTGGAAGTGTTGGAGAGGGTATAGAAACGTGTTATCAGGATGTTGTCTGGTTTGGATGGTATTAGCCAGAAGGAGCAATTGAACAAACATGGTTTGTGTGCGGCTGGGCATCATTGGCTATGGGACTACGTGATAATTACTTACAAAATTATCAGAGACAAAGAGAGAAGAAGAGTTAAAGACTTTTTCCCAGAGTAGATATATCAATTACTCAGGACCGTAGGTTTTAGGTAAAGGAGAAAGTTTAGGAGATATACTCGGCAAGTTTTTTTTGCTGTTCCAGATAGAATGTGAAAGTGCCTGGAATACACTGATAGAGAGGAAGATGCTAATATAGCAAGGTTTGCGAGGAATCTTGACACAGAGTAGACACAGCAACGAATAGAATTACATAGAATGTGTAGAAGCAAAAACTTTCGTTTTAACTTTAGAAGGGCATCATGTGCCAGAATAGGCTTCCTGGGCTGAAGGGCCTGTTACTGTGCTGGACTGTTCGTTAAGTCAAGATTTGTGTGCAGCAATAGCGAGATGCTCAGTGAATGATTACTGATGAACAATAACTACATTATTGTTGATCTCTCCTCATCAACTTGCAGGTTCATGTCCTCCCTTCTCCTGTCGGGAAACTCAAAACGAAGAATTTGACGTGAAAGTCCAAGCTAGTAACTGGTAACTCCATCTCCCCCCTCGCTCCTACGGCCTTATATCTTGGACACCAACGTCTCAGTGGACACTGTACTAACAGAAGCTGCACGTATGCCACATACGCGACGTTGGCATCTGACACATGCCAACCTCACCATGCCATCTCAGCACATCTCCGAACCACTGACAGTGCACGTGTAGTTCAATGCTGCAGTTCATGGTGCACTGACAACACTCATTGCAATGCTGCTGCAAGGACATTGTACTCAGGGGCACACACCCAGCTCATGGCCTGTCCCTCAGGGCTGCTCACTCCGTGTTTGTACACACTCAATACTGCTGCAAGGACACTGTGCTCAGGGACACGCACCGAGCTCATGACCTGCCACTCTGGGCTGCTCACTCCGTGTTCGTACACACTCAATGCTGATGCAAGAACACTGTCCTCAGGGGTACACACAGAGTGGGAGAACATGCACCTTGGTGGGAAGTGGGTGCAGTAACAGACGGAGTGAGTGCGGGAGAGGGCACGAAATGCAGATGGCTGCACTTACCCTGGTGGAGGGGAGAAGGTCACTGACCTCCTTCCTACACTGCTGGGCATTCACCCAGAAGGCTGGCACCTCACTGACCCAGGGGTCAGATTAGTATCAAGCGGGCAGGGTCTGGTGTTGTGGCCTTCCCTGCCAGTCCTGGAGGAAGATAATGTCCCTCTCCTGCACCAGGAAATCCACCAGAACCTCAGGGGCTTGGGCACAAAGTGGGGCCCCGAGTTTACCGTGTCTGCCACGTCCAGGCCAGTTTTGGCTTGCCAATCAATGATTGTACTGTCATTTTAATAATGGCATCTTGAACAGGGAGACTGGTGCATTCTGGGATATCCAGGCAGTGGGCAGTTGTTATGACGAAGGGGAAAATCATCGTGTTAGTGTCAGTTGAGAAGATAAGCATGCGGGCAGGGAGCGTAGTTAATGAGGCAGATTGCGGATTGTATCATGAGAAAATGCACATCACCTTGTGGAGAGAAACTCTCCATGAAACTGGACTAAAATGAGACTTGACCAAATCATAAGATAGTTCAGGCGTCTGTCTGTCTGAATCAAAATAGGGATGCAGTGTTAAATATTGGGAGCGACAAACTTGGAGTGGAGAATTTGACAGGAGATTCAAATCCTTAAAATCGGGTAACACAATGTTCCAAACTGTTAAAAGAAGCCGGCGAAAATTTGCTTTCTTATAGTTACCCACATTATCCAATCCTTACTGGTGCCTGAGGCCTGGAGAAAGGCATTTGGGGACATCAGCAATAGAGGGGAATGTACAATAAAATGAGAATATGGTCAGTGTGGGCAGATAAACGAAGGTAGCTGAAACATCAATAATTTCGTTAATGTAGCAAATGGCATTATTTCCTCTGTCAGACAAAATAATGAACTTCAGAGCAGGAAGCTTATTCCGGGAACTGTATAAGTAAGGAGTTCAGTCACAGCTTGGGGACTGAGTACAGTTCTGGTCACTCCATCACACGGAGGGATGGTATTGGACTGGAGAGAGCACAGAGGAGATTCTTCACCCTGTGAACGGGGAAGTGCAGTTATGAGGAAACATTGGAATGGAGGATGCTGAGAGGAGATTTGATTGGGGTGCACATATTGTCAGGGACATGGGTAGAAAGGGAGACAATATCTTGTTGCTGTCAGAGAGCTCAAATACCAGCGGTGAATCTTTAATGTAATTGGATGAAATATTAGAGAAGCGGTGAGGAAAGTTGTTATTTCACCCAGAGTATGGTAGAGACCTGGGAGTCACATGGAAGCGGAGTAGATGCAGAAATTCTCAAACCATTTTAAAAAGGTGCCGTGATCTGCATCTGAAGTCCTACACTGTCCGTGGAGACAGAATTCGGCTTTAACAAACGTTATATCTTGTCCAATGCAGACAGTGGACAGAGTCATCTCCTCTATACTGTGCTATTTTCTGACGTTTTCAAAGGTTTCCAATATCTGATAGGATCAATACGCAGTGATGAAGGATGAAGACAGGGAGGAGCACAGTGTGAATTGATTAGCGTCACAATAATACTGATCACTTCCATTATACACAATACTACTTCACTGTGTTGGCCTATTTATCCTTTCTATAGAAATGGGGAAAAGCTTTGATTATCCAGTTCCCAGTCGTAGTCACACTGCAGCCACTTCTCCAAAATCCCAGCTCCATCTGACCTAGCTATTTAAAGCTACAATTTCACTTGCCTTGTTGACAAGTTATCAGCCTCATTCTTGCCTTATTGAAGGCTGCTCTCAGTCAAATAATGTTTCTCACTCTCAATTATTGCATATCATTCTCTACCTTCATTCTGAACTTTACAAAAAAAAATGATCGCTGCACCCCAAAACGTTCCCCTACTGACAGTGGATCCACTTGCCCCATCTCTTTCCCAAGGACTAGGTGCAACAGTACATGCTCTCTTGGGCTGGACACATACTCCTGAAGTGTGCTCTCCTCCATATAATCCAGGGATACTGGCCCCTCATGACCCTGCACCACAATAACCCAGTCAACATTTGGATAAATTAAGTTTCTCAGTATAAATAATCTGTAGTATTATCATCGCTCTCAAATGCCTCTGCATATTTATTCTCTCCATCCTTTCCAATGGTTGCTGGCTGATAGACTGTTCCTCACAGTTTAATTGTACACTTTTTGTTCTGTAGCTCCAGCCAAATTAATTCTGTCCTTGGACGGATCCTCTTTCTCTTGGACCCCTTAACTAATGCTAATCTTAACCAGTACTTCTACCTTCATCCTTTCTCTTCCCTTCTATCATTTTGGAATCCTTTATCCCCAGCAATATTTAACACCCAGTCCTGCTATTCCTTGAGCCAGATCTCGGTGATCAGTACATCAGATTTCCACACACAAAACTGCATCTGGAACTCCCCACATTCCGAGTATTCATGTCCATGCAGAATACCTCAAATTAAGGCTTTCTGTCTTACTCCATCTTCCACTGATAAACTTGTTGGTGTAAATTTGTACCAACTGTATCTCCCATTATTTTGAGAATCCTGGTAGTCTCCTCCACTATTCCTTTTTGGATCCCATACACACGCCAAGTTATTTTCAATTCCACCCACACACACCAGAAGGAATTCCGTCCCAGCTCTGTCATGTTAGCCCATCCAGTTTGTAGAGTTGCTGTTTTCCCCAGAACCAGTCCCAATGTCCCAGGAATCTGAAGCCCTTCCTGCTGCACCATCGTTCCAGTCACACTCTCATCTACCTAAATCTCCGAGTCCTGTTCTCACTTGTACACTGCCCTGGGAGGATTCCACGGATTGATACATTTGAGTTCCCATTTACTAAACATCCACCTAGCTTCCTACATTTTGATTCCCAGACCACTTCACTCTTCCGACCCATGCCATCCCTACCAACGTGAACGATTGTCGTGCAGACACAGTAACATTCTTAACCCCACTATCCTGGAATTACAGACACGATGACACCTTCTTCATTTTCCTGACTCCTCTGTGACTATTGCTCCTCCTTCCTTTTCTCTCCACTCCTATACAGTCAGGCTGCTTGTGGGGCCACAGACATGTCTCTGACTGCACCTTCACCAGCTTCCGAAATGGGAAACTGAATTGTGAGGGAGACATCAGGCTATACCTGGATTCCCTGGCTGTTTCTCTTCGATTGCCTAGACCCCATCTCTTACTTATTCCAGGCTCTCATGTCTGCAGAGTGGTCTGTTCTGTGTGTGTGCTATCCCCATAACTCTCAGCATGACAGAGTCTCTAGTCACTGTCTGAGCTCCACGACCCAGTGTTCATCGAGGACACGAGCAGGCGCTCTGACTTCCCAATGTAATAGAACACATTTTCCATTTGACAAAATGTCTTATAATGCAACATGTCTTGAGTAACTTACTTAATTACTTAGAATTAAGTTAACATCAGGGACATCATAATATGGTTAAGCCCCTTATTCCACTGTGGCTTACTGAGCGTAATTTATCATACTGGCTCAGAATGTCACATCCTCTCATATTTCTGAGTTCAATCTTTACTTCAGAAGTTAAAAAATAAATTATGCTGACTTACAGCAATGAATTGACAGTCACTAATAACGGTGTATTTATCAGACAATGAACATACAGCCTTTTCTGTGATGGCTCTTGCACTTCATTCAAACTCGGTGGAGGCAGGCCCCAGCGACATGTTATCTCCGTGACTCCCAGATACGTGTAATCCTCCCGCTCCCATTCCACTCTGCTCCCTCACTGGGTCACCATCTCTGTGAATCCCAGGCATGACTAGGCCTCGATCCTCAGTGCTGATTTATATCATCCCATGTTGGTGCATTCACCTCCGAGATGTGAGTGAGCCTCAAGCTCTGGCTTCATGTTGCTCCATCACATGGACACTCCCTCCGTGATTCGCTGTTGATTTCGAGCCTCCTGCTCTGCTGTTTCTCCACCTCCAAGTCCCAATTGGCCTCGAACCTTGCTGCTGAATAATATTCTACTGCTATCTCTCAGGGTCTCTCCCTTTGTGACTCCGAGGTAATGGTCGGCCTCAAGCCTCAGCTGTGTAAAAAAAGGAGGATTAGACAGAGCAGAGGATGTTACAGTGATTGAGCGAGCTGTATGGGATGGGACAGGTTATCTGGGGAGCTATGGAGACCTGCAGCAACTAAAGAGGTTTACTGGAAGATAGAGTGAGAGTTGAAGACACAGAAGAAGGCAAAGAAAATAGAAAGATTGTAGCTTGTGCATGATGGAGCTTTGTAGAGTCTAAAGGGCTTTTTCTGAGCTGCTTACAGAGATGTGTAGACTTCAAGAAATACAAATTGAGAGCCAGCAAGTGTTGTATGGTACTGGAGACTGTTGGGTGTTACAGAGTTAGAAGACTTGCAGTAACGGGAGGAATATAAACTTTCAAGCACTGGTTGTGTTCAAGGTCCCTCAGTACATGAAGAGGTGCAGAGAATGGAAGCATTCCAAATAGTGGGAATCTGGGGGCTGGAAGTCATGAGATGGATAAAGAGGACGAAAAGTGCCAATTTAGCACACGCTACCATTGCAGTTATAGAGATTTAGGAAGGGGATCTGTGCTGTCGTTGATTACAGTTATATGGAGAGTTACAGAAGCTGAAGGGGTGACAAATTTATAAAGGGAGAGATTTCAGGTGATCAGAATTTCCAACAGCTGGTGCAGTGGCTCAGGAAGGCAGCTCACCACCTTCTCAGGAACAACTCAAAATCAACAAGTTTCTGCTTACTCAGCCATCAAAGTTCATGTCCGTGAATGAATGAATGAATAAAAGATCTACAAGTAGCACTGAGGTCACTCAGGAAGGCTCTTTCAACAGCACTTCACAAACCCGGAACCACTATACCCTGGAAGGACAGGAGCTCCAAGTGCACGGGAACACCGGCATTTCCAAGGTGCCCTTCAAGGCACGCTCCATCCTCCCAGCACTGTGTCTGTCCCTACACCCAAAGGACTGCAGTGGGTCAGGAAGGCAGCTCACCACCACCTTCTCCAGGGAATTACAGATGGGAAGGTAATGGTGAAACTCTCCTGTTTACAGCCAGACAGAAAAATAAATCCAGCAGTGGGTGTGAAATGAAATTTATGTTTCAGAACAACATGCTGAGCATGGATAGAGGATTTGTCTGATTGGCACATAACAGAGAGTGTGAAGAAAGGGGTCTTTTTCACAATGGTAACTGGTGATCAGGGGAGCTCCGCAGGGGTCAGTGTTGGGACTACACTCTACACGTTATTCCTTCAGAGTCTGAAAAAAGGATGTAAAGGGGTACGAGAAATGGGTTTCCAAGAAAGATTTCAGGGTAGAAATTCGTGTTATATGAGGAGCAGGTGAAGTCTCTGGGTCTGCACTTGATGAAGTTTCAGAGGCAGCGGCAGAGTCTTATTCAAACTTACAGAATTGTGAGGGGTCTGGATGGTGTGGGCATGGGCAAGATGTTTCCACGAGCAGGAGAGACTACGGGCCAAGGGCATAGCTTCAGAGTAATTGGAATACCCTTTAGAATAGAGATGTGGAGGAATTTATTCAGCCAGAGGGTGATGGATCTGTTGAACACACAACTCATGGGGCTGTGGGTGCTAAGTGATTTAACATATCTAACTCAGAGATAGCCAGGATCTTGATGAGTAAGGAGATCAATGGTTACAGGGAGTAAGTGAAAGAACGGGGTTGAGAAACAATTCAGCCATAATCGATTAGTGGAATAGACCCGTTGGACCGAATGGCTTAATTCCACTCCTATAAATGGACTACGCATTTTCCATAGGTTTTTAACAGTCCAGTTATCATTTCTGGCATATTGTTAACCATATATTCCAACACTTTTCTGATTATTGCTGTCACCTCTTGGTTTCAGATCGACTGCAGAAAGCTACACAATGGAGTAAGTTGGGAATCCTTGTGTATAAATCTCAGAAAGGTGGCATACAGAGCCAGCAGGACATAGAGATGACAAATGGAATGCTGCCGTTGATTCCAAAGGAAATGGAGAATAAAAGCAGGGAAGGCTAGAGGACTCCAATCAGCCCACATTGAGAATACTGTGAACAGGTTTGGTCCCATATCCGGAGGGAAAATGTCCTTGCATTGGAGGCAGCCCAGAGAAGGTTCAGCAGGCTGATCTTCAAAATGGAGAGATATTGATGAGAAGAGGTGGAGAAGGTTGAACTTGCAGCCGTTAAAATTTAGAAAATGACGCAAATCTATTGATACACCAAAGATTCTTGTGTTATTACAGATTAGGTACTGAGACATTTTCTCCTGAGCAAGGATCTGTAACCGGAGATAAAGGGGAATACTGAAACCAGACAAGCTAACAGAGAAAAGCTGGGTTGAAGAGACTGGAGGATGTTACAGAGTTCGGGTGGTTTGAGATCACTGTTGGTGGTTAGAGATCAGATGGTTGGGGGGCTGAAAGATATCAAGGAGAGTTACAGGGTTATCGGTTCTGAAGGAGTTACAGAGATCAGGTGGAATAGAGGGACTAGAAATTACACAGATGGGGTGGTCATTGAAGCTACAGGAGATACGGGGTGGGGGTATGTCAGCTCTGGAGATTACAGAGATATTGGTGGTATTTGGAGCTACAGGAGTTTATAGAGACTGGGAGGATTGGACGGATTGGAGATTACACAGATTTGGGTTTTAGTTGAAGCTGCAGGAGTTTATAGAGACCGGGAGGTTTGTTGGTGCTGGGAATTACACTGACATGGACAATAGTTGGAGCTGCAGGAGTGAGATAGGGAGGGTTGAAGGAGTTGGTTCAGTTCACACAGCCAGGGAGTAGTGTAGGGATTGGAGAGGCCAGAGATGCTGAGGGTTCTCGGGATGCAGTAGTTCAAAGAGCCAGAGAGGACTGTGAAGGCAGGTTTGCAGCATTCCCATCAGTTTCACAGAGATGTGAAGTGCTGTTCTGAAGGACGATAAAGAAATCGACAGGGTTGCAGTTACTGGGAGATATTGCAAAGACAGTGAGCTGTAGTATTTGAGGAGATTACAGCAACAGGAGATATTGAGGAGTTGTAGGCAGCTACAGGTGATAAACATGATGCAAGGGATAAATAACCTTACTTCGATCAGGCGGATTGGAAGCTCTGGAGATAAAGAATGAGAAATGCAGTAACTGAAGAATATCACAGAGATGGGGAGTAACATATGAGTTAGAGGAGTTATAACATGAGATGAGCTGTATTCAATGGAGTCAGGAAAGATGCAGGGAGATCTGAAGGGACTATGGGTAATCAAATGGACAGTGAGGCTTCTCAATGTTGGATTGGGGTAGTTTACACAGACAGGGAGTATTTTATGGAATGTTGCTACTTGCAGAGATTATGAAGTTGTATGAAATTGAGGAACGAATAGAGATATGGAAAGCTGCAGTTAATGAAAACATATGCTGATGTCAGATGCTGAGGTTTTGGAAATTATACGGACCGGAAAGCTGGACAATCTGTCCAAGCTTACAGAGACAGGATCAGCAATATAGCCTGGAGACACTAACACAGATAGGGAGTATTGCACTGACTGCTTTAGGGATGGTAATAGTGGAGTGTAACGTTTACACAGATCGGGGTGTAAGAGCTAGAGAAGGTTATGGCGATGATTAGATTGATGGAGAGATTAGAGGAGCTTACATTGACAGGGCTGCGGATAGCGACGGGAGGATGTTACATAGATAGTAAGTCTTGTAGAAACTGATCGGAAGAGTCACAAGCATTGGAGTTGGTTCCACAGATCGGGGGTGTTGCAGGGACCTGAGAGGATTACGCAGATAGGGAGGTTGTCGGATGCCCACATTTTCAGAGTGTTTCAGGACTGGAAAAGGTTACACAGTTAAGGAGGGATGTTGGAGCTGTGGGAGTTCACAGAGACTTCGAGGTTTGAAGGGTTTGGGGCTGTTTATGGATACAGGGATATATTTAGGGACAGTAAAATGGAAAGCAGAGGGAGAGTTTAGATTATATTCCTTAGAGCATGGGAACAGGTACTTCGGCCCAACAAGGCCACACCGACCCTCCAAAGGATAACCCACCTCTCACTGCGAATGCCCCTAACACTACAGGCAATTCAGGATGACCAATCCACCTGACCTGCACATCTTTGGACTGTGGAAGGAAACCAGAGCACCCGGAGAAAACCCACACAGACATAGGGAGAATGTGCAAACTCCACACAGTCAGTCACCCAATGCTGGAATCGAAACTGGGTTGCCCTGGCGCTGTGAGTTACCATTGCTCACCACTGAGCCACAGTGCTCTCCCAAATTGCAGAGTTACATGAAGAGATATTGTTTGAGGTGCTGGGAGGGCTGTCGGAGTGGAGGAGCGAACAGAGATGTGGAATGCTGTTGTTGCTTATAAAGGGTATGGCGGTGTTCGTACAGATAAGGAGGTCGGTAGGGATGGGAGAAGGTTACTGAGGTCGTGTGGTGCTATAGGCCACGAGTGCTTTAGGGCCTGCAGAAGGTTACAGTGATATCATGTTTTCTTGGGGATTAAGGAAGGTACCCAGGTGGGTACTTTGGTCCAGGCTGGAGGATCTTACAGTGATGGGGGCACTGTAAATATTGTGCAAGATGACATAAATCAGGATTATTGTACTGAGATTAGTGAGAACGGGCATGTTATCGACACTGGAGCAATGTACACATGGGGAGAGCCGTCAGCATTGGTGTAGGTTTCAAATATTCAGCCGGAATATGGGAGGGGTGGAGGTTACATAAATAGGAAACTTTCTGGGAGTAACAAGCATTCAAGACAACAAGGTGGACCAAAAGGCATGTTTCCATGCTGTATGACTGCATCACACGACAAGAGACAGTGTGATAGAGGGAATATAGAACAGAAAGATCCCAGATTTCCATACCATCTCCTTGGGGGAGGCCTGTTTTCCCCTCTGTTGTACTGATCCTCAATAAGATAGCACAGACCTGGGTTGATAACTGTTAACTTCCTATATTGTCAGAGGAAGGCTCAGTACAGTATAGATGAAAATTAACAAGACAGTGGGGTTTGAGCCTGGGACCATCATGCTCTGTGTTCGTTTTTCAACACCGTATCTATGTCATGTCTCCTGGACCTAAGTTCGATCCCTTAAAGACACTCTGCTCTTCTCACTGTGAGTAATCTTACCTCACTGCAGGATTTACTGAAGGCTTCAGATCTCTCTCTCTCCATCTCTCTGGCTGACCGACTGTCTTCAATGTGGTGATGAAGGAAACGGGAATTGGGAGTTCTGCTGAGTCAGGAGCATCCTGAGTACATACAGGATACAAAGAAATGAGCAGAATGGGAAATTAGACTGATGCAGTGAGGATTACACATGGGGAATGCCACTGAGTACCACAGAGATCTGGAATATTCCAGTCTCCATCCCTGGCTTGTTCTGCCCGTCTCCATGGTGTGGAGAATTCTGTTGCCTCAGGATCTGGAGGAGCTGCAAAAGATGCAGTCACCGGTAGCAATTAGACCCTCACAGTGACAGATATCACATGGAGAGAGACTGCGTGATATCACCAGAGTGCAGGAAGGTATCAGGATCAAATCAAGGTTAGGAAGAAGGTGCACTGGGAGCAGTACGCAGGGATGAGGGAGCTATCAGTGGGCTAGGCAATAGCCTAATGTTACTCTCATTCGACTCTTCATCCAGAATTTAATGCTGGAAGCAGGGATACCCATCTGACTGCTTAATACCCTTTAAGTAAGGAAATCTGTTATGTGCTGCCGGTCTGGCCTACTTATGAATCCAGACCCAGAGCAGGTGAACTGTTGCAGGTGGGCAGAGGGTGATGTTGGATGGGTTTGGCGGTGAGTCGGGTGGCAAGTGGAGGGTGGCGGTGGGCGGTTTTTGTGGCGGGGGGCTGGCGTGGGTTGGTGTTGGAAGGGTTTGAGAACGGGTGGGAGGCGATGTTCAGGTGTGGGTGGGGGAGGTGTTGGAAGGGTATTTTCCCCTGGCTAGTTGATAGCCCCTCTCTTATTCAGAGTCTCAATTCCCTGCCAAAATAGTTTAAACCCTGCCGGGTAACACCAGCAAATCTCCTTCCAGAGATACTGGTTCCTCTGTGCCTCCAGTGCAAACCCACCCCATGGTACACGTCACCTGTACCCCAGAAGAGATCCCAATAACCTAAGAACTGAAAACATTACCCTGTATACGAGCGCCTCAGCCACACATCCGTCTAGCCGATCTTTCTAATTCTATCCTCACTGGCACGTGGCACTGGGAGTAAGCTGGAGATCATTAACCTCAATATCCTGTTTTTTTAACTTCTTACCTAACTCCCTGTACATATTTCACAGGGACCTATCCCTTTGTCTAACTCTGTCACGTGGGCCGATGTGCACAATGACTTCTGGATGTTCACGCTCCCCTTCAGAATGTTCAATAAGCGCTCAGAGACATCCTTGACCCTGGCACCCTGGAGGCAGAACACCATCGGCGGTCTCTTCTGAAGGGACACAGTCTTCTGTCTGTCCCCCTCACAACTGAGTCTCTTATCAGTATTGCGATCATTAGAGAGGATCTGGCAAACAGAGACAGGGAGGAACTACCTGCAGTTGGGTCGATATGAGGAAATTGGGAGTATTTAAAAGTGATGCTGTGAAAACTCGGGGCCAGTATGTTCTTTGAAGAGTGAATAGTAAAGGCAGCAACTCCAGTGAATACTGATCAAATGATATTGTGAGTTTGATAAAGAAAATCCAGTTCAATAAAATCAGGAGAAACCATTCACAAGTATAGAGAGGGCAAGCGGATTGTGGAAAATGAGGGACAATCAATGGTCATAAGGTACATTTGGCAGATACAACTGAGGAAAAACCACAAGGTGTTTCATCACCATCGTAGCATAAGAGGCTTCCCAGCGAAAGAGGGAGGCCTGTTAGAAACCTGTGCATGGAGCGAGAGGAAGTAGGTGAGGTCTTCAATGAATACTTCCCATCTGTATTCAGACAGGAGAAAGGCATTGTAGCCGGGGATTTCAGTCGTGACGGTGAGGATCTAGAACATGGTAAGATTAATAAGGCGGGGGCATTAAATGTTTTCACAGGCATAAATAAGTGGAGAAATCCCCAGAGCCTAATGACATGTGCCCCAGGCTGTTATAAGAGTTAAGGAAGGAGATTGCTGGGGCCCTGGTGGATATATAAAATACTTTGCTGGCTACAGGTGAAGTGCCGAATGGCTGGAGGATCGCGAATGTGGTTCCTTTGTTCAAGAGAAGCAGGGATAGGCCAGGTAATTACCATAGCACGACGGTTGGAGGAAGAGAGCCTCATCTTCCGCCTAGGAACCCTCCAACCACAAGGGATGAACTCAGATTTCTCCGGTTTCCTCATTTCCCCTCCCCCCACCTTGTCTCAGTCAAATCCCACGAACTCAGCACCACCTTCCTAACTTGGAATCTTCTTCCTGACCTCTCCGCCCACACCCCACTCCGTACTATCACCCTCACCTTGACCTCCTTCCACATATCGCATCTCCAACGCAACTCCCCCAAGTCCCTCCTCCCTATCTTTTATCTTAGCCTACTGGACACACTCCCCTCATTCCTGAAGAAAGGCTTATGCCCGAAACGTTGATTCTCCTGTTCCTTGGATGCTGCCTGACCTGCTGCGCTTTTCCAGCAACACATTTTCAGCTCTGATAATTACATAGCAGATAGTCTGACAGCAGGGGGAGGGATATTATTGGAAGCAATTCTGAGGGACAGTTTGAATTCATAACTGGAAAGGCAGGGGTTGATGAGGGTTCGTCAGCACGGATTTGATACAGGAAAATCTTGTCTGGTGAAATCAGTTCAGTTTTTTTGAAATGTTGTCTGAAAATATTGATGAGTGCAGTGCAGATGATGTGGGTTCCATGGAATTAATTATGCCTTTGACAAGGTCCTACGTGGAACCTGGTCCAAAAGGGAAGAGCCCATTGGATCCAAGGCAAGTTGGCAATTTGGATCCACAATTGCTGGAGGGTTGGTTTTGTGATTGAAAGCCTTTACCCAACGAGTGTACCACAGAGTCCGATGCAGGATCCATTGCTGTTCCTCAGGAGCATTAATCACTCGGATATGAAAACAGAAGGTATCATTATTAGTTTTGCAGATGACATGAAAGGGGAGGTTGTTCTCCACAGTGAGGGGGATGGTCTCAGGCTACAATCTGAAGGTTGAGGCTGGGACAGAATTTCAACAGAGTAATTTCAATTCATAACCAGGCTAGAGCACAGCAGGCAATGAGGGAAAACTGATGAATTAAATTGCATTGACTTTGATGTAAAATGCCTGACAGGTAAGGCACATGAACGCACGGCATGGATGCAAACATGGAACCAGGAAATCACAGGAATTACAGAAACACAGCTGAGGGAGGAACAGGGCTCGCAGATCTTGTTCCAGAGGATTCAACAGGAAGGATAGAAGGGGAGGCAAGGGAGGGGGGGAGTGGAGTTTTTGATCAGTGAAAACATCACTGCAACACTGAGAGAGGATATGCCTGGGGATCGCCCAGTAAAGCTGTTATGGAAATGAGAAATAAGAATGAATAATCAGTTCGATATGACTGTACTACAACCCCGCAGTAGTCCGCGGGAAATTGAGCAGCAAATATTCGGAGATCACCGATATCTCTAATAAGGATATACTTGTAATCGTCGGGGATTTTAACTTTCCAAACCTAGACTGGGGGACTGTCAGTGTGTTCACAGCTTGGATGGGAGGGATTTGTTCAGTGTGTTCAAGAAAACTGTCCCAATCAGTATGTAACTGGCCCGACAGGAGAAAAGGTTAAAACCTGACTTCCCTTCGGGAAATAAGGTAGGGAAAGGGGCTGAAGAGTTAGTGGGGCAGCACTTTTGCAAAGTCACCACAATTCTATTAGTTTGAAAATAGCGATGGAAAAGGACAGGCCTCGTCACCAAGTTAAAGATCAAAACAGGCCTTGCTCAGTCCGAAGGTATTAGGCAAGACTGTCCAAAAATTGATTCGTGGAGGCTATTTGCAAGTAAAGGAACGTCGGGCAAGTGGGACCCTTCCAAAAGAGAGATAAATTAATAATTCAGGGCCAGCATATTCCTGTTAGTGTGAAGAACAAAGCTGACACAAGTGGGATACACTGAGTGACTGGGGATATTGAGGTTCTGGTCAAAGGGGGCACATGTCTTATAAATCCAGCTGGTTTAAGTCAATCCCTTGAAGAAATTTGTGGGTGTAGTAAAACTCTTAAGAGGGAAACCATGAGGGCCTAAAGGGGTACTGACAGAGCTTTGGCATAGAAGGTTCAGAAATATCCAGAGAGCTTCTAAAAGTATATTAACAATAGAAGATTAATTCGGGACCGAATATGACTCCTTAAAGTCATCTATATGTGAACCCACAGGAAATGGGTGAGATCCGAAACAAACACTTCACGTCAGAACTTTCTGTGGCAAACACAGTGGGAAAGCAGGGAAATAAACAGTGATATTTTCAAACGACTCTATATTTGAGAACAGGTGGTGCTCTAGGTTTTCAAACACATTAAAATTAGACAACTCCCTGGGAATAAATCAAGTGTATTCCAGGACATTGGGGTAAGTTCGAGAAGAAACTTACAATGATAGTTTTATCACTGACAGCCACGGGTGGTGATTTCAGAGTCTGGAGGTTGCCTAATGTTGTGCCAGTATTTAGGAAAGGCTGCGACGGTAAGCTAGAGCCATAAACACCAAATAGCTTGATGTCAGTGGTGCAAATGTTGTTGAAAGCAATTCCGTAGGACAGGACTTACATGCATTTGGAAAGGCAACGCTTCACTGGTGAGAGTCAGCACAGCTTTGTGCATACAAAGTCGTGTCTCTCAAATTTGATAGAGTTTGTTGAAGACGTAACCAAGAAGATAGATGAAGGCAGAGCAGCAGATGTTGTATATCCTGACTTCAGCAAGGCCATAGACAGGGTTTTGCCTGGTTCACTGGTTCGTAAGGTTAGATCACATGGGATCAGGGACAGCAAGACAAACGGACACAAAATTGGCTTGACAGTAGGAGACAGAGGATGGTGGGAGAGGGTTGTTGTGCAGACTGGGGGCCTCTGACCAGCGGTGTGCAATAAGCATTGGTGCTGGAGGCACGCATGTGCATTATTGACATAAACAAGAAAATATAAATTATTGTTAGTAAGTTTGTGGACAGTAAAATAAGTGTTAAAGTGGGCAGTGAATACAGTTATCAAAGGTGCTGTTAACCAACTGAGCCAGTGGGTCAAGAAATGAAAGATGGAGCAGAATTCAGGTATTGGATTTTGTTAAGATAAACCAGGGATGCCGAACACAATTAATGGCAGAGCTCTAGACTGTGTTGTCTAACAGAGAGAGACCAAAGGCTGCATTTATATTGTTCCATGGAAGTGGTGTCACAGGTGGACAGGATGGGGAAAGTAACATTTGGCACACTGGCCCTCATGGGTCAGAGCACTGAGTACATGAATTGGTATATCATGGTACGGCTGTTTCAAACATTGCTGGGACACCAGTTAGGGTACTGTGTAGAATTCTGATCCTCCTGCTTTAGGAAGCATATTCTGAAACTGTAAATGGAGCAAAGATTGACGAAGATGTTACTGATACTGGAGCGTTTGACAGAAACAGAGAGGCTGGAGAAGCAGGAAAGCAAAACAGGGCGATGAGATAGCTTTGGCAGATAAGGTTAAGGAGAATCCAAAGAGATTCTTCAGCATACAGGTACAAAAAAGCTACTCGAGAGACAATAGGGCCCCTCAAAGATCAATAAGGCCAACCATGCCTTGGAACCACAGGAAATAGGCGCGACCCAAAATCAATTTTTCATGTCAGAACGTACTGTGGACAAAGACTAGGAAACAGAAGGAAATAAATAGTGATGTCTTGAAAAGAGTCCCCATTACAGAAGAAGTGGTGCTGGAGGTCTTAGCACACAAAGGTAGAGAAGGCCCTAGGTCCTGAACAAGTGTATCCCAGAACATTGTGGCAAAGTCGCAGTGGGGACCGTGGCAGATATATTTGTATCATTACCCTTCTTATTTCTATTGGGTGTAGGTGGCTGAGGGGTGACCTTATAAAGGTTTATTAAAACATGAGAGGTATACGTAGGTTGAGCAGTGAAGGTCTCTACAGCAGGGTAGGGGAATCCATAACTAGAGGGCAAAAATATGAGGTGGGAGAGGAAATACATAAAAGCGACCAGAGGAGCACAGTTGCGCTGAAGTGGTAGAGAAAAGACATTTGGGCAGGTACATGGAGAGGAGATGGTTTGACGGGATCGGAACGAAACACAGGCAAATGCGACTCGTTCAGGAACCGTGATCAGCATGGACTAGTTGGATCGAAGGAACCGTTTCTGATCTGCATGGCTCTTTCTTCAGTTATTGGAGCAGGAGACTACTGAGATAAGGAATGTTGTCGGCACTGAAGCAAGTTACAGAGATAGAGATGGTAGTATGGAATGCAGTATATTTCAAATATGTGGAGGGACAATCGGGAAGGAAGGAGGTTACAGGGACAGGAACTGTTATAGGAGTTAAAAATTATTGAAGACACTGGTCCACAAGATATTGTATATGTACAGTTGGGGAACACAGAGCAGAAAGATCCCAGACAGCATTCCCACACACTCATGAGAAACCTGCTTTCCCCTCTGTTAAACTGATGTTCGCTAAGTCATCACAAGCCCGGATTCATAATTATGACACTCCCGATGTTGTCTCAATGCAACAAAACGTACAGTCGGGCTGGTGATTGACCTGGGGTGTGTCTATACTGTGCTCCCTCCTCCAGAACTGTATTTAAGTAATGTCTTGTTAGCCGATGTTTGGCGCCCTCTCATTGCTCTCTGCTCTGTTCACTGTGAGTGATCTTATCTCACTGCAGGATTTATTGAAGATTCCAGATTACCCTGCCCTTTGTCTCTCTGGCTGACCAACCATCTTCAATGTGGTGATGGACGAGCCATCCTGTAGTTAGGAAGTCTATTGAGTCAGGAGCTTCCTGATTAACTGCAGGAGACAGAGAAATAGACAGGATGGGAAATTAGACTGATGTAGTGAGGATTAAACATGGAGAATGGCAGTAATTCCCACAGAGATCTAGAAAATCCCAGTATCCATTCTTGGTCTGTACTGTTTTGTCTCTGCGGAGTGGAGAATTCTGGAGGCTCAGGATCTGGAGCAGCTGTAAGAGTGAGAGACACTGACAGAGGCAGAAATTGGACCCACACAGTGAGGGATACCACATGGAGAGATACTGAGTGATATCACCAGAGAGCAGGAAGGTATCAGAATCAAACAATCATGAAAGAAAAACAGGTTTGTCTCCATGATGCACTGGTATCAGTGTTCAGGGAGGAATAGCCTGTGAGCAGGCGAAGTGATGCCCTAGTGGTGATATTGCTAGAGCATGTATCCAAATCCTCAGCTAATGCTCGGGGGAAGAAGGTTTGAACACCACCATCTGAAATGGTGGAATTTGAAATGAATTAATTTTAAAATAGTAATTCTCAATCCTTCAATACCATTACTGATGTACAATAAATCCAAAAACTTCGCCTTTCAAGAAAGAAATCTGCCCATCCTCACGTGGTCTGCACGACATACCTACAGCAAAGTGTTTGCCTCTCAATAACCCTCTCAAATGGTCGAGCAAGTTAATCAGCTCAAGGGCAGCTAGGGCTGGCCAAGAAAGTTTGGTCAGCCAGTGACACCCATAAACCATACTTGATATTTTAAAAAAATCAATTCCGATGGTCCCACTGGAGCTGTGCTGGGGCCAGTGTCCTGGCCAATCATGTCGGTACGTTTATGGACAGGGCTTGAAACTGACAAAGAAGATGCAGGGACAGGGTCCAGGTGAAAGGAGCTTTCCAAATCCAAAGACAAAAGGTGACGCATCAGAACAGCATGGGAATATGGCCGGAGACAAGCAGAAAGGAACAGGATGGGACAGAGTTCAACTAAAACTGTACATCAGTGAATCGATTTGTGTCAGAAAATTGTGGGAAAGAGTAAGTTATGTGTTTTTTTTGAATGGACAAAGTCTCTTCAATAAGGTCGATGGATTTGTGACACAGAGGTGAAAGAGATTTAAACACCAGAGATATGTGGTTACAGTGCGAACAAAAGGTGGAAAATAAATAGATAAAATTTCACAAGCGTGCAGAAACTCAGGCAAAATGGGCAACGCTAACAATAATGGATAACAAAGGCCTTACATTTGGTCTCGGATCATGAAGGAGAATCAGTCTGAATTAAAATTCTGGCTACTACTTGCCAAGGACACAAGGAGCAGACGAGATTTGATCACCTAACAGCATTTCACTGCTCATCACTGCATTAAACAGGAACTCATTGGAACTTTCAATAAAGGTATTGTGATAATTTAGTGAAACTTCAATATTCATATAATCTTGACAATCATACTGACAAGAGTGATATTTGAAGAGGAGATTGTAGAATTTTTTTTCAGTGTTTCTTTGAATAACAAATTGTGCAACTGGCAAGGGATGTAACTATCTCAAACCGACTGTTGCGTGATGAAAGTTAGTGAATGACTAATGTCACCTGGGAGATCCTCCGGGAAATTGTGATCAAGTGCAGTTTAAAGAAATATAAAGTTTTTAAGTGAATCCCAGAAAGGACAAGCTACAACTAGAAACAAAAAAAAAGTCAATTACATGAATTTGATTGGAGAACTGACCAAGGTAAACAGGCGAAACATACTGAAACATGTGACTGTAAATGAACAGAGGAAAACATTTGAAGGAACAGTGTAACATATTCAACAAAATTCATTCCATTGAAACAGACAAAACCTTAGCAAGAAATTCCCTCCCATCTCTCATTAAGGACAAAATGGATCATATTAGATTATGAGGCTTAGAAGATCATTACAAAGTACTTAAAATCCTGAAATGAGAGAGAGTTTACCCAGTAAGTATTATAGGTATTGCGAAGGGTCTGCTAGCAGGAAGAAGGCAGTGGGAAGGGGAATCATTGTCAGGGGTTAATGATACGATATGAACATGGAGAGGTGAAGGTGCTGGAGGTGGTGAGAGTGTTACAGAGAGTGCTCAGAGCCTGAACGGTGTTACAAAGCCAGTACGGATTGCTGCAGATGTAGTTGTTTGCAGATGTAGGGAGGGACATCTGCATTTTTATTTATTCATGCATGGGATGTGGGGGTCACTGATTAGACCAGTATTCCTTGCCCCCACTGCTAATTGCCCAGAGGGCAGATCAGAGTCGGCTATATTGCTGTGGGTCTGGATTCACGTGGAAGACAGACCAGGTTAGAATGTCATATGTCCTTCACTAAAGGAGGTAAGTGAACCTAATGAGTTCTTCCATTTGATCAACAATGCTTTTATGGTGGCCTCACCAATGTCTTGTTCAGACAAAATGAACTGTGCACCTGCATCCCTGGGTCACTGATTGACAACACGACCCAGGGCCCAAACATTTACTGTCCAAGTCCCACCCTCTTTTATCTCATCAAAATGAAACACTTCACATATATCTAATTAAACTCCATCTGCTATTCTTCAGCCCTCTATCCCAGCAGTACTGTTCATCCTGTTGAATCAGAGATAACCTTCTTCACTGTCCACTTTACCACATATTTCAATGTCACCCAAAAGACGTTACCTGGAAACCAATATTCCCATCCAAACCATTTATCCAAATGACAAACAACAGTGGGCGCACTACACCGCTGGTCGCATGCCTCCAGTCAGAAAAACAACATGTCCTCCCACCACCCTCTGTCTCCTAACATCAAGGCAATTTTGTAATCAGTTCACTAGCTTCTACTGAATGCCATATCTTTTTATATTGATCTGAGCTTATTACCCAGTTTACCATACAGATCATAGAACACAGAACAGTGCAGCACAAGACCCTTCGGCCATGATGCCATGCCAACCTTTCATCCGACTGTAAGATGAAACTAACCTACATACCCTTCGTTTTACTGCCACCATGTGTGCATTAAATGTATTATCCATGAGTGAATTAAATGTCCCTAATGTATCTAACTCTCCTACCACCACTGGCCGTGCATTCCACACTCCCCACTCACACTTTGTGTAAATAACCTGCATCTGAAATCTCTCCTTAATCATCCACCATGTATGCCATGATACAAAGAAGTCTCTCACTATTCACTCTCTCTGTGCGTCGCATCATCTTGTTCGCCTCTACGAACTCGCACCTCACCCTTCTTCACTCCAATGAGAAAAGCCAAACCTCCTTCAACCTTTCTTCATAAGACATGCGCTCCAGCACAGCCGGCATCCTGGTAAATCTCCAATTTACACTCCCTAAGCTTCCACTGCTTTCCTGTAATGAGGGGATGAGAACTGAACATAGTGGGGTCTAACTCGGGTTCTATAGAGTTGCAGAATAACTTCACTGCTATAAAACTCAAACCCCAGCAATTGAAAGGCAACACAACATATTCCTTCATTACAACCCTATCCGCTTGGGTGTCAAATTTGAGGGATCGATGGACGTGGAACCTAAGATCCCTCTGTTCCACAACACAACCAAGTATTGTGCCTTTAACCCTGTATTCTGCATTCAAGTTCGGCCTTCCAAAATGAATCATTTCACACTTTTCCAGATTGAACTCCATCTGCCAATTCTCAGCCCAGCTCGGCATCCTGTCAATACCTTGCTGCAACCAGCAACTGACCTCCACACTATCCACCACTCCACCAACCTCCATGTCATTGACAAAATTACTAACCCATTCTTCCACACCCACATCCGAATCGTTTATATTAAAAAAAAACACAAAGAGCAGAGGACCTGAAACTGACCCCTGCAAAACACCACTATTCACCGAGCTCCAGACTGAATACTTCCCATCTATCACCACCCTCTTTCTTCTATGGACCAGGAATTCTGTATCCAGACAGACAGGTTTCCCTTTATCCCATGCTTCTGTACTTTCTGAATGAGCCATAAAGGTGTTTTGTCAAATTCTCAAAGGATTCAATAAGATTTGTGAGGGAGATACCTGTCCCTTACAAAGCCATGCTGACTATATCTAATCAAACTATAGTTTTCGAAGGAGTCATAAATGCGCTCTCTCAGAGTCCTCTCCAATAATTTGCATACCACAGACATAAGAAAGTTAGGTCTGCAATTCCCAGGATTATCCCTATTCCCTTGCTTGAACAAGGGACTAACATTTGCTACCCTCCAATCATCTGGTATGATTCCAGTGGACAGCAAAGGTCATCACCAATGGCGCAGCAATCGTTTCCTGTCGTAACGTTGGGCATATCCCGTCTGGTCGAATAGACTTACCTATCTTTATGTTTTACACAATTCTCAGCACATCCTCCTTCTTAACATCCACCTGTTCGTATATATCAGTCCTTTTCACGCTGTCCTCACAAATGACAAGGTGCCTCACAGTAGTGAATACTGAAGCACAGTCTGCATTAAGGATCTTCCCTACCTCCTGTCACTCCAGGCACATGTTCCCTCCACTATCCCTGGCCGGCCCTACCCTCACTCTGACCATCCTCTTGTTCCTCACATAAGTGGAGAATGCCTTACGTTTTTCCTTAATCTTTCCCAGAAAAGCTTTTTCATGTACCATTCTAGCCGTCCTAAGTCCATTCTTCAGTTCCTTCCTGGCTACCTTCAGAGAGTTTCCAGAGTGGAAAACAGGCCATTTCACCCTACAACTCCATACGGACACTCTGAAGAACATCCCGCCGAAAATCATTCCCTACCCTATTACTCACCATTTAACCTGACTAATGTGTCAATCCTGCACTTCCCTGAACACTATGGGTAATTTAGCATCGCTAAATCACCTAATCTGCACAACTTTGGACGGTGGGTGGAAACTGGGGCACCTGCAGGAACCCCACGCAGACATGGGGAGAACGTGTAAACTCCACACAGACAATCGACCGGGACTGGAATCAAAATCGGGTCACTGGTGCAATAAGGCAGCCATGCTAACCACTGAGCCATCGTGCCGACCCCAAATAACCTTATAAAGGTCTAACAATCCTTGCGTCCTCAACCGTATGGAAGCATCGTTCTTCCTGTGGACGAGATGTTGTACATCCCTTGGAACCTTATCAAATGCTTTGCTGAAGTCCATGTAGACAACATTGACTGCTCTGCCTTCATCTATCTCTTGGCCACCTCTTCGAAGAGTCAATCCTGTTTGTGAAATACGGTTTTCCACTCACAAAGCCATGCTGACTATCTCTAATCAGCCATTCTCTTTCCAAATATATGTAGATCCTTTCTCTCAGAACCTCCTCCAACAGCTTACTGAGCACTGGGCTCACTGGACTGTAATATCCTGGCTTTTCCCTGCAGCCCTTAAGTGATTAAACAGCATTAACCACCCTCCAGTCTACCGGCACCACACTGTGCCTGTTTATAATATAAATATCACTGTTCGCGACACTGCAATCTCTTCCCTAGCTTCCTACAATATTCTAGGATAGGCCTCATAAGCTAGTGAGGATTGTTCGACCTTTATTTGTTTTAAGATTCCAGCACTTTCTCTTCTCTGTTGAGGATTCTTTCCAAGACATCACTATTTATTTCCCCAAGCTCCCGATCTTCCATGTCTTTCTACATAGTAGATTCTGACAAGATTTTTTTTTTGTTTACGATCTCACCCATCTCCTTTGGTTCCACACATAGGCGACCTTATTGATATTGAAGCGGCCCTATTCTCTTCCAAGTTATTCTTTAGACCTTATTGAAACGTGCATCAAGGCTTCTGAAAATTCAAATAGTACATTTCCCCCGTACCATCAGCCCCCACACCCTTATCTATTCCGTCATTCATATTCACAGCAACAAATAAAATCCAACGGGCTCAAAAACACATTCTCCTTTATGAAATGTGTTTCGAAGGTTTCAGTTTTTTTTATTGATAGGTCCTTTCTCACTCATTTCAGTATGCTCCTGACTTACTGTCAAACTAACACGATTTGGTTTCAGACAGGCAGCAGAAAGGGTTGTGGGAGTTCTTGTTTATCAATCTGAAAAAGATAGTTTACAGGGTTATCAGGCAATAGAGAAGGCAAATAAAATGCTGTAACTTATTACAAAGGGAATGGAGTCTAAAAATAGGAAGGTCTTGCTAAAACTATACGAGATATGAGTCAGGCCACACCCAGAATACTATGAACAGTGTGAGTGCCCGAAGAAAAGATGCTTATATTGGAGGAAGGTCAGAGAAGGGTCCCTTGATTGATCCTGTGAATAGATGAATTTCCCAATAAGAGGTGGAGTGCGTTGAGGTTGAACCCATTGAAGTTTAGTAAACATGAGAGAAAAGGTGAATGTAAGATTCAAGATTCGGAAGAGCTTGAATCGGATAGATGCTGGAAAGTAGGAAATTAGAAAGTACAGAACAGCAATAGGCCCTTCGGCCCACCATGGCTGTGCCGGCAATGGTGATATTCTCAACACATGCCATCTGCCAGCACATAGTCCATATCCCTCTATCATCTGCCTGTTCAATGATGTTATCGAAAACCATCTCGTGTACAATTCAGGATTTTATCCATTACAGCACTGACACTTACCAGTTATCTAGTGTGGATGGAGCCCGGTGTCACACACAGTTACTGTACTGCCATTGCTGCAAGTATATTCAGTGTCCTGACTGTAACTATATTTGCATTCCCATCACTGGTTGGTCTCTATAAAAGAATTCTGGCCAATGATTGCTGCTGCTTATTTATTACCAGCTCCATCCAAATCGCCTCCAAATTTTGGACTTCAGTTCCACGTGGCAATTTCATTAATGCATTAACCTCATCCTTTCTTCACACCTTGTTGGCTTTTTGCCTCCCCTGCCTCGATCCCAACAACCCTTCAATATTCCCTTCCCAGCGATGGTCATTCTGCAGCTACGTTTCTGGAATGACGGTTCCATCATATCTGTTCACTCTCATTCCATCTGCCTTATTGCGAATGCAGCGAGTCATTCCTCAGCAGTGGTGGGGGTGGGAGGGGGGATGTTGAACAAACGGTACAGATTACACGAGATATGAAGGCTTACAGGGGCTCGAGGATGTTAGAGTTAAACAGAGTTACATCTTGTCAAGAATGTCAGAGGGACAAAGGGTTTTCGGTAATTGGAGTAATTTATAGAGATAGAGGGAGCTGGATTAGCTTCTGGAGATAGGGATAGAGATGGATACAGGGAGAGGCAGGCTGACTGAGAGGCACAAACAGGGGCTGTTTCAGGGAGAAGATTATTGTGTGTATTAACAGAGATATGGAAGGTTGTAGCGACTGATCACGTTCACAGATATAAGAAGGCTTCTCGGTTCAGGAAGGCTACATAGATAGGAAGGCAGTGGACAATGCCAGGTTACTGGGTTGGAAACAGTTACACAGATGGGGAGGGTTGCACAAATTGGAAGAGGTTCCTGTGGTCAGTTGGGTTGTTGGGGACAGGGTGAAGTTTAAATAGATTAAGAATGAAGGTTTGGAGAATGATATGGAAGTTACGATTTTTTTCACAGAAAAGGAAGGGTTGTCGGAGCTGGAGACGTTTACCCAGATAGGGACCGATAGAGAGGTTAAAGGCAAATACATTGACATAGATAGTGGTGTTGTTAGGAGGGGCTTACAGAGACAGACAAGACTCTGGGGTTTACAGGGATGAAGGAATTTAGTATCCACTGGAGAAATTTCGGGATTAGGATGTTAGGGATTGGAGAACCTGACAGAGACAGAGAGCATTGTGTGAATGAGAGAAGCTTCCAAACAAAGGAAGGATTATCGGGACTGGAGGATATTACAGAGATTACTAATACAACATGGGCCAGGATTGATGCTTGGTGCTTCTGTGCTGTCTCAGTGAGAACCAGTACAGCAAAAGTGAAAGCAGGACTGTTACAAGATGGTGGGAATGAAGCCTGGAATGTTTCTGTTCCTTGTCCAGCTCTGTATCTATGTCCTGTCTTCCGTGTCTGAATACAGACGGTCACAAACCCCTCCATGTGCTGTTTACTGTGAGTGATCGTACCGGCTGCAGGATTTACTGAAGGCTCCAGACCTCCCTCTCCAACTCTCTCTGGCTGACCAAGCATCGACAATGAGGTGATGGATGAGACAGGAGTTAGCAGCATCCTGATTACCTGCATGAGACAGAAATAGACAGAATGGAAAATTAGACTGATGCAGTGAAGATAACTCATGTACAGTAGCACCTACTCCAGCAGAGATCACATAAATCCTGGTCTCTGTCCCTGGTCTGTGCTATTGTTGATCAGAGGAATATTTTGGCTCAGGATCTCAGACCAGCTGCAAGAGTGAGAGAAGCTGACAGAGGCAGCAATTAGACCCACACAGTGAGGGATACCACATGGAGAGATAATGAGTGCTCTCACCAGAGTGCAGGAAGGTGTCAGGGTCAAACAACGGTCATGATGAAAGGGTTTCGATTCTTGGTGCACAGGGATCAGTACTCAGTGATGGGTGAACTGCGAGTGGGACAGGTGATGATCTCAGGTTATTCTCACCAGACTGTTCATCCATAATTTAATGCCAGTGTCAGCTAAACCCATCTAACTCCTTAATATCCTTTAAGGAAGGAAATCGGTTATCGACAGCAGGTCTGGCCTACATACGCCTCCAGACTCAGAGCAAGGAGGGTGACTCTCAACTGCCTCCTGAAATGACCTGGCAAGCAACTCACCTCAAGGGCAGCTCGGGGGTGGGCATGAAATGCTGGCCAGAAAGAGACAGCAATATCCCACGAGTGAATTAAAAACAATCCTGCTGGGAGCAGTGTCCTGGCCAATCATGTCGGTACGTTTATGGACAGGGCTTTAAACTGAAAGAGAGGATGCTTGTGCAGGGTTTAGATGAAAGGATCTTTCCCAATCCAAATGGAAAAGGTGAAGCATTGGAACAGCATGGAATGTGGCTGAAGACAACAAGAAAGGCACTGGAAGGGATAGAGTTTAATTATAACTGTACATCAGTGAATTAGGATGTGACAGGACATTCTGGGAAAATGTAAATTACAATGTTCTTTCTTTGGAATGGACAAAGTACCTACCATAAGGTAATAGATTTGCGACACAGAGATAAATAATATTCAGTCACCAAAACGATGTGGTTACAGAAGAAACAAAAGGTGGAAGATAAATATTAAAATGTACACATCCTTGAGGGGTCTCAGGTCGTGCAGGATGGGTAACCCTAACAGTAATGGGTAACAAAGGCATTACAGAAAAAGCATTTGGCATCAGATGATGCAGCTGAATCAACATGAATGATTATGAGTAATACATGTCAAAATCACAAGTAGAAGAACAGTTTTTATGCTGCCTAACAATATTTCATTGCTGAACACTGTTACACATTCCAATGAATTCCTGTGTAATGCAAAGGCACTGCGATAATTTTGGGAGACTTCAATCTTTGTCAAAAATGATATTTTCCGAACGCCTCTCCGAATGTTTTTGTCAGTGTTTCTTTGAATAACACATTGTGCAAATGGCCAGGGATGTGCATATCTCAGATCGACCGTTGGGTGATGACACTGAGTGAAGGAGTAATGTCACACTGAGATATCCTCTGGGAAATTGTAGTATAGTGGAATTCAGCGAGATGATGAATTTTTAAAGTGACCATAAAGCATACCCTTCAATCACAACCAAAGACATGTGTTTGAGAGGAGAAATGACCAAGATAAACAGGGGAAACAGTGAAATGTATGGCTGGTAATGGACAGTGGAAAACATTCACAGTCATAGAGATGTACAGCACAGAAACAGACCCGTCTGTCCAACTCCTCCATGCGACCCAAAATCGTAACATAATCTCGTCTTATTTGCCAACACTTGGCCCAAATCCCTCTCAACCCTTCCTGTTCGTATACCCATCCAGGAGCCTTTTAAATGCAGTTACTGTACCAGTCTCCACCACTTAATCTGGCAGTTCATTCCATAAACGCATCACCTTCTGCCTGAAAACGTTGTCCCTTAGGTTCCTTTTATATCTTTCCCCTCTCATCCTGAAGCTAGGCTGTCGGGTTCTGGACTCCACTGCCTCAGTGAATAGACCTTGTCTGTTCAACCTATCCATGTCTCTTATGATTTTATAAATCTCTGTATGGTCATCCATTAGCCTCAAATACCCCAGCCCATTTAACCTCTCCCTGTAGCTCAAATCTTCCAATCCTGGCAGCATCTACGTAAATCTTTTCTGAAACTTTTAAGTTGACACAACATTCTTCCGATAGGAAGGAGACAAGTATTGCTTGCAATATTCCAAAAGTGACTTATCCGAGGTCCTGTACAGCCAGAACATGACCTCCCAACTCCTCGACTCAATGCTCTGATCAGTAAACGCAAGCACACCAAACACCTTCTTCACTATCCTATCGACCTGCGACTCTACTTTCAAGGATCTTTGAACCTACACTCCAAAGTTTCTTTGTTCAGCAACACTCCCTAGGAACATACCATTAAGTGCATAAGTCCTGCTGAGATTTGCTTTCTCAAAATGCAGCACGTCATATTTAATTAAGTTAAACTCTATCCGCCACACCTCAGCCCATTGACCCGTTTGATCCAGATCCTGTTGTAATCTGAGTAACATTCTTCGCTATCCAGAACATCTCCAATTTTGGTGTCATCTGCAAACTTACTAAATACACCTCCTATGTTCACATTCAAATCATTTATATAAATAACGAAAATAGTGGATCCAACGCCGATCCTTGTGGCGCTCCACTGGTCACAGGTCTCCAGTGTGAAAAACAACCTTCCACCACCACCGTCTGTCTTCTACCTTCGAACCAGTTCTGCATCCAAATGGCTGGTTTTCCCTGTATTCCATGAGATTTAACCTTGCTCACTAATTTCCCATGTGGAAACTTTGTGAACACCTTACTGAAGTCCATACCGCTCACAGTGACTGCTCTGCTCTCATCAATCCTTTTTGTTATTTCTTCGAAAACCTCAATTCATTTTCCTGAGTCATGATTTCCCACGCACAAAGCAATTCTGACTATTCCTAATTAGAAACTGCCTTTCCAAATACATGCAAATCATGATTCCCTCCTTCAACTTGCCCACCACTGACGTCAGGCGAACCGGTCTGTAGTTCCCTGGCTTTTCCTTACGATCTTATTTAAATATTGGCACCACGTTAGCCAACCTCCAGTCTTCTGGCATCTCACCTGGCACTATTGATGATACAAGTATTTCAGCAAGGGGCCCAAAAATCACTTCCCTAGCTTCCCACAGAGTTCGAGGGTACACCTGATCAGATCCTGGTGTTGCTGAACAAAGAGACCTCGAAAGTGGAGTTGCAGGGAGAAAGGACAGTGAAGGCAGCGTTTGGTATGCTTTCTTTTATTGTTCAACGTATAGAGTACAGGAGTTGGCAAGTCATGTTGCGGTTGTACAGGACATTGTTTAGGCCACTGTTGGAATATTGCATGCAATTCTGGTCTCCTTCCTATCGGAAAGATGTCATGAAATTTGAAAGGGCTCGGAAAATATTTACAAGGACGTTGCCAGGGTTGGAGGATTTGAGCTACAGGGAGAGGCTGAACAGGCTGGGGCTGTTTTCCTTGGAACATCGGAGGCTGAGGGGAGACCTAATAGAGGTTTACAAAATTATGAGGGGCATCGATAGGATAAATGTACAAAGTCTTTTCCCTGGTGTCGGGGAGTACAAAATGAGAGGGCATAGATTTAAGGTGAGAGGGGAAAAGATATAAAAGAGACCTAAGGGGCAACATTTTCACACAGAGGGTGGTACGTGTGTAGAATGAGCTGCCAGAGGAAGTGATGGAGGCTGGTACAATTGCAACATTTAATAGGTATTTGGATGGATATACGAATAGGAAGTGTTTGAGGGGATATGAGCCCGGTGCCGGCAGGTGGGATTAGTTAGGGTTAGGATATCTGGTCGGCATGGATGGTTTGGACCGAACGATGTTTTTTCATATTGTACATCTGTATAACTCTATGACCTGATAAGGTCCTGGGGATTTATCCACCTTTGTGCATTTCAAAATATCCAGGACCTCCTCCTCTGTAATATGGACATTTTGCAAGTTGACACCATCTATTTCCCTGCATTCTGTATCTTCCATGTCCTCCCCACAGTAAATACTGATGTATAACACTTGTTTAACATCTCCCCATCTCCTGCAGCTCCAAGTGCAGGGTGTCTTGATGATCTTCAAGGGGCCCTATTCTCTACCTAGTTACCAGTTATACTTTATATTTTTTTTTAATAAAAACCCTTTGGATTCTCCTTAACCCTTTTTGCCAAAGCTATCTCATGTCCCCCTTTCGCCCTCCTGATCTCCCGCTTTAGTATACTCCTACTGCCTTTATACTCTCCTAAGGATTCACACTCTCTCCTGAGATGCGTTTACTTCTTTTTCAAAACTTAAACGTCAATTTCTCTCCTCATCCAGCATTCCGTACACCTACTGGCCTTAACTTTCACCCTAACAGGAATATGTCTCCTGTCCCCGGAGTGCCGTCCTCATTTTGGAAGTCTTCCCAATTTCCAGTGATAAAGGTTTCATTCCCTCAAAATGGAAACTCCCCGATTCCTGCTTCTCACGAAACGTCCGCTAGAAAATAATGACAAAAAAAGAACTTTCCAAAGAAAGGCTTCAAAGAGGTGAGCTCTGGTCAGTAACATAGACCTGGAAATTACCAAACGTCAGTATCAGGCACACCGACGGAATGGGCAAATAGATTCACATCGGATCTCACATCTCCCGTCCTGGGAACCTGAAGCATGCACAGACATTCTGGAGAGTTATGCAGATATCAGGAGTATTGCTGTGGCAAAAAGCGGTTTCAGTAATTTTGAGGGAAGATACTAATGAAGGAGGTTACAGAGGTAAGGAGGATTGTTGGGACTTTAAGAGGATTCGAAATGTACGAGTGTTGTCAGGATTGAAGGAAGTACCCAAGATAGGGAGGGTTTAAGATTAAAGAATTCCAAGGACAACCTTTACAGCGAGAAAGCCGGTATTCTTGACAGTGTAGAGAAACAGAAGAATGTTGGGGTCCACGTCCGTTGATCCCTCAAAGCTGAGACACAAGTTGTTAGCTTTATTCAGAAGGCGTATGGTGTATTGGCTTTCATTAGCAGGGGGATTGAGTTTAAGAGCCATGAGGTTATGCTGCAGCTCTATCAAGACCTGCTTAGACAACACTTGGTACATTGTGTTCAATTCTGGTTGCCTCATCATCAGAAATATGTAAAAGCTATAGACAGGGTGCAGAGGAGATTTATCAGGATGCTGCCTGGACTGGAGGGGAGATCTTATGAAGAAAGGTTGAGGGAGTTAGGGCTTTACTTTTTGGAATGAAAAGGGACGAGAGATGACTTATTGGAAGTGAATGAGATGATTTGATGCTTAGATAGAGAGGATAACCACATACTTTTCCCATTGCAAAAGTGGAAAAAACGAGGGGACATAAATTGACGTTGATCAGAGGAAGGTTTAAAGGAGAAGTCAAGGGTGGCTCTTCACACATAGTGTAGCAGGTACGTACAATGCACTGCCAGCAGTGGTAGTAGGGTCCGATACATTAGGGACATTTAAACAACTCTTTGATAGGCAAATGGCTGATAGTACAATGTAGGGTCTGTAGGATAAAAGGTCAGCACAACATTGAGGGCCGAAGGGCCTTGCGCTGGGCTGTATGTACTACGTTCTAAATAGGGAGGGTTACAATGGCACAAAAAGGTTTCAGCAAGCTGGGAAGGATGTGATCTGAATTAAGAGACGCAAATTGGAAGGTGTGCTCGGATTGTCGAGCGTAACACTGACAGAAATAGTCTGATCTGGAGCAGACGACCCAGACTGGGAGGGGTGTGAGGACTGGAGCTGTTTTCACCAGGAATGAGGACCAGAGAACCACAGGGTGTTACATAAATGTGGATAGCTGTAGGGCCTACAGGTGTTCATGGAGATGGGGAGATTGGAAGGGATGGAGCAGTTTACAGGTAGAAGGATGTTGGTACGATGGGATGTTTCAAACAGACAGCAGTGGTTTTGGAGAATGGAGCAGATTACGGAAATCAAGAAGGTTTTATCGATTAGAAGAACACACAGCTATGTGGAGGGCAGTCGCGACTGAAGATGTTTATAGTTAAAGAAAGAATAAGGTTCTGCAGGTTATTTAGATATAGAGGATGTGGAGTCGGACATTTTTACCAGGAGGAAAGGACAGTAATTTTGGTTAGAGACAGTTTCACGGATAAGGGAGCATTAGTAACCTCCTCCAGTTTTGTCAAATTGGGAACGGTTGTCGGGGAGGGTGACGTTTCCACAGATAGGGGTGTAATAGCTGGAGAAGGTTATGGAGATGAGTGGACAGATGGAGAGACTGGAAAAGCTTGCATTGACAGGGTAGGAGATAGCCATGGGAGGATGTTACATATATAGTGAGTCTTTTCGGAAGTGGATCAGATAGTCACAGGCATTGGAGTGAGTTCTACAGATCAGGAGTGCTGCAGGGACCTGAGAGGATTGTACAGTCTCCACAGATTGATTGCATCTTTTGGACTGGAAAAAGATACAAATAGCTTAAAGTCAATGTAAGCTGCTTTCTTTTTCCTGAACAGAGCCTCAATATCTCTCATCAGTCAGGGATCTCTGAACCTGCCAGATTTTCCCTTCACTCAAACACACCGTCCTTGGATTCTTGAGATCACACTTTTAAAAGCCTCCCATTTGTCAGTCATTCCTTTTCCTTCAAACAGACTCACCCAATCGATGGTAATCATAGTGTGGAGGAGACGTTGTTGGACGGGGGTGGACAATGTTAAAAATCACACAACACCAGGTTCCAGTCCAGCAGGTTTATTCAGAGGCACTAGGTTCCAGAGCGCTGCTTCATCAGGGGGTTGTGGAGGACAATCATAGGGCTCAGAATTTACAGCAACAGGATAGAAGTGTCATGGAATGTAATACCAAACACATTTAGTTTCAGCCTTTCATCTTTTAGGATGATCACCTGCGCTTCGAAAGCTGGTGCTTCGAAATAAACCTGTTGGACTTAAACCTGCTGTTGTGCGATTTTTAATTCACATAATTAACCTCGCCTCGATTCTGCCAAATAGTCCCAAAATTGGCCCTGCTCCAGTTTCACACCTTAATCTGTGGACCTGTTTGATCTTTTTCCATAACTATGTTAAAACCAGGACAGTTGTGGTCACTGGACCCAAAGTGCTCTCTGACTGACCACGTTGTCTGAGGGGAGGTTCAGTGTTGCACCCGCCTGAATGGAGTTTGGCCTTGTTCAAGTTACATCTTGTTTTAAGAATATTTCTTGGACACTTTTGACAAATTGCACTCCTTTCGGGCCTTTTACTCTGTGGGTGGCCAAGTCCATCCAGGGGAAGTTAAAATCTACAGCTAAGACTACATTATTATTGCATTAGGTAGGTGCAATCTCTCTACACAACTGTTCATCTAGTATCCGCTGGCTATTTCGGAATCTTGAACACTGTCACAACAGAGTGCCCACCCCTTTTTGTTTCTCACGTCTCAACATTTGGCCTCATTTGATGGCACTTAAAGAGTATCCTCTCGATGCGCTGTTGTTCTGCCCTCCCTCATCATAAGGGCAGCTCCCCCTCCTCACTTACTTGTCCTTCTGACACAGCTGTAGCTTCTGTATCCGGGGACACTGAGCTGCCAGTCCTACCCTTCTGTCAGCCATGTTTCTGTTATGGCTATATTCACACAGGAGCCAGGGATTTTAGTTGGGATAGTGAGTTATGAGAACATGTTAAGATCAATACGGAGGTGGTATTAAATGTTTTCATAGGCATAAAGCTAGAGAAATCCCCAGTGCGCAATAAAATGTATCCCAGGCTGTTATGGGAGGTAGGAGAGGAGGTTGCTGGGGCACTGGTGGATATAATTAATAGTTTTCTGGCCGCATGTGAAGTGCCGAATGATTGGAGGATCGCTAATGTGGTTCCTTTCTTTAAGAGCAGCATGGATAGGCCAGGTAATTACAGAGCAGATAGTCTGGTAGCAGGTGGAGGGAAATTATTCAAAACAATTCTGAGGATGAATCAACACTTACAAAGGTCAGGATCATCTCGGCTCGATCCTCACTGATTTGGGTGAGGAAGATACTGTCTGAGAAATTCAGTGGAGTTTTTTGAAATGGTTTCTAAAAGTATTGATGAGGGCACTGCAGATGTTAAATGGAATTCAATAAGGTCTTTGACAAGTTGACAAACGGAAGGCTGATCCAAAAGGAAAGAGCCATTGGGTTCCAAGGCAAGTTGTTAAATTGGATCCACAATTCATGGACAGACAGCTTCGTGTTTGAAATTCCTTCACCAGTGGGTGTACCACAGGGATCTGTGCAGGAACCATTGCTGTTTATTATGTGCATTAACAACTCGGATGTGAAAGCAGAATGAACCGTTAGTAGGCTCGCAAATGACATGAAAGGTAAGGTTTTGTCCACAGTGAGGCGGATGATCTCAGTCTACAGTCCAACGTATTTCAGATGATAATTTGAACAGGGTTTAGTAGTGATTGAAGTGAGATAATACCCTGTGGGGGGAATGTTAAGCGACGAAAAGACATAATGAACGGTAGGTCCTTGGGGAGTACTGAGGAACACAGGGACCTTGGTGGACAAGTCCATAGATCCCTGAAGGTATCAGCACAGGGAAACAGGGTGGGGAATGGACCTGACCTGGGGGTGAGATGAGGACCAACATTCTGGTGGGGCAAATTACTGGAGCGGCTTGAGAGTGTATAAAGTAGTCTGGCAAGGGTTTGGACCTTAAACTGTCATAAAGACAGAAAGAAGATTAAGCCGGGTACACAAGTTAAAGAGAGCAATTTCAACAGACAAGGCAGGCAAGAACATAACAGGGAATAGGGAATGATTAACCTGCATTTATTTCAATGCAAGGGGCCTGACAGCTAAGGAAGATGCACGCGGGGACGGATGGGAATATGGGACTGGGAGATTATAGTTATCATTATGCTGCTATCTGTGTGGAATTTGCACATTCTCCCCGTGTCTGCGTGGATTTCCTCCGGGTGCTCTGGTTTCATCCCACAGTCACAAATATGTGCAGTTTAGGTGAATTGGACATGCTAAAGTGCCCATAGTGTTAGGTGAAGATGCAAATGTACGGGAATGGGTCTGGGTAGGTTGCTCTTCGGAGAGTCAGTGCAGACTTTTTGGACCAAAGAGCCTGTTTCCACACTGTAAGTAAACTAATCTAATCAAATCATTACAAAAACTCTGCTGAGGGAGGGACTGGACCAACAAATCATTGTTTCAAGATAGAGATACAGGAAGCATAGAAGGGTTGGCAAGAGAAGAAGGACACGTGGTGGTGGGTTTTGAGTGCATGAAACATCACAGCCATACTTAGAGAGGACATTCCTATGGGGTCGGCTACTATGTTAGTGGAACTGTGAAATAAGAATGGGTCATCACTTTGAAACGAGTATACGGACCCTGAATAACCTGTGGCAGACTGAGGAACGTATATGTCGGGAGATCACCTGTCTGTACTTGACATATGCTTACTTTTCTTTCTGAACTAAAACCTCCAATTTTCTAACCATCCAGCATTCCCTACACCTCACCAGCCTTTCCTTTCACCCTAACAGGAACACTGTATCCTGTCTCTGGACTGCCATTATCTCATTTTGTAAGGCTTCCCAATTTCCAATAGTAAAGGTTTCATTCTCTCAAAATGGAAACTCCCCAATTACTGCATCTCAGGGAATTGCCACTTGAAAATAATGAAAAAAAAAAGAACATTCCAAACAAAGGCTTTGATGTGGTGAGCTCTGGTCAGTCACGTAGATATACACGGAGAGTGCTTTCTACCAGAGCAGCATCAGGTCAGTGTCAGGCACACAGACAGAATGGGCAAATAGATTCATCTCTGAGCTCACATCTCCCAGCCTGGGAATCTGAAGCTGTGCACAGCCATTATGATAAATATCTGCATAATAGGACAGCGAGATCAGGCCAATACTCCGATCGAAAAGAGTCAGTCATTCAAATTGTAATATTCTTCAGGTTCCGCAGCCCATTCTCCGTCCCATCTTGCAAGTTCTTTGAATCCCGCTCCCTCTAGCCTCCTGCAGGATCCACATCCCTTCATACATTTGTACCATCCTCCAAGTTCTGGAGCCCTTCCTACTTCTGTAACATGACCCGGATTCTACAACCCTCCCTTCCTCTGCAATGCTCCCCAGAGGGGACTAGAGGGTGATGGGGGTTACAGAGACAGTGAATAATATCAGGATGGAACGTTGTTGCAGATATTAAGAATACACTGTGGTAAAAAAAAGAAGCTTCAGGACTTTTGAGGGTTGATGCTAATAAAGGAGGTTACACAGCGAAGGAGGATTGTCAGGACATGAAGAGGTTTCACTGTTTGTGAGAGTTGTAGGGATCAGAGGAAGTTACCAAGTTAGGAAGGGTTTAAGATGGCAAGATTCCACAGATAACCTTCACAGGATGAAAGGCAGGATTATTGACAGTGTAGAGGAACAGAAGAATCTTGAAGTCCATGTCCATGGATCCCTCAATGTTATCACTCAAGTTGATTGCCTTTTTCAGAAGTTATTTGGTGTGTTGGCTTTCATTAACAGGGGGATAGAGCTTAACTTCCATGAAGGTATGCTGCAGCTCTATCGAGCCCTGGTTAGAGAACATTTGGTATATTGTGTTCAGTTCTCGTTGCCTCATTATCAGAAAGATGTAGAAGCTTTAGAGAAGGTGCAGAGGAGATTATTCAGGAGTGGAGGTCTAATGAAGAAAGGTTGAAAGAATTAGGGCTTTCCTCATTGGAATAAAAAAGGATGAGAAGTGACTTGATAGAAGTGAACGAGATGATTTGAGGCCTCGATAGAGAGGATAACCAGATACTTGTCCCATTGCAAAAATGGCTATAACGAGGGGAAACAAATGGAAGATAATTAGAGAATGTTTTACGGGAGATGTGTAAGGGATTTTGTTTTCACAACAGAGTGGCAGATGCATGGAATGGACCGCCAATATTTGTGGTGGAGTCCAATACATTAGGGACATTTAACCAACACTTAGATAGGCACATGGATGATAGTAAAATGTAGGGTCTTTAGTTTAGAATAATCTGAGAGTAGGATAAAAGTTCAGTGCAACATCGAGAGCCGAAGGGCCTGCACTGTGCTGTACTGCTCTATATTATAAATAGGGAGGCTCACAATGGCACAAAGACGTTTCAGAAAGCTGGAAAAATGTAATCTGAATAAAGAGACACAAACAGGAAGGGTTGCTAGGATTGTCAGGAGGGAACAGAGACAGCAATGGTCTGATCTGGAGCAGACGACGCAGACTGGGATGGGTGTGCGGACTGGAGGATGTTCCACAGGGAGGGAGGACCAGAGAGCCACAAAGTGTTACAGAAATGTGGAGAGCTGTAGGGTCTACAGGAGTTCATGGAGATGGGGAGGTTGGGAGGGATGCAACAGTTATATGCATAAGGGTGTTGGTAGAATGGGGTAGTTTACACAGACAGGAGTGTTTTATGTGAATGAAGCAGATTACAGAAATCTAGACGGTTTTATAGATTAAAAGAAGAAACAGATATGTGGAGGGTAGTCGTGACTGAAGATGTTTATAGTTATTGAAAGGCTTAAGTTCTTCAGGTTATTTAGATAAAGAGGGTGTGGTGTCTGACAATTTTACTGGGAGATAAGGACATCCATTTTGGTTGGAGACTGTTTCACAGATAAGGGAGCATTAGTAACATCCAGCAGTTTGGTCAAAGTGGGAAAGATTGTAGGGGAAGGTGACATTTACACAGATAGGGGTGGAAGAGATGGAGAAGTTTATGGAGATGGGTGGATGATGGACAGACTGGAAGACCTGACATTGACACGACGGGAGATAGGCAAGGGAGGATGTTACACAGATAGTGAGTCTTTTCGGAACTGGATAAGATAGTCACAGGCATTTCAGTGAGATCTACAGATCAGGAGTGCTGCAGGGACCTGAGAGGATTGTACCATCTCCACAGATTGATCATATCTTTCGGGCTGGAAGAAGATACGAATAGCTTAAACTCTATGTATGCTGTTTTGTTTTTCCTGAACAGAGCCACAATATCCCTCATCAGCCAGAGATCCCTGAACCTGCCAGATTTTCCCTTCAGGGACATACTTGAGATCACACTTTTAGAAGCTTCCCATTTGCCAGTCATTCATTTTTCTTCAAACAGACTCGCCCAATTGATGGTAGTCATAATGTGGAGGAGCCGGTGTTGGACTGGGGTGTACAAAGTTAAAAATCACACAACACCAGCT
Source organism: Chiloscyllium punctatum (assembly GCF_047496795.1). Classification (NCBI taxonomy): domain Eukaryota; kingdom Metazoa; phylum Chordata; class Chondrichthyes; order Orectolobiformes; family Hemiscylliidae; genus Chiloscyllium; species Chiloscyllium punctatum. The sequence goes on along the minus strand of NC_092784.1, from coordinate 14,063,833 downwards.
TACAGTTCAGCAGGTTAACCTGGAGGCACTAGGTTTCGGAGCGGTACTTCATCAGGTGGTTGTGGAGGACAATCATAGGGTTCAGAATTTATAACAACAGGATAGCAGTGTCATGGAATGTAATATCAAACACATTTAGTTTAAGCCTTTCATCTTTTAGGATGATCACCTGCACGTCGAAAGCTGGTGCTTCAAAATAAAACTGTTGGACTATAACCTGGTGTTGTGTGATTTTTAATTCCCCCAATCTACCTCTGCTCGATCCAACCTAATGACCCATATCTGGCCCTGCTCCAGTTTGAAACCTTAATCTGTCAACCTGTCTGATCTTTTTCCATAACAATGTTAAAACGAAGACAGTTGTGGTCACTGGACCCAAAGGATCGGCCAGGTAATTACAAAACAGATAGTCCGACAGCAGGGTGAGGGCTGCTGTCAGACTTGGGAACAATTCTGAGGGACAATTTGAATCAATAACTGGAAAGGCAGGAATCAATTAGGGATAGTCAGCATGAATTTGGTAAAGGAAGATCCTGTCTGATGAATTCAGCAGTGTTTTCTTTGAAATTACGATTGAAAATGTTGATGAGGGCAGTGCAGATATTGTGGGTTCCATGGAGTTCATTAAGGCCTATGACAAGGTCCCACAAGTAAGGCTAGTCCAAAAGGGAAGAGCCACTACGATCCAAGGCAAGTTGGCAAATTGGATCCAAAACTGGTGGAGGGTTGTTTCTGTGATGAGAAGCCTTTCACCAGCGGATGTACCACAGGGATCAGTGCAGGAACCATCGCTGTTTATTATGTACAGTAATGAGTTGGATGTGATAGCAGAAGGTTCCCAGATGACATGAAGGTTGAGGGTGTTGTCCACAGTAAGGATGATGGTCTCAGGCTACAGTCTGAAGGTTGAGGCTGGGACTGAATTTCAAAGAGACATTTCAATCGATAAGGCAGGCAAGAGCACAGCAGGCAATGAGGGAAAGTCGATCAATAAAACCGCACTTACTTTGATTTAAAAGGCCTGACAGATAAGGCAGATGAGTGCATGGCATGGATGGGAACATGGGACTGAAATATAACAGGTATTACAGAGCAACGGCTGAGGGAGGGACAGGATCGGCAGCTCAATGTTCCAGGGGGCAGATGCTAGAGGAAGGACAGAACAGGAAGCATAAGTGGAGGGAGAGTGGAGTTCTTGATTCATGAAAAAAAATCACTGCAGCACTTAGAGAGGATATGCCTGGGGATCACCCAGTGAAATTCTCTCAGTGGAACTGAGAAATAAGAATGAGTCATCACTTTGATATGACTGTATTCCAGCCCCCCAATAGTCAACGGGAAATAGAGCAGCAAATATATCATGAGATCTCAGATATCATGAGATCTCAGATACCTAAGAATAATAGGGTTGTAAAGGTCGGGGATTTTAATTTTCCATACCTAGACTGGGACTGCCATAATGTATACAGCTTGGATGGGAGGAATTCGTTCAGTATGTTCAAGAAAACTGTCTCAGTCAATATGGAAATGGCCTGACTGCAGAAAGGGATAAAACCTGACCTTCCCTTGGGAAACAAAAGTAGGGAAAGGGACTGAAGTGTCGGTAGGGGAGCACTTTGGCAACATTACCACACTTCTATCAGTTTGAACATAAATGTCACGTCAGAACCTATTGTGGACAAACTCTGGGGAAGTCAGGGAAATAAACAGTGATGTCTTCACAAGAGTCCACATTGGCGAACAGGAAGTGTAGAAGGTTTTAAAATGCATAAAAAGTAGACAACTCTCTCGGAACTAATAAGGTGTATCCCATGATATTGGGAGGGGGGGTTAGGGAAGAAATTGCGGGGTCCCTTAGAGACATATTTCTATCAAAGACAGCTACAGATAATGAGCTGGGAGTCTGGAGGGTCACTAATGTTATGCCAGTATTTAATAAAGGCTGCGAGGGGAAGCCAGGGACCTAAATACTCGTTAGCTTAATGTCAGTCGTGCGAATGTTGTTGAAAGCGATTCTGCGGGACAGGAGCTGCATGCATTTGGAAAGGCAAGGATTGATTAGGGATAGTCAGCACAGCTTTGTGCATACAAAGTAGTGTCTCGCACACTTGATTGAGTTTGTTGAAGAGGTGATTAACAAGATGGATGAAGACAGAGCAGTAGACACTGTCTATCCTGACTTCAGCAAGGCCTTAGGCAGGGTTTAGCCTGATGCACTGGTTAGTAAGGATCGATCACATGGGATCAGGGAGAGCGAGACAAACGGACACAAAATGGACTTGACAGGAAGAGACAGAGGGTCGTGGGAACGGCTTGTTGTGTGGACTGGAGGCTCTGACCAGCGGTGTGCCAAAACGATTGTTGGGGCCACATGTGCATTACTTACATAAATGAGAAGATAGGAATCATTGTTAGTAAGCAAAATAAGTGTTATAGTGGGGAGTGAAGACAGTTATCGAAGAGGTTCTTGATCAACTGGACAAGTGGATAAAGGAATGAAAGATGGATTTTAATTAATGGATTTTGTTAAGACAAAACATGGACGACGAACACTGTTAATAGTAGGGCCCCGTTCAATGCTGTCGAACTGACAGAGAGACCAACGGGTGCAGTGACATTGTTCCTTGTAAGTGGCATCACAGGTGGACAGGATGGAGAAAGCAGATTAGGTACACTTGCTCTCATGGGTCAGAGCATTGAGTTGGTACATCATGATACGGATGTACAAGACAATGCTGGGTCCCCAGTTGGAGTAATGTGTAGAATCCTGATTTAGATTGGATTAGATTACTTACAGTTTGGAAACAGGCCCTTCGGCCCAACAAGTCCACACTGGACCTACGGGCAATTTAGCATGGCCAATTCACCTGAACTGCACATCTTTGGACTGTGGGAGGAAACCGGATCACCCGGAGGAAACCCACGCAGACACGGGGAAAACGTGCAAACTTCACACAGTCAGCTGAGGCGGGAATTGAACTCGGGTCTCTGGCGCTGCGAGGCAGCAGTGCTAACCACTGTGCCACCATGCCGCCCAGCAGCTTCTGAAACTGCACACTCAGCAAATATTGACGAATATGTCACTGATACTGGAGGGTTTGATTTACAAGGACAGCTTGGATAAGCTGGAAATCACAATAGTGGGAATGAGATAGTTTTGGCAGATAAGGTTAAGGAGCATGCAAGGAAATTCTACAACACACAAGTACAAAAAAGAAACTAGAGAGACAATAAGGCCCCTCAGGTGTGGAGGCACAGGAAATGCGCGAGACCCTAAATGAATGTTTCATGTCAGAACGTACTGTGGGCAAAGACGAGGAAGCAAAAGGAAAGAAAGAGTGATGTCTTGTAAAGAGTCCCCATTACAGGAGAGATAGTGCTGGATGTCTTAGAACACAAATGTAGAAAAAGTCCTAGGTCCTGAACAACTGTATCTCAGAACATTGTAGCAAAGTAGTGGTAGGGACACGAGCAGAAATATTTACATCATTGTTCTTAGTATTTCAATTGGGCGTAGATGGCTGAGGGGTGACCTTATAAAGGTTTATAAACCATGAGGGGTACAGTTAGGGTGAATAGTGAAGGTCTCTACCCCAGGGTAGGGTAGTCCATAACTAGAGGTCAGAAATATGAGGTGGGGGAGGGAAGACTTAAAAGGGATCAGAGGAGAACATTTTTCACAGAGAGCATGGTGCACAAATAGAATGAGCTGCCAGGGAAGTGATGCAGAGAAGCACAATGACAACATGGAAAATACATTTGGGTGGATACATGGAGAGGAGAAGGTTTGAAGGGATACAGACCAATTGCAGGGAAACGTGACTCGTTCAGGAACCGTGTTCAGCTTTGACTAGTTGGATCAAAGCGAAGGTTCCATTTCTGTGCTGCATGACTCTGTCATTGGAGGAGGAGACTACCAAGATAAGGCACACTGTGACACTGAAGCAAGTTACAGGAATCGGGATGGTAGGCTGAAGTGCAGTTCGTTTCAAACCTGTGGAAGGACTATTGAGAAGTGAGGAGGTTTCAGGGACACCAATTGTAATAGGAGTTACAAATTATTGAAGACACTGGTCCATCGACATGCCATAGATACAGTGTTGAGAAGGACATTCAGAACAGAGAGATCCCAGGCAGCATTCCCTTCCTCTCTTTGGAAGCCTGCTTTCCCCTCTGTTGTACTGATGCTCAATAAGACAGCACAGGCCTGGATTGATAACTGTGACATTCCCGATACTGTCTCAGTATAACAAAACTTACAGTGGGGGCGGTGATTGAGCCTGAGGTTTAACTGTACTCTGCTCCCCCTCCAGCACTGTATCCATATCATGTCTTGTTAGCCGATATATGGAGCCCTCTCATTGCTCTCTGCTCTGTGCACTGTGAGTGATCTTACCTCACTGCAGGATTTATTGAAGGCTCCAGCTCTCCCTGCCCATGGTCTCTCTGTCGGACCAACCATCTTCAATGTGGTGACGGATGAGACACCCAGCAGATGTGAAGTCTATTGAGTCAGGCCCTTCCTGAGCACCTACAAGAGACAGACAAATAGACAGAATGGGAATTTATACTGAATGTCGTTAGAGTTACACATGGAGAATGGTCCTGAGTAAAACAGAAATCTGGAAAATCCCAGGTTTTCACTGACCTGTGCTGCTGTGTCTCCATGGGGTGGAGACTTCTATTGACTCAGGATCTGGAGTAACTATAAGAGCGATCGGAATTGACAGAGGCAGCAATTAGATCCACACAGTGAGGGATACCACATGGAGAGAGATACTGTGTGATATCACCAGAGTGCTGGAAGGTATCAGGCTCAAACAATCATGTCAGAAGGCCTCAGAATACATCAATTGTGTTTGAAGAAGGGGTTCTGCTTCATAACTGGTCAGGACTGAGCAACCAGTGATCAGGTTAAGTGATGGTCCAGTGGCATTATTGCTAGAGCATGAATCCAAAACCTCAGCTAATGTTCAGGGGAGACAGGTTTGAATCCCACCATCAGAAATGGGGGAATTTGAAAACAATAATTTTAAAGATAATAATTAATAATCCATAAAAAGCTATGAGACAGTTGCTGATGTACAAAAAATACAAACACTTGTCATTTCGAGAAGGACACCTATCTATCCTCACGTGGTCTGCACAACATACCCACAGCAAAGTGTTAGTCTCTCAATAACCCTCTGAAATAGCCGAGCAAGCTTCTTAGTTCAAGGGCAGCTAGAGATGGGCAAGGCAGGCTGGTCAGACAGAGATACCAATATCCCACGAGTTAATAAAAACAATCCCGTTGCACTGGGCCCCACTGGAACCATGATGGGACCAGTGTCCTGGCCAATCATGTCAGTAGGTTTATGGACAGGGCTGTAAACTGACAGAGAGGATTCAGGGACAAGGTTCAGGTGAAATGAGCTTTCCAAATCCACATAGAAAAGGTGAATCATCGGAACAGCATGGGAATGTGTCTGAAGACAAGCAGAAAGGTACAAGATGGGAAAACGTTTAGTTAAAACTGTACATCAGTGAATCGGTTTGTGACAGTAAATTGTGGGAAAGAGTAAGTTGTGTTTTGTTTGGAATGGACAAAGTCTCTGCAATAGGGTAGATGGATTTGTGCCACAGAGAAAAAAAGGAGATTCAGACAGCAGTGAGACATGATTCCAGGGTGAACAAAAGGTCGACATAAATATTCAATGGTTCACAACCTTGTGGAAATTCAGGCAAAATGGGTAACGCTAACAATAAAGGCATTACAGAAAAGCTTTTGGCATCAGATCATGAAGTAGAGTCAGTCTGAATGTAAATTCTGGTTACTACTTGCCAAGGACACGAGGAGCAGAACAGTTTTAGATATCGAACAGCATTTCATTGCTCATCACTGCAATAAACAGGAATCAATTAGAATTTTTAAGAAAAGCATTGTGATAATTTTGGGAAACTTCAATATTCCCAAAATCTGGGACATTCACACTGACAAGAGAGATTGGAAGAGGAGTTCAGAGATTTTTTTTCAGTGTTTGTTTGAATAACACATTGTGCAACTGGCTAGGGATGTAAATATCTCAGAGCGACCGTTGTGTGATGAAACTTCGTTAATGAGTAATGTCACCTGGAGAGATCCTCTCGGAAATTGTGAGAACGTGCAGTTTAAAAGAAATATATAGTTTTAAAGTGAATCACAGAAAGGACAAGCTACACTAGAAACAAAAACAGCCAATTACATGAGTTTTAAAGGAGAAATGATCAAGGTAAACAGGCTAAACAGACTGAAATATATGTCTTTAAATGGACAGTGGAAAACATTTGAAGGAACAGTGTAAATCATTCAAATAAAGGACATTCCATTGAAACAGACATAACTTCAACAAGAAATCCCCACTGGTCCCTCACTCAGGACAAAATGGATCATACTAGATTGTGAGGCTGAGAAAATCACCACAAAGTACTTAAAATCCTGAAGTGAGAGAGTGTTTTAGGAGTAAGTTTAAAAGGGATTGCAACGGGTCGGCTAGCGGGGGTGGGGGGGGGCATTGGGAAGGAGAAACATTGTCAGGGCATATTGAAATGATAGGAACAGTGAACACTTCACATTGAACTAATTAAACTCCATCTGCTATTCTTCAGGCCACTATCCCAGCAGTACTGTTCATCCTGTTGAACCACAGATAGCCTACTTCACTGTCCACTTCACCACCAATTTCAGTGCCACCCAAAAAACTTACCACAAAACCAATATTCCCATCCAAACTATTTATCCAAATGACAAACAACAGTGGGCCCACTACACCGCTGGTCACATGCCTCCAGTCAGAAAAACAACATCTCTCCCATCACCGGTTGTCTCCTACCATCAAGCCCAATTTTGTATCCAGTTCCCTCGGTCCTCCTGAATGCCATATCCTTTTACATTGATCTGAGCTTATTATCCAGTTTAACATACAAACACAGAACATAGAACAGTACAGCACAAGACGCTTCAGCCATGATGCCATGCCAACCTTTTATCCGACTGTATGATCAAACTAACCTACGTACCCTTCATTTTATTATCATCCATTTGCCTATCCAGAAGTATATTAAATGGCCCGAATGCATCTAATTTTACTGCCATCACGAGCAGTGCAATCCACTCAGCCACCACTCTGTATGTAATGAACTTACCTCGGAAATCTCCCCTTAACCAACTGCGAATCACCTGAAAATTATACCCCCTTGCAATAGCTATTTATGTCAGGATAAAAAAAATCTCTGACTATTCACTCTCTCTTTGCCTCTCATCATCGTGTTCACCTCTACAAAGTCACCCCTCACCCTTCTTCACTCCAGTGAGAAAAGCCTTAGCTCCCTCAAGCTTTCTTCATAAGACATGCTCTCCAGTACAGGCAGCGTCCTGGTAAATCTCCTCTTTACCCTCTCTCAAGCTTCCACATCTATCTATTGTAAAGAGGGAACCTGAACTGAACACAATATTCCAAGTAGGATCTAACCAGGGTTCTATAGAGCTGCATCATAACTTCATGGCTTTAAAACTCAATCCCCCAGCTAATGAAATCCAGTACAATATATTCCTGCTTAACAAGCCTATAAGCTTGAGTGGCAACTTTGAGGGATCTATGAACTTGGAACCCAAGATCCCTCTGTTCCTCCACACTGCGAAGGGTCCTGCCTTTAACCCTGAATTATGCATTCAAATTCAGTCTTCCAAAATGAATGACTTCACATTTTTGCAGGTTCAACTCCATCTGCCACTTCTCAGCCCAGCTCTGCATCCTGTCATTGCCCTGTTGCAACCTACAATAGCCGTCCACCCTATCAGCCATTCCACCAACATTCGTGTCATTGCCGAACTTACTTAGCTACTTTTACACTAACACATCCAAGTCATTTATAAAACCACAAACAGCAGAGGTCCTGTAACCTCTCCCTGCAGAAAACCACTGCTCACAGAGCTCCAGGATGAATGCTTTCCATTCATCATCACCCTCGATCTTCTGTGAGCCAGGAATTCTGTATCCAGACAGACATGCTTCCCTGCATCCCATGTCTCTGTAATTTCTGAATGAGCCATAAAGGTGTTTTGTCACATCGTCAAAGGACTCAATAAGATTTATAAGGCATGACCTACCCCTTAAAAAGCCATGCTGACTATCGCTAATCAAACTATGGTTTTCCAACGAATTATAAATCCTGTCTCAGAGTCCTCTCCAATAATCTGCACACCACAGATATAAGACTGATAGGTCTGAAATTCCCAGCATTGTCCGTATTCCCTTTCCTGAACAAGGGAATAACATTTGCCTCCCTCCAATCATCTGGTACAACTCCAGTGGACAGTGAGGGCACAAAGGTCATCGCCAAGTGCACAGCAATCTCTTCCCTCACTTCATGTACAACTTTGGACACATCCCGTCCGGTCCAATAGACTTATCTATCCTTATGTTTTACACAATACTCAACACATTCTCATTCTTAACATTAACCTGATAACACATAATCAGCCTGTTTCACGCTGTCCTCACAAATGACAAGATCCCTCTCAGTAGTGAATACTGAAGCACAGTATGCATTAAGGAAATCCCCTACCTCCTCCAACTTCAGGCACAAGTTCCCTCCACTCTCCCTCATCGGCCCTACCCTCACTCTGGCCATGCTCTTGTTCCTCGCATAAGTGGAGATTTCCTTATGGTTTTTCTTAATCCTTCCCAACAGTGCTTTTTCATGCCCCTTCTAGCTGTCCTAAGACCATTCGTCAGTTCCTTCCTGGTACCTTCAGAGAATCCCTACAGTGTTGAAACAGGCCATTTGGCCCAATACCTGCATATCAACCCTCCAACCTGTCCCCAAACAGAACCATTCTCCCCACCTAATTCTCTCCATTTGCCCCGGCTAATGCGCCAAACCTACACATCCGTGAACACTATGGGCAATTTAGCATGGCTGAGTCACCTGATATGCACATCCTTGGGCTGTGGGCGAAACTGGAATACCTCGGGGAAACCCACGCAGACACGGGGAGAATGTGCAAACTCCACACAGATAGACGCCTGAGGATGGAATCGAAATGGAGTCCGTGGTGCTATGAGGTAGCAGTGCTAACCACTGTGCCATCGTGCTACTCCATGTTACCCTCTAGAAACCTGTCTGACCCTTGCTTCCTCAACCTTAAATAAGCTTCCTTTTTCCTCTTGACGAGATGCTCTAAATCCCTTCAAACCCTGTTAAATGCATTGCTGAAGTTCATGTTGCCAACATTGACTATCTATCTCTTGGCCACCTCCTCAAAGAGTCAATCCAGTTTGTGAAACATGGTTTCCCACTCACAACGCCATGCTGACTATCTCTAATCAGCCCTTGTCTTTCCAAATATATGTAGCTCCTTTCTTAGAATCTCCTCCAACAATTTCCCCATCACTGGGCTCACTGGGCTGTAATTTCTTGGCTTTTCCCTGCAACACTTAAGTGATGGAACAGCATTTCCTTCCTCCAGACTTCCGGTATCTCACTGCGTCTGTTGATAATAGAAATATTTCTGTTCGGGACACTGCAATCTCTTCCCTGGCTTCCCACAATGTTCTAGAATAGAGCTAATGAGCTACTGAGGATGAATCTAGCTTTATTTGTTTTAAGATTCCAGCACTTTCTCTTCCCTGTTGAGGATTCTTTCCAAGACATCACTATATTTTTCCCCAAGTTCCAAAGCTTCCATATTTTTATCCACAGTAAATACTGATAAGATTGTTTTGTCCAATATGTCACCCTTCTCCTCTGGTTCCACACATAGCTGACCTTATTGATATTTAAGAGGCCCTATTCTCTACTAAGTTACTCTTTAGCCCTTATTGAAACTTGCGTAAAGGCTTCTGAAAAATCAAGTACACCGTATCCCCCGTACCACTACACCCCTCCTACACACTTACATTGCTGCCATTTGTACTCACACCAACAAATTAAATCCAATAGGCTCAAAAACACATTATCCTTTATAAAATGTGTTTCTAAGGGTCCAGTTATTTTTTTATTGACCTCTCCTTTCTCACTCATTTCAGCACGATCTTGACTTACAGTCAGGCTAACACTGTTTGATTTCCGACTGGAAGCAGGTTGTGGGAGTTCTTGGTTATCAATCTGAAAAAGGTAGCTTATAGGGTCAACAGACAGCAGAGAAGATAAATCAAATGCTGCCTTTTATTAAAGAGGAAATGGAGTTAAAAACGAGGGAGATCTTGCTAAAATGACGCAAGGTACCAGTCAGACCACACTTAGAATATTATGAGCAGCGTGAGTGCCCGAAGGAAAGATATTGTCGCATTGGAGGCAGTCCAGAAAAAGTTCACTCGTCTGATCCTGGGAATTGAGGGATTTTCTAATGAGAAGAGGTGGAGTAGATTGCGGTTGAAGACATTGAAGTTTAGCAAATGAGAAAGAAATGGAATGAAACATGCAAGATTCTGAGGTGCTCTGACTGGGCAGATGCTTGGAAGTTAGAAAATAGAACAGTCGAGCATAGCAACAGGCCGTTTGGCCCACCACGTCCATGTTGTCCATGATGCTATTCTAAATCATCCCATCTGCACATGGTCCTCTATTCTATGCCTGTTCATGTATCTGTCTAAATGCCACTTCAAACTTTGCTCACATTTTTGCCTCCGTGACCTCCCTCGATAACTTCCACTCTGTGTCAAAAATAAACTTGCCTCACACATCGCGTATAAACTTTCTTTTCTCACCTTTAACCTATGCGCTCTAGTACTTAAAACTGACACATTGGAAAAGAGATTCTGACTATCCATATTATCTGTTCCTCTCCCAATGTTTGTTCCTGTACCTGGTCACCTGTCACCCTCTGATAATCTCGCAAAACAAAACAACTTTGATTAAATTTCCTCTTACACCAAACAACACTTAAAAAACCTAACACAGGCAACATGCTGATAAACCTCTTTTGTACCCTGTCCAAAGCTTTCCCATCCTTCCTATTGTGTGGAGATGAGAACTGCACACAGTATTCCCAATTTGGCCAAGCAAATATTTTATACAATTACAACGTCAGATGCAAACCACTGTACCCAGCACTGTGACCGATGAAGGCCAATATTCCATTTGCTTTCTATCCCATCTGAAACACTTCTGTTGCCATTTTCATGGAGTTCCTGACTTGCACCAAGATCCTTCTGTTTATCAATGTCCCTCAGTAGCCTAACTTTCTTCTCCTCTTTGAAATGACCTCACATTTGTCCAGATTAAACTGATTTTGCCATTTCTCTCTACATCCTTCCAACTGATCAGTAACCTCCTGCAACCTTGGATCTTCTTTATCATTCAATAGACAACAGACAATAGACAATATGTGTAGGAGTAGGCCATTCAGCCCTTCGACCTTGCACCGCCATTCAATATGAAAATGGCTAATCATTCCTAATCAGTATCCTCTTCCTGCCTCATCTCCATAACCCTTGATTCCTCTATGTTTGAGAGCTCTACCCAACTCTTTCTCAAATGAATCCAGAGACTGGGCCTCCACTGCCCTCTGGGGCAGAGCATTCCACACAGCCACCACTCTCTGGATGACGAAGTTTCTCCTTATCTCTGTCCTAAATGGTCGACCCCGTATTTTTAAGCTGTGTCCTCTGGTTCGGCAATCACCCATCAGCGGAAACATGTTCCTGCTGCCAGAGTGTCCAATCCTTTCATAATCTTATATGTCTGAATCAGATCCCCTCTCAGTCTTCTAAACTCAAGGGGAGACAAGCCCAGTTGCTTCAGTCTTTGAGTGAAAGGTAATCCCGCCAATCCAGGATTAACCTCGTGAACCTACGCTGCACTCCCTCAATAGCCAAAATGTCTTTCCTCACATTTGGAGACCAGAACTGCACGCAGTACTCCAGGTGTGGTCTCGCCAGGGCCCTCTACATCTGCAGAAGCACCTCTTTGCTTCTATACTCAATTCCTCTTATTATGAAGACCAGCATGCTATTAGCCTTCTTCACTACCTGCTGTACCTGCATGCTTGCCTTCATTGACTGGTGTACAAGAACACCCAGATCTCTCTGTACTGTCCCTTTACCTAAATTGATTCCATTGAGGTAGCAATCTGCCTTCCTGTTCTTGCCACCAAAGTGGATAACCATACATTTATCCACATTAAACTGCATCTGACATGCATCTGCCCATTCACCTAACTTGTCCAGGTCACCCTGTAATCTCATAACATCCTCATCACATTTCACCCTGCCACCCAGCTTTGTATCATCAGCAAATGTGCGAGTGTTATTGCTGATACCATCTTCTACATCATTAACATATATTGTAAAAAGCTGTGGTCCCAGCACGGATCCCTGCAGGACCCCACTGGTCACTGCCTGCCATTCTGAAATGGAGCCGTTTATCACTACCCTTTGTTTCCTATCAGCCAAACAATTTTCAATCCAATCTAGTACTTTTCTCCCAATACCTTGCGCCCTAATTTTACTCACTAACCTCCTATGTAACTTTATCAAAAGCTTTCTGAACGTCCAGGTACACTACATCTACTGGATCTCCCTCGTCCATCTTCAGAGTTACATCCTCAAAAAATTCAAGAAGATTAGTCAAGCATGATTTCTCCTTCATAAATCCATGCTGACTCTGTTCTATCCTGTTAGGACTATCCAGTTGTGCCATAATTTCATCCTTTATAATAGACTCCAGCATCTTTCCCACCACTGAGGTCAGACTAACTGGTCTATAATTTCCTGCTTTCTCATCCCACCTTTCTTAAAAAGTGGTATTATATTAGCCACCCTCCAATCCTCAGGAACCGACCCCGAATCTATCGAACTCTGGAAAATAATCGCCAATGCATCCACGATTTCCCGAGCCATCTCATTCAGGACCCTGGGATGTAGACCATCAGGCCCCGGAGACTTATTAATCTTCAGACCTAACAGTCTCTCCAACACGAAATCCTGGCAAATATAAATGCCCGTAAGTTCAGCCACTGTTACCTCAGGGAGTTTGCTTCTGTCTTCCCCAGTGAACACAGATCTGAAGTACCCATTTAATTCTTCTTCAATTTCTTTGTTCCCCGCAATATATTCCCCTGTTTATGTCTTCAAGGCCCAATTTTAGTCCTAACCATTTTTTTGCCTTGCACATACCTAAAAAAGCTTTTACTATCCTCCTTTATATTATTGGCCAGTTTACCTTCGTACCTCATTTTTTCCTCTGCGTATTTCCTTCTTGATAATCCTCTGTTGCTATTTAAAAGCTTTCCAGTTCTCAGTTTTCCCACTTATCTTTGCTATGTTATACTTTTTTCTCTTTTAACTCTATATGTTTCTTATCTTCCCTCGTCAGCCACGGCCGCCCCTGCCTCCTCCTGGGATCTTTCTTCCTTTTAGGAATCAACAGATCCTGCAACATCTGCATTAAACACAGAAATATCCGCCATTGTTCCTAGACGGTAATCCCTGCTAAGGTATTGCACCATTGAACTTTGACTAGCTCCTCCCTCATAGCTCCATAGTTCCCTTTATTCAACAGAAGTACTGTCACTTCCGACTGTACCCTCTCCCTCTCTAATTGCACATTGAAGCTTAATGTATTATGGTCACTACTTCCCAATGGCTCCTTCACTTCGAGGTCTCTGACCAATTCTAGTTCGTTACACAATACCAGATCCAAATTGCCTTCTCCCTGGTCGGCTCCAGCACCAGCTGCTCTAGGAATCCATCTCTGAGGCACTCCACAAAGTCTCTTTCTTGATGTCCACTACCATCCTGATTCTCCCAGTCTACCTGCATGTTAAAATCCCCCATAACATCTGTAGTAACATCTTTGCGACAGGCCAATTTCAACTCCTGATTCAACTTACATCCAACATCCAGACTATTGTTTGGGGGCATGTGGATGACTCCCAAGAGGGTCTTTTTACCCTTAGTATTTCGCAGCTCTATCCACACTGTCTCTACATCCCCTGACTCTAGGTCCCCCCGCGCAAGGGACTGAATATCCTCCCTTACCAACAAGGCCTCTCCACCTCTTCTTCCCGTCAGGCTGTCCTTACGATAGCACGTGTAGCCTTCAGTATTCATTTCCCAAGCCCTGTCCACTTGAAGCCACGTCTCAGTTATCCCCACAATATCGTATCTGCCAATTTCCAAAAGAGCCTCAAGCTCATCCATTTTATGTCTGATGCTTCATGCATTCATGCATTCACCCCAACTCCACCAATTTTCATGTCACCTGCAATAATCATATTTGTCACTTCCTTTCATTTCAATTGTGTGAGAATCTGTAAACAGAGGGCATAAAACCCCAGCAAAGTCTCACCCATTGTAGATTGAGAGGAGGAAGAATGTCTTCATTCAGAAGGTAGAGACTCTGTGGGAATTCCTGAGGGGACTGCTGAGGCTGGGTCATTAAGAATAGTTACAGCAGAGATGGTGAGGTTTTACTGAATCAGGGAAAAAAGGGATTTGTGGAGAAGGCAGGAGAGTAGAGTTAAAGATCATCAGGTCAGCCATGATCTGATTGAAGGGCAGAGCATCCTCAATGGGCCAAATGGCCTAATTCTGCTCTTGCATCACATGGTCCGGACTCAAACTCAATATGTCCTGCATAACATTATGGGTCTCTGCTCACAAAACTCCTTTATAATGGGATTTTTCGATACTTATTATTACACAGCATTCAGCATTTGATCTACAGTAGACAATTTTGTTGATGGCTCCTTGATGTGATGTTTCAGAAAACCATCTCGTATCCAATCCAGGATTTCATCCATTCCAGCCCTGATTCTCATTAGTTATCTAGTCGGGATGGAGACCACTGCCACATACAGTTACTATACTGCCCTTGCTACAAGTACATTCAGTGTCCTGATTGTAACCATATTGACATTACCATCACTGTCTAGTGCTGATAAAAGAATTCCTGCTAATGGTTGCTGCTCCTTGTTTATTCTCAGCTCCACCCAAATACACTACAAATTTTGATCATCAGTTCCATGTGGCTATCTCATTAATGCATTAACCTCATTCAATCTTCGCAACTTGTTGATTTTTTGCCTAGTTTGCCTCTTGGGACTATATTGGGTTGGGATATCTGGTCGCATGGATGGGTTGCACTGAAGGATCTGTTTCTATGCTGTACATGTCATTGACTCTATAACTCTATCCCAACAACCCTTCAATAGTCCCTTCCCAGCGACGGTATTTCTGCAGCTATTTCTCCGGAATGATAGGTCTATCATACCTGTTCACTGTCATTCCATCTGCCTTATGGCAAACGCAGGTAGTCAATCCTCAGTAGTGGAGAGTTGAACGGATGGGTAGAGGTTACAGAGATAGGGAGGCTTACAGGGGCTCGAGGATGTTTGAGTTAAACAGAGTTACATCTGGTCAAGAGTGTCAGTGGGACAAAGGGGTTTGAGGATTGGAGGAATTTACAGAGATAGAGGGAGCTGGATTACATTCTGGAGATAGGAATAGGAATGGATGTAGGGAGAGGGGCAGACTGAGCGGCACAGACAGGAGTGTGTTTCAGTAGGATAGTATTGTATATACTAACAGAGATATGGAAGCTTGTAGTGACAGAAGACGTTTACAGATATAAGGCGGTTTCTAGGTTCTGGAGACTACAGAGATAAGAAGGCAATGGAGAATGTCAGGCTGCTGGGTTGGAGACAATTACACAAATGGGAAGGGTTGTACAAACTGAAATAGGTTCCTCCGATCGGGAGGGGTGTGGGGTCGGGAACGAGGGTGAAATTGAAAACAATTCAGCTCGAAAATTTGGAGAACTTTAAACAGATTACAAATCTTTCACAGCTAAATAAGGGTTGTAGGAGCTGGAGAAGATTACCTAGGTAGGGACAGATGGAAAGGTTAAAGACAAATATATTGATATGGAGAGTGGTATTTGTAGGAAGAGCTTACAGATATGGACAGGACTGTCGGGATTTGCAGGAAAGAAGGGAATTAGTATCTACTGGAGAACGTTAGGGATTAGGGCGTGAGGGGTTAGAGAACCTGGCAGTGACAGAGAGAATGGTGTGGACTAGAGGAGATTCCAAACAGAGGAAGGATTATCAGGACTGGAGGATATTACAGAGATTACTAATACAACATTGGCCTGGATTGATGCCCGCAATCCCTGTACTGAAGCATTGAGGACCAGTAAAGCAGGGGTGAGAGCAGGACCCCCACAAGGTGATGCGACTGAAGCCTAGAATGTTCCTTGCCCAGTTCTGTATCTACGTCCCGTCTTCCAGGTCTGAATATAGACTTCTACTACCTCCACCCTGTTCTGTTTACTGTGAGTGGTCCTACAAGCTGCAGGATTTACTGAAGGCTCCAGATCTCCCATCTCCATCTCTCTCTGGCTGAACAAGCGTCTTCAATGAGGTAATGGATGAGATAGGAATTAGAAATATCCTGATTACCTGCATGAGGCCGAGAAATGGACAGAATGTGAAATTAGACTGATGCCGTGAGGATATCTTGTGCAGAGTGGCACAGAGTCCACCAGAGACCACAAAAATCCCAGTCTCCGTCCCTGGCCTGCGCTGCTGCGTCTCTCTGGAGTGGACAATTCTTTTGTCTCAGGATCTCAGACGAGCTGTAAGAGGGAGAAACACTGATAGAGGCAGCAAATAGACCGACACAGCCAGGGGTACCACATGGAGAGAGACTGAATGATATCACCAGAGTAGAGGAAGTTGTCAGGATTACATAATGGTGTCAGAAGATGTGGTTCTGATGCAGTAGGAACTGCTCACAGTACTCAAGGAGGAATCAGCCATTATATTGGGATGGGCTCCACTGGTACTGTGCTTTAAACTGACACAGATGGTGGGTGGGTGTGTGTGTGTGCGTGGGGGAGGGGGGGGGGGGTGGAGACAAGGCAGAGGTGAAAGGAAATTCCCAAGTCCAAAGAGAAAGTTCGAAATATTGGAACACCATGTGATGTGGCTAAAGACAAACAGAAATAAACAGGAAGGGACTGCGTTCAACTGAAAATGTATATCAGCAAATAAGTTTGTGACAGAAATTGCGATAAAAAAGTAAATTGCTGTTTCTTAATTTGAATACATGAAGTATTTGCAATAAATTACATGCACGTGTGATTTCTGTCTAATCACATTCAGGGTGACATTTTCACAGTGAACAAAAAAGGTGAGTCATTGATATTCGAGGTCAGACAACATTGTGGAAAGCCAGACAGAATGGGAATCAGGATGGGGAACTCCCACAGTTAGAGATTACAATGGGATTACCAGCAAAATATGTGGCCTCAGATTTTTAAGCAACAGGAAACCAAATTTTGGATAATAAGGGTCAGAACATAAAAGTGGAAGAACAGTGTTAAATCCCCTTTACAATAATACATTGTTAGACACTGCGTTAACAGGGAATTATTGGAATTTGTATAAAAGGCGCTGGGATAATTGGGGGGGAAGTTCGCCTTCCTATCTCTTCATCTTATTGGTGATGGGTCACAGACGAGGCTGACTCCCTCCCACTCTCAGGGGGTGACTGTAGGTGGCTGTACAGACCGATGTGGCCTCCCACTGGCTCTGTTACTCTTTGGGTAACAGGTTGCCGTGGGAAGGGGTTGGGTGGGACGTTGGTGTGGCAGCACGGTCCTTTTGCTGTTTTCTCCTGGACTCCCCTTTTTCCCAACAGCAAGTCTCGAGGTACTTGATACTGTCCCAGTGCTCCTCCTCCACTTCGGATGGTCTTGACTCAGTAATTCCCAGGAGTTACGAGATTTGATTAAGAGATGAAAAAACCTATCAATTCTGAAGAATCCAACGTTTAGAAATGTCGACACATTTGTTAAAGAGATCACGTGGGAGTCTCCGAGCAGGAGGAGTGCAGTAGGAAGAGGAAACGTCAGCATTTAATCAGATGATAGGAACAGGGAGAGGTGAAGGTGTTGGAGGTGGTGGGAGTGTTTCAGAAGGGGCAAAGGCCTGAACAATGTTACAAAGCCAGTACGGATGGCTGCAGCTAGAGCTGTTTGCAGAGGTAGGGATGGACTTATGTATTCTCATTGATTCATTCACGGCCTGAGGATGTCACCGGATGGACCAGCATACATTGCCTTCCTGCAAATTGCCCAGAGGCAGCTCAGAGTCAGTCATATTGCTACGTGTCTGGAGTCACATGAAGGCCAGACCAGGTAAGAACGTCAGATGTCCTTCCCTAAAGGACATATTTGAACAAGATGAGTTTTTACTGATAATCAACAATGTTTATATGGTGACCTCAAGAATGTCCAGTACAGATGCAACCTGACATCCCAACTCCGATTCTCAATGCTCTGACCAATGAAGGGTAACTAGCGGGCGGTACGGTGGCACAGTGGTTAGCACTGCTGCCTCACAGCGCCAGAGACCCGGGTTCAATTCCCGCCTCAGGCGACTCTCTGTGTGGAGTTTGCACATTCTCCCCGTGTCTGCGTGGGTTTCCTCCGGGTGCTCCGGTTTCCTCCCACAGTCAGATGGTGAGTTGGTCATGCTAAATTGCCCGTAGTGTTAGGTAAGGGGTAGATGTAGGGGTATGGGTGGGTTGCACATCGGCGGGGCGGTGTGGACTTGTTGGGCCAAAGGGCCTGTTTCCACACTGTAAGTAATCTAATCTAATCTAATCAAAAACGCCTGCTTCACCAGCCTGTCTACCTGCGATGCTACTTTCAAAGAACTGTGTACCTGCATCCCTGGGTCACTGATTGGCAACACTACCCAGGGCCCGAACATTAACTGCACAAGTCCAGCCCTGGTCTGCTTTACCAGAATGCAACACCCTGCATTTCTCCACCTGCTTTTCCTAGCCTCAGTGAGCCAGCAGTACTGTTAATCCCATTGTACTCTTGGATAACCCTCTTTACTGTCCACTTTACCACTTATTTCAGTGTCACTCACACACTTGCTAACTATGACTCCTGTATTCTCATCCAAACTGTTTATATAAATGATGCACAACAGTGACCCAGCACCGAACCCCATGGCACACCATTGGTCACAGGCCTGTAGTTTGAACAGCAAACCTCTATGAACACACTCTGTCTCCTACCGTCAAACCTGTTTTGTATCCATTTGGTGAGTGCTCCCTGGTTATGCGTGATCTAAACTTATTAACCAGTCTGCCATGCAGAACATTAACTTTAGCAAGGCCTTTGACAATGCGGACATCATTTACTGCTCTGCTTTGATGTGTCACTTGTCTACCTATCCATTCAGGTTTGAGGCACGATTTCCCATACACAAAGCCATGATGATGATCGTTAATCTGTCCTTGATTTTCCAAATGCATGATGGTCCTTTCTCTCAGAATCTCCTCCAACAACTTACCCACCTCTACCATCAGTCTCACTGGTCTGTAGTGGCTGTCGATGACACAAACAACTCTGCAAGGGACCTGGTATTTTTCTCGCTGGCTTTTCACTAGGCACTGGGATACATCTGATCATGTCCCAAGGTTTTATCTAACATTTTGCATTTTTAGACATCCAGCACCTCCTGTTCTCCAATATAAACTCTGTTCAAGACATCACTATGTCTTTTCCCAAGGTCCCGAGCTTCCATTTCTTTCTCCAAAGTAAATCCTAACGTAATATACTTGTTCAGTATCTCATCCATCAGCTGTGATTCCACACAGACAGCCTCATTGACCTTTCAGGGGCCCTATTCTCTCCTGAGCTATTTTTTAGGCCTTGTTGAACCTTATCAAAATGCTTCTGAAATTTCAAATATCCCCCTAGCGCTACTAGACTCCCCCAGATTTAACTATTCTGCCATTTATGGTCACACCAAAACATAGAATGGAAAAAATTTAAAACTATTTCCCTTTTATAAAATCATGGCCCTCCCATTGTTTCTAAGCGTCCACTAATCATTTTTTGTCATATCCTTTATAACACATTCCAGCACATCCCCGACTTACTGTCAGGCTAACACCGTTTGGTTTCAGACTGACTGCACAAAGGGTTTTGGGAATCCTTGTGGATCATTCGGAAAAAGGTAGTTTACAGTGTCAGCAGGTAATAGAGAAGGCAGATCAAATGCTGGCATTTATTACAAAGGGAATGGAGTCTAAAAATAGGGAGGTCTTGCTAAAACGATGCAAGGTACAAGTCAGACCAAACCTAGATTATAATGAACAGTATGAGTGCCTTCAGGAAATACATTATTGTGTTGGAGGCAGGCCAGTGAAGGTTCAATTGGCTGATTCTGGAGATCGCGGGATTTTCCAATGAGAAGAGGTGGAGTAGATTCACCATGAACCTAATGGGGTTTTGAAGAATGGGAGAGAAATTAAATGAAACATCGAGGATTCTGAGGGGCTTTGACAGGTTAGATGCCGTAAAGTTAGAAAATCGAACAGTACTGCAGAGTAATAGGCCCTTTGGCTCACCATGGCCTTGCTGACCATGATGCTACTCGAAACTAATCCCATTTGCCTGCACATGGACGATATCCGTCTATTCTCTGCCTGTTCATGTGTCTGTCTAAATGCCACTTCAAAACTATACTCTCGTTGCCACTTCTCCCACCTCCTGAGCAGTTTCCACTCTCTCTGTCAAGAAAACTGGCCTCCTTCATCTCACATAAACTTTCTCACCTTAAACCGAGGTGCCCTAGTATTTGAGATTTCAATATTGGAAGAAGGATTCCAATTATCCACACTATCTATGCCTCTCCTATTGCTATATATCTGTACCAGGTCACCCCTCAGCTCCAATACTCTCACAAGACAATCCAACTGTGTCTAAACTCCTGACAGTAACCACATTCTCATCTAGACAACATTCTGGTAACCCTCTGTTGCACGGTCCCTAAAGCCTCCACATCCTTCCTGTAGTGTGTCGATGAGACCTACACACAACATACCAAACATGGCCGAATGAAGTTTCATTCAGTCACAACATGACATACAAACGTCTGTACTCAGTACTGTGACCAATGAAAGGAAGCATGCCATACTCCTCCTTTACCACCACATTCTGCTGTGTTGTTATTTTCAGGGAGCTATGGATTTGCATCCAAGGTCGCCTGTTTTATCAATGTTTCCAATTAGTCAGTTAGTGCACTTCTCTCTTCTATTTGACTTCATAATTGCACCACTTCACACTTGTCCCAACGAAATTCAATTTGCAATTTCTCTGCCCAGCGTTCCAGTTGATCTACACACTGCTGCAACCTTTAACAGTCTTCCTCACTATCCACAGTTCCCCGAACTACCCCAAATCATTACATGCCTTTCCAAATGTTGTTTGCAAAATTACTAATCAAACTGCTGACCTTTTCATCTTATTCACAGAGATAAATTACAAACAGATATCGCAGCACTTATCCTGTGAAACACCATTGGCCACAGATGTCCAATCAGAAATTCCCCACTGCACATACCTCTGTCTACTATCACCAAGATAATATTGTATCCAACTTACCAATGACCATTGATTCCATGGATTGTGATTTGATCTTCCAGATTTCCCTTGCTATTTGGAAGCTGTCCATTCAAAATGACTCTATATTTTGATTCCCAGATTAAATTGGCTATCTCACTAATGCACTGACTGCATCCTTTTTTCACATCCTTGTTTGTTTTTTTGCTGAACCTGCCTAAATCCCTAAATCCCAATAATCACATTGCTGTCATAATCATTCTGCAGTCACCCCTCCACAATAACATTACGATCACATCTGTTCTCTTCAGTTAATGCTGTCATTCCATCTGCCTTGTTGGAAATGCATGACGTGTGTCACCGTGAGAGGGTCTTTGAGGGATGGATAGAGGTCACAGAGTTGGAGAGATGTTTGGGAGTGCGACGATGTTGCAGGGGTAAGCATAGCTGCAGTTGCTAGCGAACGTTCACAGGAGAAACCATTTTATTGTTGAAGGAAGTTAGAGAGATACAGCGTCTTTGATTAGATTCCAGAGATAGGGATGTGTGTAGTGTTGTGGATCGTTACATGGACTATGTTGATCAGCGTGGAGAAAAATTCGCATGATTCCAGGATGTCATACATTTAACAACAGTTGTGGGATCTGGAGAATATCACAGTGATAGGGAGGATGGTATGGACTGGAGAATATTACATGGAAAGGGAGGGTGGTATGGACTGGAGAATGTTGCACAGATATGGAGGAAGTTGTGGACTGAATAAACTTGAAAGGAGAGATGATTTTATGCTCTGTTCTGAACTTCACAGAGAGTGAGTGGTGTGCATGCTGCAAGTTACGACAGGGATAGGGAAGCTTGTAGAGACTGGACAAGAGAGTCATAGAGAGGCTTGTCAGAGACCAGATTCACTTATGAGCATAGGCTGTGCTACAGTGCGCAGAGACCTTTGCAGATATAAACAAGGGTACAATGGCCACAAAACAGTCACAACAATGCATAGGTATATTGGAACTGAAGGAATTGAAGAGATTACACAGACTGGGAGTGTTGTATGCAGTGGAGTAGGTTAAACTGATAGGGATGGTTTTCGAGACTCAACAACGTTAGGAAATAATGGGGGTTGCAATGGTGAGAACAGGTTTCAGCATGTTCAACGATATAGACCTGAAGGAGCTTTCACAGATAGTGATGGCTTTCTGGTCTGGTGGGGGCCGCAAAGTAATGGGGATTGTAGTGGCTGTGGGCATTTACACAGATAGGGAGAGTATTAGTGGTCGGCAGAATTCACAAACACAGGTCTGCAGGACACAACAGAAATCAGAAGGGTTGTACCAACTTGATCATGATCACAGGCAGGAAAGCTTGTGGCGGTTGGAGCAGCTCAACCTGACAGAGAGACGCATGGAGACTGGAAATGTTGCAGAAAGATTACTATGCTTAATACTTTAGAACTCCACATTAGTCTGTCCTGGGTCCTTCCATATGTTTCTGAACTGCTGTCGATGCGCTTCTGGTACTAATCCATAAGCACTTAAAATAGCCTGTTTGATATGTGCATAATCTCTTGACCACTCATGAGACAGCGCTGCAAATTCCTCACTGGCTCTGCCTAATAGCTTAGACTGAACTCGCTTTCCCCACACGACCTCAGGCCACTCCATCTGTTTATCCAATTTTCAAATGAAATACAGAGTTCCTTGAAAGTAGAGTCACAGGTAGATAGGAAAGCAAAGAAGGCACTTGGAATGCATTCCTTTATTTTTCAGAAGATTGATTACAAGAGTTGGGAGGTCATGTTGCAGCTTTAGGGGACATTGGTTAGGCCACTTTTGGAATACATTGTGCAATTCTGGTCTGCTTCCTATCAGAAGGATGTTATGAAACTTGAAAGGGTTCAGAAAAGATTAACAAGGATGTTGACAGGGTTGGAGGATTTGAGCTAGAGGGAAAGGCTGAACAGGCTGGGGCTGTTTTCCCTGGAGCGTCAGAGGTTGATGGATGACCTTACAGAGGTTTACAAAATTATGAGGGGCATGGATAGGATAAATAGACAAAGTATTTTCCATGGGATCGGATGTCCAGAAGTATAGGCATACGTTTAGGATGAGAGGGGAAAGATATAAAAGAGACCTAAGGGGTTACGTTTTCACGCAGAGGGTGGTACGTGTACGGAATGAGCTGCCAGAGGAAGTGGTGGAGGCTCGTACAATTGCAACAGTTGAAAGGCATCTGGATGGGTA
The DNA here is from genome assembly GCF_047496795.1 of Chiloscyllium punctatum. NCBI lineage: Eukaryota > Metazoa > Chordata > Chondrichthyes > Orectolobiformes > Hemiscylliidae > Chiloscyllium > Chiloscyllium punctatum. The sequence goes on along the minus strand of NC_092784.1, from coordinate 14,040,197 downwards.
CATGAATAGGAAGGATTTAGAGGGAGATGGGCCAGGTGCTGGTTGGTGCGACTGGATTGGCATAGACGAGTTGGACCGAAGGGTTTGTTTCCATGCTGTACATCTCTATGATTTTCTGACTCTAATTGCCAAAATTACTGCAGGCAGTTAGAGACCGAGATAGAATTGTAAGGTCTTTTGGAGGTTCCACAGTTCGGGAGGATTGCAGGGACTTTTTGATGTTGGACATGGAAGTAGGGTTATGGGGACTGAAGCTGGGAACAGAAATAGAGAGAAGCGCAGGGGATTGCAGAGATATGGTGGTCAGTGGTCTCTGGTGGAAGTTCCATGTTGAGGGATGGTTTTTGGAACTGTTGGACTTTGGAAAGATAGATAGATTTGAAGGGGCTTGAGGGGATTACAAATGCATGGAGAAATGTAGTGACTGGAGAATACAGAGATGGTGAGGGTTGGAGGAGTTGCAATAATTTGGTTGGACTGTAGAAGCTGGAGGGGCTCTCAGAGATAAGAAGGATTGTAGGAATGTGGGCGGTTTACGAAGATAGAGGGCTGGAGCATTCTCAGTAATTATTGGCTGGGAGCACTGTCCAGACTGGGGGAGGCTTCAGAATGATGGAGGGGTCGAGCAAAAGGAAATGGTCGCAAAAATTATAGGAACATAAACAGGTCACTTCGGTGCTGTGCCATTGAGAGTCATCAGGACGACAGTCTTCCTCATTAAAATGTACAGGTCCTCAGGGGAATGGACAGAGTGGATGCTGAAAGGCTGGGAGAGAGGCAGACAAGGAGACTCTGTTTGACAAAGATGATGAATGGGCACTGATCCTTTTCTCCCAATGGCCCAAACCTACTCCAGGTTTGTTCCCACACAGCTCAAAGCAATGCAATGGGATAACAAAGAGCAAGGTCGGTTGGGACTGCAAGAGATATGAGACCCAGGCGAGGTTGGACGGGCTGGAGGGAGTGAGAGGGAACGGAGATGTTCAACTGCTGGAAGGGTTTACAGGGAGTGGACACTGTCAGGACTGGAGAACATGGCACGCTCACTCATGAGAGGGAGGTAACAATATGGCACAAGGTCAAACACAGCAGGAGGATCCCAAGCTCCATACCTGTCATTTACTCAGGGAGCTTCTCTGTTCCAGTCTGGTGCAAAGCCCCACATACAAACAGCATAAGGTTTCCCAATTCCTGGTATTCAGGGCCCAGTGCACTCACCCCTGAACCAGTCGGCGAAGTATTTACACAGTTGTACATTCGCCAGCAACACGGTGTCCTAGCCGACACAAACTGGTAAATTCACACTCTACCAGGCGAAGACCATCTGCACTCAGATTCCCTGGTGATACAATCCTCTGAGTGATACTCTGCAGAGAACAACAGAATCCACAACTCTCCATTGCATGGGCCAAGGTCAATGACAAAAGTTTCATTCTTTCAAAGATGACAACTCCTCAATTCCTGCATCTCACAAAACTGCCATTTAAAAATATGAAAATAAAGAACATTCCAAATGAAGGCTTTGATGAGGTGAGCTCTGGTCAGTAACATAGACCTGGAGGTTAACAGATCCACGGAGAGTGCTTTCGACCAGAGCACCACCAGGTCAGTATCAGGAACACACACACAATTGGCAAATAGATTCACATCGGAATTCACATCTCCGAGCCTGGCAATTTGAAGCTGTGCTCACCTATTCCGGTAAAGATCTCTCGAAACAGGACATCAGAGCCAGAAGACTGCAGGTTGCCTATCGTGTTGCTACTATTTAAAGAAGACAGTAAGGAAAGCCAAGGAACTATAGACTGTTGAGCCTGACATCGGTGGGCAAGTTGTTGGAGGGAATCGTAAGGGACAGGATATACATGTATTTGGAAAGGCAAGGACTGATTAGCGATAGTCGACATTGCTTTGTGAGTGAGAAACAATGTCTCACAAACTTGATTGTGATTTTTGAAGAAGTAACATAGAGGATTGATGGGGGCAGAGCGATGGATGTGATCTATATGGACTTCAGGAAGGCGTTCAACAAGATTCCCCTTGGAAGATTGGTTAGCAAGGTTAGATTTCGCGGAATACAGGGAAAACTCGCCAATTGGTACAGAACTGGCTCAAAGGTAGAAGACGGAGGATGGTGTTGGAGAGTTGGCTTTCAAACTGGAGGCATGTGACCAGTGGATTGCCACAAGGATCGGTGCTGGGTCCAATACTTTGCATTGTTTACATAAATGATTTGGATGTGAGCATAAGAGGTATAGCTTGTAAGTGTTCAGTTGACCACAAAATTGGAGGTGTAGTGGTCAGTGAAAGAGGTTACTTCCGATTACAATGGGATCTTGATCAGATGGGTAAATGGGCTAGAAGTGGCAGATGGAAGTTAATTCAGATATATGCGAGGTGCTGCATTTTGCAAAAGCAAATCTTTGCTGGACTTACACACTTATTAGTAAGGTCTGACGAAGTGTTGCTGAACATAGAGATATTGGAGTGCAGGTTCATAGCTCCTTGAACGTAGAGTCAGAGGTAGGTAGGATAGTGAAGAAGGCATTTGGTATGCTTTGTTTTATTGGTCAGAATATTGAGCACAGGAGTTGGGAGATCATGTTGTGACTGTACAGGACATTGGTTAGGTCACTTTTGGAATATTGTGGGCAATTCTGGTCACCTTCCTATCGGAAGGATGTCGTGAAACTTGAAAGGGATCAAAATAATTTTTACAAGGATGTTGCCAGGATTGGAGGGTTTGAGCTATAGGGAGAGGCTGAACAGGCTGGGGCTGTTTTTCCCAGAGCGTTGAAGGCTGAGGGGTGACCTTACAGAGATTTATAAAATCATGAAGGCAACCTTATAGTGGTTTATAAAATCATGAGGGTCATGGAGAGAGTAAAGAAACAAAGTCTTTACTCTAGGGTGTAGGAGTCCAGAACTGGAGGGCATAGGTTTCGGGTTAGAGGGGAAAGATATAAAAGAGACTGAAGAGGCATTTTGTTTCACGCAGAGGGTGGTACGTGTATGGAATGAGCTGCCAGAGGAAGTGGTGGAGGCTGATACAAAGACATCTGGATAGGTATAGGTATAGGAATAGGAAGGGTTTGCAAGAATATGGACCAGATGCTGGTAGGTGGGACTTGATTGGGTTGGGATATCTGGTCGGCATGGACGGGTTGGACCGAAGCGTCTGTTTCCATGCTGTACATCTCTTTGACTCAAAGTGGGGCTGAATGGTTCAATCAGAATAGATCTGTGGTTCAAATCATAATATCCTTCAGGTTCCACAACCCATTCGTGGTTCCATCTTGCAGGCTCTATGAATCCCGCTCCCTCTACACTCCTACAGGACCAACGTCTTTTCCTACATTAGTACCATCCTCGAGGTTCTGCAGCCCTTCCTACCTCTGTAACATGGCCCGGGGTCTACAACTCTTCCTTCCTCTACAATGTTCCCCAGAAGGGCACTGGAGGCCTGTGGTATTTACAGAGATAGGGAGGGATATCAGGACTGGAATATAGGGACTTGAGGACTTTTCACAGTTTAAGAGTGTTGGAGAGACTGGAGAATGTTACAAAGATAGGGATGGTTTCAGATTGGCGTATTCTGTAGAAAAAAGCTTTACATGGTTAAAGGCAGGATACTTAGCAGTGTGCACGAACAGAGGGTTCCTGTGTCCCTGAACATAGAACATAGAAAAATACAGCGCAGTACAGGCCCTTCGGCCCTCGATGTTGCGCCGACAGAAGCCTACCTAACCTACACTAGCCCAATAACCTCCATATGCTTATCCAATGTCCGCTTGAATGACCATAAAGAAGGAGAGTCCACCACTGATACTGGCAGGGCATTCCATGAACTCACAACACGCTGAGTGAAGAATCTACCCCGAACATCTGTCCTATACCAGCCTCCCCTTAATTTAAAGCTGTGTCCCTAGTAACAGCTGACTCCATACGCGGAAAAAGGTTCTCACTGTCAACCCTATCTAAACCCCTAATCATCTTGCACACCTCTATCAAATCTCCCGTAAACCTTCTTCTTTTCTCCAATGAGAACAGCCCCAAGTGCCTCAGCCTTTCCTCATACGATCTTCCTACCATGCCAGGAAACATCCTGGTAAACCTCCTCTGCACCTGTTCCAGTGCCTCCACATCCTTCCTATAGTATGGCGAACAGAACAGTACACAATACCCCAGATAAGGCCGCACCAGAGCCTTATACAACTGCAACATGACCTCAGGAATCCGGAACTCAATTACTCTACCAATAAACCCCAGTACGCCTTATGCCTTCTTCACAGCACTATTTACCTGGGTGGCAACTTTCAGAGATCTATGTACATGGACACCAAGATCGCTCTGCTCATCCACACTACCAAGTAGCCTACCATTAGCCCAGTAATCCATCTTCTTATTACTCCTACCAAAGTGAATGACTTCACACTTAGCTACATTGAACTCCATTTGCCACCTTTCTGCGCAGCTCTGCAACTTATCTATATCCCTCTGTAACCTGCCACACCCTTCTTCGCTGTCCACCACTCCACCGACTTTCGTATAATCCGCAAACTTGCTCACCCAGCCGTCAAGCCCCTCCTCCAGGTCATTTATAAAAATGGCAAACAGCAATGGTCCCAAAACAGATCCTTGTGGAACACCGCTCGTAACTGCACTCCAAGATGAACCTTTACCATCAACTACTACCCTCTGTCTCCTTCCAGCCAGCCAATTCCTGATCCAAACCTCTAATGCATCCTCAATGCCATACCTCCGTAATTTTTGCAGTAGCCTACCATGGGGTACCTTATCGAACGCCTTGCTAAAATCCATATACACCACATCTACTGCTTTACCCTCGTCCACTTCCTTGGTCACCTTCTCGAAGAACTCAATAATGTTTGTGAGGCACGACCTGCCCTTCACAAAAACATGCTGACTATCCTTGATCACATTATTCCTATCCAGATGTTCATAAATCGTATCCCTTACAAGTTACTACTCAAGTTGAGATGGTGTTAAGAAGGCGTATGCTGAGTTGGCTTTCATTAGCAGGGGATTGAGTTTAAGAGATCCAGGGTTTGTTGCAGCTCTATCGAGCCCCAGTTACACCACAATTGGAATACTGTGAACAGTTCTGTTCTCCTCATTATAGGAAGGATGTGGAAGCTTTAAAGACAGTGCAGAAGATACTTAGCAAGATGCTGCCTGGACTGGAGGGCATGCCCATTGAAGTTATGTTGTGGAAACTCAGGCTTTTCTGATCGGAGTGAAGTACGAAGAATGGTAACATGATAGAGGTGTGCAGGGTAATGAGAGGCATTGATTGCGTGGATAACTAGAGACAACTTCCCATGGCAAAATGGCTATCATAAAGGGACATATGTTTAAGGTAATTTGCGGAAAATTTAGCTTAGATGTCAGAGGTAAGTTATTTCACAGAGCGTGGTGGTTGTTTGGTATGGACTGCCAGCCATCCGACACATTACGGACTAATGCAAGACTTGCATAAACACAGCAAAATATCGGGTATGTAAGTTAGTGTAGTCATAAGAGTAGGATAAAAGGTCAGCAGAATATCGAGGGCTTAAGGGCTTGTACTGGGCTGTCCTATTCTATGTTCGAAATAGCGAGGGTTATGATGGCAGGAAGAGGTTTCGGGAAGCTGGAGAGGATGGGGTCTGAATGAAGAAACACAAAGAGGAGGCGTTGCTCAGGTCGTATGAAGTAACAGAGACAGAGGGTTGTGGAGACTGGAGTTGGTTTCACAGGGAGGGAGGTGCATAGAGCCACACGAGGTTACAGAAATGTGGAAAGCTGTAGGGCCTACAGGGGTTTCATGGAGCTGGGGTGTTTGGAAGGAATGGAGCAGTTTACAGGGATACAGATGTTGGTAGGATGAGGTGTTTTAGACAGACGGGAATGTTTCAGATGAATGGAGCTGAGTACAGAGATAAAGTGGGTTGTACAGATTGGAGGGTAATCGCAAATGAAGATGTTTATAGATACAGGAAGGCTTAGCTTCTGCAGGTTATTTCGACATGGAGAGTGTGGAATCATACAGATTTCCCCGTGATAAAAACAGCAATTTTGATTGGAGACAGTTTCACAGATTAGGGAGCATTAGTAACCTCCTCTAGTTTGGACAAAGTGGGAAGGATTGTTGGAGAGGGTGGTGTTTACACAAGTAAGAGCTGGAGAAGATTATGGAAATGAGTAGATGGATGGAGACACTGGAGGAGCTTACATTGACAGGGTGGGTGCTGGCGATGAAAAGCTATCTCATAGATAGTTGGTTTTGTAGGAACTGGATCGGAAGAGTCACAGGCATTGGAATGACTTCTGCAGATTGGGAGTATTACAGGAACTGATTGTAGGGTCTCCACAGAATGCTAGTGTCTTTCAGAATAGAAGAGTTTATGTAGATATGGATAGCTTAAACCCAATGCATGCAATCTTCATTTCAAGACAAGAGCTTTATTATCCCTCATCAGCCAAGGATCCCTAACCCTGCCAGCTTTTCCCTTTACCCCAATGGCGCATACTCGTCCTAGATTCTTGATATCACACTTTGAAAAGCCTCCCATTTGGCAGTTGTTCCTTTTCCTTCAAATAGACTCACCAAATCGATTGGAATCATAATATAGAGGTGCCAGTGTTGGATGGAGGTGTACTAAGATAAAAATCACCCGACATTCGGGTCCAGTCCAACCGGTTTATTTGAAAGCACTAGCTGTCAGAGCACTGCTTGTTCATCAGGTGGTTGAGGAGCACAATCCGAAGGCATAGAATTTATAGCAACAGGATGGCAGCACTAAGGAATATAATAGCAAACAAATTTAGTTTAAGTTTGCATCTGTTACAGTGATCACCAGTGCTTCCAAAGCGAGTTCGACTACAACCGGCTGTTATGCAATTTTAAATTCACGGCATTGATGCTGGCCAGCTCTTGCCTAATAGCCCCAAACCTGGCTCTGTTCTCGTTTTCCTCTTCAATTGTGGACCTCTTCTATCTTTTTCCATAACTATGTTAAAACGAAGACAATTGTGGGCACTGGACCCAACGTGCTCTCCGATTGACACTGCAGTCACTTGCCCAACCTTGTTTTCTGAGGGAAGGCCTCGTGTTGAACCCGCCTGAGTAGAGTAGGGCCCTCTGCATATTGATTTAGGAACCTTTCTTGGACACATTTGAAAAATTGCTCTCCTTCCTGGTCTTTTATACTCTGGCTGGTCCAGTCAATACAGGGAAAATTAATATCTCCAACCAATACTTCTCTATTATTCCTATAGTTATCTGCAATCTCTCTACACATTTGCTCCTCTGGTATCTGTTGGGTCTACAACAGTCTACAATACAGTCCCAACAAAGTGAACCCCCTTCTTCTTTCTAACTTCTAACCATGTGACCTCATTTGATGACCACTTAAGAGCATCCTCTCGGAACACTGTGGCTATGTCTTCCCTTATCAAAAGGACAAATCCATCTCTTCAGCCCCTCACATACTTGTCCTATCACTCCTGTAGTTTCTTTATCCTGGAACACTGAGCTGCCAGTCCTGCTCTTCTCTCAGTCATGTTTCTGATATGAATATAATATCCCAGCCCCCAGAGCTAATCCATGCTCTGAGCCCATCTGCCTTACCAGTCAGGCCTCGTGCGTTGAAATTAATGCCCTTTAAACCAGAAGTCTTTTCTCTGCCTTGACTGTGTCCCTGGATATCCTGAATAGGAAACTTGCTCTCGATGGATGATGTATTTTCCCCTGACAGGTCGATGGTCCCTCTCTTATTCAGAGTCCCTACCCCCTGCCAAACTAGTTTAAACCCTCCCGGGTAACGTGAACAAATTACCCCACAGGGATGCTGGTGCCCCTCTGCTTCAAGTCTAACCTGTCACCTCTACCTCAGAAGAGGTCCCAATGATCCAAGATCTGACAAGCCTGCCCACGTTAAGAGCTCCTCAATCACATATCCGTCTGGCCTATCTTTCTACTTTTATCCTAACTGGCAAACAGGGGTAATCGGGAGATCCCTTCTCCTGAGATCTTGCTTTTTAACTTCTTACCAAACTGAGTGGGGTTCTTCCGGACGCTCCGGTTTCCTCCCACAATCCCAAGATGTACAGGTTAGGTGAAGTGGCCATGCTAAATCGCCCATAGTATCAGGCGCGTTAGAAAGGGTAAATATCAGGGAGGGGAATGCGTCTGGGTGAGTTACTCTTTGGTGTGTCGGTTTGGACTTGTTGGGCCAAAGGGCCTGTTTCTATAATGTAGCAAATCTAATCCATTCAAACTACCTGTGCACATTTCACATGACCCCATCTCTTTGTTTAACTATGGCATGTGTACCAATTGCACAATGACCTCTGGCTGTTCATGCTCCCCCTTCAAAATGTTCTGCAACTGCTTAGACATATTCTTGACCCTGGTACCCGGGAGGGGGCAGACCATCCTGGAGTCGCTTCTGCAGCCACACAGTCTCCTACTTGTCCCTCTAACAACAGAGTCACCTATCAGTATCTCCTATCAGTGTCATTAGACAAAGACTGTGAGGACCAACCTGCAGTTTGATCTCTATTCGGAAAGTGGGAGTATTTTAAAGTGATAAAGTGAGAATTCAGGGCCAGCGTGTTCCTGTCGAGTGAATAGTAAAGGCCACATGCCCAGCAAACACTGATTCAGCGATATTGTTTCATAAAGGAAGTACAATGCAATGAAAACAGGTGAAGCTCTTCAAAATTTCAGTGAGTGAAAGAGGATTGACGAAAATGAAAGGCAAATCATAGACAAGAAATCTATTTAGCAGATATGATTGAGGAAAAGCCTCAAGGTATTTTATCAGCTTGAGAGAGGAAGTCGATTACTGGGGAAAGAGTGGGGCCTATGAGAAACAAAAGGGACAGTCGGTACGTGGAGCCAGAGGAAGTCGGTGAGGTCTTTAATGAGTACTTGCCATCTGTATTCACACAGGAGAAAGACCTTGTAGCCGGTGATTTAAGTGGGATGGTGTGGTCCCAGAACATGTTAAGATCAATAAGGAGAAGGTATTAAATGTTTTCACAGGCATAAAAGGTGGAGAAATCCCCAGTGCCCAATGAAATGTGTCTCAGGCTGCTGTGGAAGGTGAGGGAGCAGATTGCTGGGGCCCTGGCAGAGAAATGTAATACGTTGCTGGCCACAGGTGAAATTCAAGAAAGGCAGCAGGGATAGGCCAGGTATTTAGAGCGTATAGCCCAAGATCGGTGCGATGGAAATTATTGGAAACAATTGTGAGGGTCAATTTGAATCAATACTTTGAAAGGTAGGGATCGATTAGGGATACTCAGTACGGATTTGGTAGGAGAAGATCCTGTCTGAAGAAATTACAATTAAAATATTGATGAGGGCAGTGCAGATGATGTGGGTTAAATGGAGTTCATTAAGGTCTTTGACAAGGTCCCACATGGAGGGCTCATCCAAATGGGAAGAGTCCATGGGATCCAAAGCAAGTTGGCAAATTGGATCCAAAATTGGTGAAGGATTGGTTTTGTGATTGAAAGCCTTTGCCCAGCGGGTGTACCACAGGGATCTGTGCAGCAACCGTTGCTGTTTATTATGTACATTAATGAGTTGGATGTGAAAGCAGAAGGTATCATTAGTAAGTTTGCAGATGACATGAAAGGTGAGGGTGTTGTCCACAGTGAGGGGGACGGTCTCAGGCTACAGTCTGAAGGTTGAGGCTGGGACAGAATTTCAAGAGAGTCATTTCAATTGACAAGGCAGGCAAGAGCACAGCAGGCGATGAGGGAAAACTGATGTATTAAGCTGCATTTACTTTGATATAAAATGCCTGACAGGAAAGGCAGATGAATGCACGGCATGGATCGGAACATGGGACTGGGATATCACAGGAATTACAGAGGTACAGCTGAGGGAAGGATAGGCCAAGTAAATTAATGTTCTGGGGTACAGATGCGTCAGGAAGAAGAGAAGGAGAGGCATTTGAGGAGGAGGAGAAGCGGATGATTTGATCAGTGAAAACATCACTGCAGAATTTAGATATTCCTGGCGATCACTCAGTGAAGCTGTAATAGTGCAATTGAGAAATGAGAATGTGTGGTCAGTTTGATATGACTGTACTACAGGTCCTCAGCAGTCAGCAGGAATTTGAGCAACAGATATGTGGGAGATGTCAGATATTTGGTCCACAAGACGTGATATAGGTACAGTGTTGGAGGGACAGCACCATACAGAAAGTTCCCAGTCAGCATTACAACCCACTCATGGGAAGCCTGCTTTCCCCTCTGTTGTACTGATGCTCGCTAAGACAGCACAGGCCTGGATTGATAACTGTGCCACCCTCAGTGCCGACTTAGTACAACAAAACTTACAGTCAGGGTAGTGACTGAGCCTGGGTATGTCTGTACTGTGCTCCCCCTCAGGCACTATATCCATGTCATGTCTTGTTAGCTGATGTTTGGAGCCCTCTGATTGCCCTCTGCTCTGTGCATCGTGAGTGATCATACCTCACTGCAGGATTTATTGAAGGCTCCAGATCTCCCTGCACTTTGTCTCTCTGGCTGACCAACCATCTTCAATGTGGCGATGGACGATACACCCAGCAGTTGGGAAGTCTATTGAGTCAGGAACTTCCTGAGTACCTACAGGAGATAGAGAGATAGACAGAATGGGAAATTAGACTGATGCAGTGAGGGTTACATGTGGAGAATGGCACTGAGTTCCACAGAGATCTGGAAAATCCCAGTCTCCATCTATGGGAGATGCTGCTGCGATACTCTAGAGTGGAGACTTCTGTTGGCTCAGGATCTGCAGTCGATGCAAAGGTGAGAGGCGCTGACAGAGGCAGCAATTAGACCCTCACAGTGAAGGAAACCACATGGAGAGAGACTGAGTGATAGCACTAGAGTGCAGGAAGATGGCAGGATCACACAATTATGTCGGAATAACGGGTTTTGCTTCATGATGCACCGGTATAACTGGTCAGGAATGAGCAACCAGTGAGCAGGCGAAGTGATGGCCGAGTGGTATTATTGCTAGAGCATGTATCTCAAACCTCAGCTAATATTCAGGGGAGGCAGGTTTCAATACCACCATTTGAAATGGTGGAATTTTAAATTAATATACTTTTCCAACATGGGAATCAACAATCTATAAAGAAGTATTGATAAAAATTCAAACACTTGACCTTCAGAGAAAGACAACATTTCACTCTCACGTGGTCTGCAGGACATACCCACAGCAAAGTGTTTGCCTCTCAATTACCCTGTGAAATGGGCGAGCCAGCTGCTTAGCTCAAGGGCAGCAAGGGATGGTCAATAAAGGCTAGTCAGCCAGAGACATCACATCCCTTGCCTGATTTTTTAAAAAAATCCATTCAGATTGTTCCACTGGAACCGTGCTGGGACCAGTGTGCTGGCCAATCACGTCGGTTGGTTTATGGACAGGCTTTAAACTGCCAGAGAGGACGCAGGGACAGGGTTCAGTTGAAAGGAGCTCTCCAAATCCAAAGAGATAATGTGAAGCATAAAAGCAGCATGGGAATGTGACCGAAGACAACAGAGAGGAACAGATGGGACAAAGTTTAACTGAAACTGTACATCAGCAAATCGATTTGTGACAGGAAATTGTGGGAAAGAGGAAATTATGATTTATTTTAATGGACAAAGTCTCAGCATCAAGGTAGATGGATTTGTGACACAGAGATAAAAGAGATTTATCACAAGGGAATTGAGGTTCCAGAATGAACAAAGGGTGGAACATAAATATTCAAAGGTTCACAACCTTGCGGAAACTCAAGCAAAATGGGCAACGCTAACAATAATGGGTAACAAAGGCATTACAGAGAAAGCATTTGGTGACAGATCATAAAGTAGAGTAAGTCTGAATGTAAATTCTGGCCATTACTTGCCAGGAACACAAGCAGCAGAACAGTTTTGGACCACTGAACAGTATTTCAATGCCCATCACTGCAATAAGCAGGAGTTCAATGGAACATTTAATAAATGCACTGTGAAAATTTAGTGAAACGTCAATATTCGCATAATTTGGGACAATCACACTGACAAGAGTGATATTGGAAGAGGAGTTCGGAGAATTTCTTTTTCAGTGTTTCTTTGATGAACACATTGTGCAACTGGCTAGGGACATAACTATCGCAGAGCGACAGTTGTGTGATGACACTTCGTGAATGAGTAATGTCACTTGGAGAGATCCTCTGGGAAATCGTGATAAAATGCAGTTTAAAGAAATATAAAGTTTTAAAGTGATTCACAGAAAGGACAAACAACAACTAGAGCGAAAAATAGACAATTACATGAGTTTGAGAGGAGAACTGAACAAGGGAAACAGGCTGAACAGACTGAAACATGTGTCTGTAAATGAACAGTGGAAACATTTGAAGGAACAGTGTAAAACACTCAAAAGGTCATTCCACTGAAACAGACCAAGCCTCAGCAAGAAATCCCCACCGGTCCCTCACTCAGGACAAAATGGATCATATTAGATTATCAGGCTGATAAGATCACCACAAAGTACCTAAAATCCTGAAATGAGAGGGCGTTTTTGGAGTAAGTATTGAACGGATTGTAAAGGGTCTGCTAGCAGGAGAGGGCAGTAGGAAGAGGAATCATTGTCAGGGTTTAATGACACGATAGGAACAGGGAGAGGTGAAGGTGCTGGAGGTGGTGAGAGTGTTACAGAGAGTGGTCAGGACCTGAATGGTGTTACAAAGCCAGTAACGATTGCTGCAGCTGTGGGATGTCAGAGGTAAGGAAGGACATATAGGTTTTTATTTATTCTTTCATGGGATGTGGGTGTCACTGCCTAGACCAGCATTCTTTGACCCCATGCTCATTACCCAGAGATTGCTGGGGCCCTGGTGGATATATGTAATACTTTGCTGGCCACAGGTGAAGTGCTGAATGACTGGAGGATCGCTAATGTGGTTCCTTTGTTCAAGAAGGGCAGCGGGGGTAGGCCAGGTAATTACAGAGCAGATAGTCTAACAGCAGGGGGAGGGAAATTATTGGAAACAATTGTGAGGATGAATCAACACTTGCAAAGGAAAGGATCAACTCGGTTTAGTCATCACGGATTTGGCAGAGGAAGATACTGTCTGAGGAGTTCAGTTCAGTTTTTTTGAAATGGTGCTTAAGTATATTGATGAAGGCAGTGCAGATGATGTGTTTTACATGGACTTGACTAAGTCCTTAAACAAGGTCAAACATAGAAGGCTGGTCCAAAAGGACTGGGTTCCAAGGCAAGTTGGCAAATTGGATGCAAAATTGGTGGATAGCATACTTTCACCACCGGGTGTACTACAGGGATCTGTGCAGGAACCATTGCTGATTATTCTGTCAAATAGTAACTTTGAAGTGAAAGCAGAAGGTATCAAGAGTAGGTTTGCAGATGACATGAAAGGTAAGGGTGTTGTTCACAGTGAGGAGGATGGTTGCTGTCTGCAGTCCGATGTCGATCGGATGATAATCTCAGCAGAGTTTAGTTCTGATTGAAGTGAGGGAAAACTCTGTGGGAGGTACGATAAGCGAAGGACCGACATCATGAACGGTAGGTCCTTGCGGAGTACTGAGGAATACAGGGACCTTGGTGGACACAGTATTGACTATTCTCAGGCCAAAGGGTTATTCCAACACAGTATTGGCCATTCTCAATCCACATGATTTTTCGCACACAGTATTGACTACCCTCAGGCCACTGGATTATTAACACATAGTATTGACCATCCATGGCTCACAGGATTATTATCACACAGCATTGACAATCCACAGTCCACATTATTATTCACACACAGTATTGCCCATCCTTATGCAAATACTTATTCACACAGTATTTACGATTCACAGGCCACAGGATTAGTGACACACTGTATTGACTTGCCTCAGTCCATAGGATTGAGCATACATACGGTACTGAACATTCACAGTGCACAGGATTATTCACACACTGCATTGACCATGCACAGTCCAAAGGATTATTCCCACACAGTATTGACCATCCTCTGTCCACAGGATTGCTCATACACAGTATTTGCCATCCTAAAACCATAGGACTATTCACACAGAGTATTGACCATTCACAGTCCACAGCAATATGCACACACACCATTGACCATTCACAGGGCACAGGATTATTCACACCCAGTATTGAACAACCTCAGACAACAGGATTAATTACATATAGTTCTGACCATCCTCAGGCCACAGGATTGTTCACACATAGTATTGATCATCCTCAGGCCAAGGGATCTTCACACACGGTATTTATTATTCACAGGCCACAGGATTAATGAACACGGTATCTTGACAATTTACAGACCACAAGATTATTCATACACAGTATTTACCGTCCTCCGTCCAAAGGATTACTCACATACAGTATTGATCATTCTCAGGCCAAGAGTTTTTTACACATTGTATTGACCATTCACACTGCAGAGGATTATTCACACACAGAATTGACCATCCTCATACCGCAGGATCATTCATTCACTGTACTGACCAACCTCAGGCCACAGGAGTATTCACACGCAGTATTCAACATTCTTAGCCAACAGGATTATTCCAACACAGTATTGACCAGAATATGGCCACAGCATTAATGAACACGCTGTATTGACCATTTACAGGTCACAGGATTTTACACACACAGTATTGACCATCCTCAATCCACAGGATTGTTCACACACAGTTTTGACCATCCTTAGGCCACAGGATTATACACACACAGTATTGAACATCCTCAGGCCACAGGAGTATACACACTCATTATTGACCAGCCTCAGGCCTCAGGATTAATCGCACACAGTATTAAACAACCTCAGGCCAGAATAATGTTCACACACAGTACTGACTATCCACAGACCACAGGATTATTCCTACAGAGTATTGTCCATCCTCAGGCCAAAGGATTTTCACACACATTATTGATCATCCTCATGCCACAGGATTATCTTTACACAATATTGACAGTACACTGGCCACAGGATTACTCTCACACAGTATTGACCATTCACAGGCCAAAGGGTTATTCCCACACAGTATTGATCATCCTCAGGCCACAGGTTTATTTACAAACAATATTGACCATGCCCAGGGCACAGGATTACTCACATTTAGTATTGACCATTTACAGGCTACAGGGTTATTATCACACTGCATTGACCACCCACAGGTCACAGGATTATTCACACACAGTATTACCCATCCTTAGGCAAAGAGTTAGTCACACACAGTATTGACCAGCCTCAGGGCGCAGGATTATTCACACTGTGCATTGACCATTTACAGTCCAAAGGATTATTCACACACAGTATTGTCCATCCCCTGGCCAATGGTTATTCACACACAGTTTTGACCATTCACAGGCCAAAGGATCATCCACAAACGGTGTTGACCAATCTTAAGCCACAGGGGTATTCACACACAATATTCAACATTCTGACCCCACACGATTATGCACACACTTTATTGACCAACATGCGGCCACAGGATAATTCACACACCGTATTGATCATCCTCAAGCCACAGGACTATTCGCACATTGTATTGACATATGTCAACCCACAAGATTATTCTCACACACCCTCAGGCCAAAGGATTGTTCACACACAGAATTGATCATCCTCAGGCCACAGGATTATTCTCACATAGTATTGATCTTTCTCAGGCAACAGGATTATTCTCACACAGATTGACTATCCTCAGACCACTGGATTATTTACATACAGAATTGACCAACTGCAGACCACAGGATTATTTTCACACAGTATTGACCAATCTCTGGCCACAGGATTATTCACATAGCATATTGTCCATCCACATGCCAAAGGATATTCACACACAGTACTGGCCACACAAAGTGAGAGCGTTAGAGATGCTCGGAGGAGCAAAGAGATGTGGAGTGTTGTTGCGACTGGAAAGGGGTCTGAAAAGGATTTTACAGTGACAGGGTGGAATGTAGTTATTGTGAAAAACTACAGAAATAGTGATTATTGTACAGAGAGCAGGATGAGATGATTGAGATTCGGCATGTTATCAAGACTGGAGCAATTTAAAAATAGGAAGATTCTTCAGTATTGGAGTAGGAATCCAATTAATAGTGGGACTGTGGGCGGGGTTAAGATTCGAGAAATAAGAACTTTTCTGGGAATTACAAGCATTCAAGGCCCTGGCACAGATGAGTTGGACTGAAAGGTATGTTTCCTTGCTGAATGACTCCATCCCATGACAAACGTCAGCGTGATAGGGGGAAATATAGAACAGAAAGATCCCAGGATTTGAAATCATCTTCTTGGGGGAGGCCTGCTTTCCCCTCTGTTGTACTGATCCTCACTGAGACAGCACAGACCTGGATTGATAACTGTTAACTTCCTATATTGACATAGGAAAGCTCAATACAGCAGAGATGAAAGTAAAAAAGAAGGTGGGGATTGAGCCTGGGACCATCACACTCTGTGTTCACCCTTCAACTCTGTATCTATGACATGTCGTCCATACCAAAGATCGATCGCTGAAATGCTCTCTGCTCTGTTCACTGTGAGTGCTCCTATTTCGCTGCAGGATTTCTTGAAAGCTCCAGGTCTCCCTTCCCTCTGAATGAAATGTATCCCAATCTGCTTTGGGAGGTAAGGGAGGAGACTGCTGGGGCCCTGGTGGATATATTTAATACATTGCTGTCCATGGAAGAAATGCCGAATGACTGGAGAATAGCAAATGTGGTTCCTTTGTTCAAGAAGGGCAGCAGGGATAGGCCAGGAAATGACAGAGCAGATAGGTCACCCCATTAGAGGAACGATGTGTAAGATTTGGAAAGGGTTCAGTGGAGATTTACTTGGATGTTACCTGGTATGGAGGGAATGTGATATGAGGAACTTGAAGATGTTTTTGTTTGAGAGAAGACGTTTGAGATGAATTAATTGAGACATTAAGATAATCAAAAAGTGAAATGGATTGGACAGTGAGAGCCTTTTCCCTCTGATGGGGATACCTAGCATGAGGGGGGATAGCTTTAAATTGAGGGGTGAGAGATATATGACAGATGTCAGAGATAGTTTCTTTACTCAGAGTAGTAGGGGCATGGAACTAACTGCCTGCAACAGGAGTCGATCTGCTAACCGTAAGGGCACTTAAACGGTCATTGGATAGTCACATTGACGAGAATGGAATAGTGTTGGCTACTTGGGTTTCACATTGGTTCCACAGGTTGGCGCAACATCGAGAGCCGAAGGGTCTGTACTGTGCCACCATGTTCTATGTTCTAGAGGGAATAAAGTTAAGGTGAGAGGGGAAAGACTTAAAAGCGATTTGAGGAGAACATTTTTCACACAGAGGATGTTGCAGGTGGTAGAGAAAAGTACAATAACAACATGTAAAACTGATTTGGGCAGAAACATGGAGAGGAGAATGTTTGACGGGATTTGGGTCAAATGAAGGGAAACGCGACTCGGTCAGGGCCTCTGGTGAACATGGACTAGTTGGATCGAAGGAACTATTTTCGTGCTGCATGACTCAGTCTCCTCCTCCAATAACTGGAGATAACTGAGATAAGGCATGTTGTAGACACTGAAGCAAGTTACAGCGACAGGGATAGTAATCTGCAATGCAGTCCATTTCAAATACGTGGAGTGATTATTGGAATAGGAGGAGGTTACAGAGATACGAACTGTTGTCGGAGTTAAAAATTATTGAAGACACCGGTCCACAAGACATGCCATAGGCGCAGTGTTGGAGTGTAGCAAGTTTTAGTACAACAGAACTTTAAGTAGGGGTGGGGATTGTGCGTGGGGTGGGCCTGTACTGTATTCCCCCTCCAGATCTGTACCGGTGTCATGTCTTGTTAACAAAGGTTTGGAGCCTTCTTATTCCTCTCTTCTCAGTTGTCGAGACTGGATGAATTTATCAATACTGAGGGTTGCAGAGTTAGTAAAGACTCTTCAGACTGGCCAATGTTACAGGTCGTGAGAGTTGTTGGGACTGGAAGAGGTGACAGTCCTCAATAGGTTGGCACACATTCACTGATGATTTTAGTGACTGCAGGAGGTTACAGAGTTAGGAAGGCTAGTAGTAATGGGAGGAGGTCACAGAGATAGATAATATTACAGAGATTGGCCAAGGTTACAGATCTGGGGAACGGTCACGTGGCTTCATAATTTACACAAAGGGAGGATGGCCAGGAATGGCTGTGGGAGCTGGAGGGGTTTATACAGATAAGGAGGTTTATAGGGATGGCAGAAGGTTCATGCGAGTGAGGTGCTGTAGGATAGGATGGAGGAGTGCTGTTGGGACAAGAGAAGTTTGCAGTGATATCATATGATGGAGAGGCTTGAGGAAGGTACCAGGTGGGGTGATTGGTAAGGGCTGGAGGATATTAAAGTGACAGGGTCGGCTGTAGGTACTGGACATTTTGACAGAAGTATGGATAAGGTAGTGTTTCGGGACAATGACCATAATTCTGTACGTTTTGAAATCATGATGGAAAGAACTAAGGATCATGTAGAAGTTGTGCGTCCAAATTTGGGGAATGCTACTTATCATTTCTTTATCACTATCACTGATCATTATTACTAGCATTAGACAGGATTTGAAAAATATAGACTCAGAGGAACTATTTGCAGTTGAGCCTACAATTGGAAAGCGGGAGTATTTTCAAGTGATACAGTGAGAATTCAGGGCCAGCGTGTACCATGCACAGTGAATGACAAAGGCACCAAGTTCAGCGAATACTGATCAAGTGATATTGTGAGTTTGGTAAAGAAAATACAGTGCAATAAAACCAGGTGAAGCCCTTCAACAACTATAGAGAGTGCAAGGGGGTCCTTAAAAATGAGGGGCACTCAATGGCCATGAAACCTCCTTGGCAGACACTAGTAAGGAAAAGCTACAAGATATTTTATAACGAGAGTCAGAGTAAGAGGATTCCCAGCTAAAGAGTTCGGCCTGTTGGAAACCAAAGGGACGATCTGTGCATGGAGCCAGAGGAAGGAGCTGAGGTCTTCAATGTATGCTTCCCATCTGTATTCACACAGGAGGAAGACACTGTAGCCGGGGATTTCAGTCGGGATGGTGAGACTCGAGAACATGTTAAGATCAATAAGGAGGTATTAAATGCTGTCACAGGCATAAAGGGGGAGAAATCCCCAGAGCCCTATGAAATGTATTGCAGGCTGCATTGGGAGTAGGGGAGGAGATTGCTGGCGCCCTTTTGGATCTCTTTAATACTTTGCTGGCCACAGGGATATTGGGTAAAAATTGGGAACAATTCTGAGCGACAAGATGTATCAAGATTGAAAAGGAAGGAATAGATTCAGGACAGATTTTGTAAAGGAAAATCCTGTCTGATGAATTCAATTGAGCTTTTTTGAAAAGTTATCTAAAAATATTTATGAGAGCCGTGCAGATGATGTGGTTATCATGGCGTTCGGTAAGGCCTTTGACAAGGTCTCAGTCAATATGTCGACGGCCCAACTGGAGAAAGGAGCGAAACCTGCCCTCCCCTTTGGAAACAAGGTAGGGAATAGGACTGAGGTGTTAGTGAGGGAGCACATTGGCAAAGTGACCGCAATTCTATTAGTTTGAAAATAGCTTTGCTGAAAGACAAGCCTGGTCCAAATATTAAAGTTATAAAATGTAGTAAGACAAATTTTGATAGCATTAGACATGAACTTTTAAAAAAGTTGATTAGAGAGTCTATTTTCAGGTAAAGGGAATTCTGACAATTGGGAATATTTTAAATATGAGATAAAAGGACCGTTCAGCACCAGCATGTTCCTGTTTGTGTGCAGCTCAATGCTGACAGCTTTCGGAATCACTGGCTGTTGACTGAGACTCTGCTCAAGGAAAAGGGGGCACATGTCAGGTAAAGACAACTGGATCAAGGAATCCCTGAGGAGCATAGGGGCTGTAGGAATATTCTGTGGATGGAAATCAGGAATGCAGAAAGGGGTTATGAAATAATTTTGGCAGAGAAAGTTAGGGAGAACCAAAGAGACTCTACAAGTGCATTAAGAACAAAAGAAGAGTTCGGGACAAACCCGGTCTCCTTAATGATCAATGAAGCCAACGATGTGTGAAACTACAAGATCCAAAACAAATATTTCACTTTGGAACTTACTGTGGATAAAGACTGGGGAGCTCAGGGATCTAAACAGTGATTGGCCTGACCACTATTGGAATATTGTGTGTAATTCTGGTCTCAATGTCATCAGAAGGATGTTGTGAAACTTGAAAAGGTTCAGAAGAAACGAATAAGGATGTTGCCAGGGTTGGAGGGTTTGCTCTACAGGGAAAAGCTGAATAGATTGGGATTATTTTCACTTTAACATGGGACGCTGAGGAGTTATCTTATAAAGGTTTCTTAAAATCATGATGAGCATGGATAGGGTCAATGGATAAGGACTTTTCTCCGGCCGTGGGGGAGGGGGGTGGTGAGTCCAAACCAACAAGACAGAGCTTGAAGGTGAGAGGAAAAGATTTAGAAGGGACCAAAGAGACAGCTATTTCCTGCAGTGGTTGGTACATGTATGGTATAAACTGCCAGAAGAAATGGTGGAGGTTGACAAAAATGTATTTAGCAGGCCTCTGGATGTGTATATAAATAGGAGGATTTTAGACGGATATTGGCAAAGTTCTGGCAATTGGGATGAAAAACGTCATGGAGGAGTTGGACCAAAGGGTCAGTTTCCGTGCTGTACATCTCGATGACTCCATGTGTTGAAATGAGACCACATTATAGAAGAGGCGGTGTTGGAAGTTTTAAAACATAGAGGTAGATAAATCCCCAGGACCTGATCAAGTGTATCCCAGAACATTGTGGGAAGCTGGGGAAGAAATTGTAGGGTCCTGAGCAGTGATATTTGTGGCATTCTGGGCAGTGATGGAGGTTTTCTGAGATTACAAAGGGATCTTGATGAAATGCGTGAATGGCTGAAAAACTGCAGATGGAGTTCAATTCGGGTAAATGCGAGGTAATGCATTTAGGTTACAACAAACAAGGGTCGAGTTTTCACAATTAATGGTAGGGTCTTCAGTAGTGTTGTACGCCTTGGGGTTCAGGTACGTAGTTCTTTGAAGTTTGCCACAAGGAGAGACAGGAGAAAGTGAGGACTGCAGATGCTGGAGTATCAGTCCTGAAGAAGGGCTAATGCCCGAAACGTCGATTCTCCTGTTCCTTGGATGCTGCCTGACCTGCTGCACTTTTCTAGCAACGCATTTTCAGCACAAGGAGAGACAGGATGGTTATAAATGGTACTTGCCTTCATTGCTCAGTCATTCGAGTTTAGGAGTTTGGGAAGTCGTGTGTAGATTGTGCAGGACATTGGTAGGCCTGTTCTGGAATACTCTGCCCAGTTATAGGAAGGATATTCAGCTGGAGAGGGTTCGGATCACATTTACCGGGTTGGTGATGTGTATAGAAGGTATGAGTTATAAAGGAATGTTGTAGAGTCTGGGACATTTTTCACTTGAGCCTGGAGGCTGAGAGGTGAGCGAATAGAAGTCTATAAAATAATGAGGGGCATAGATAGAGTTAACGTGACTTGTCTTTTCCCAACAGCAGCTCATTTTAGACCTAGGGGCTACATTTCTTAAGGTTAGAAGGAAGAGATTTAAAATCAGAAAACATAAAGAGCAAACTGTTACAGAGTGTGTTTTGTGTGTGCAATGAAATTCCCAAGGAAGGGGTGAATGTGTGTACAATTACAATGCTTGAAATATTAGTACAGGAATAGGAAAGGTTTGTGCGGCAAAGTGGTGGTATGTAGAGGTGCTTTTCTGGAAGGCGCTCGGTTTTAGTGGTGAAAACAGTTGAGAAGGAGTCGGGTTTTCTTTGGAGCTACCTGTCCCCCTCCTGTTGCAGCCTCTTATTATTGCCATGACTCTACCTCGCACATGGAGAAAGTGAGGACTGCAGATGCTGGAGATCAGAGCTGAAAAATGTGGTGCTGGAAAAGCGCAGCAGGTCAGGCACCATTCTCTACCTCGTACATGTTTGGTAGAGATCAGTGACACTTCGTAAGCTCACAATACAAGATCCATCATTCTGTTTAAGACAGTAAAAATCTCTTGTAGCACAATAGTCAGAGAACAATACAGTGCAGAACAGGGCCTTCGATCCTTGATGTTGCGCCAACCTATGAACTGTTCTCAGCTCTTCCCCCTACACTATCCTGAAATCACCCATGTGCTTATCTAAAGGATTGTTTAAATCTCACTAATGTGGCTGAGTTACCTACATTAGTAGGTAGTGGATTCCATGCCCTAATCACTCTGAGTAAAGAATCTGACTCTGACATCTGTCATAAATCTATCACCCCTCAATTTGTAGATATGCCCCCTCATACACACTAATATCATCATCCTAGGAAAAAGACTTTCACTGTCTACCCTATCTAAGCCTCTGATCATCTTGTATGTCTCTATCAAATCCTCTCTTAGCCTTCTTCTTGCCAAGGAGAACACGTTCAAGTCTCTCAATCTTTCCTCATAAAACCTTCCCTCCATACCACACAACATCCTGGTAAATATCCTCTGTGCCTTTTCCCATCGCTTCCACATCCTTCCAGAAATATGGGCACCAGAACTGCACACAATATTCCAAACATGGCCGCACCAGTGTTTTGTATAGTTGCAGCATGATATTGCGGCTCCAGAACTCAATCCATCCACGAATGAAACCTAACACACTGTATGCCGCCTTAACAGTACTGTACACCTTGGTGGCAACTTTCAGGCATCTATGTACATGGCCTCCAACATCCTTCTGCACATCTACACTACCAAGAATCTTTCCATTGACCCAGAACTCTGCCTTCCTGTTATTCTTCACAAAGTGCATCACCTTACATTTAGCTGCATTGAACTCCATTTGCCACCATTTAGCAACATTCTGCAGTTTATCCAAGTCCCCCTGCAACCTGTAACATTTTTCCACACTGTCCATTGCTCCACTGACTTTGGTGTCGTTTGCAAATTTACTAATCCATCCACCTATGCCTTCCTTTAAGACTTTTATAAAAATGACAAACAGCAGTGGTCCCAAAACAGACCCTTGTGGCACACCACTAATAACCGCACTGGAGGCTGATTCATTTCCATCATCCACCACTCGCTGCCTTCTTTCAGAAAGCCAGCTTCTAATCCAAACTGCTCAATCACACTCAATTCTATGTCATTGCATTTTCTCTAACAGCCTACCCTGTGGAACCTTATCAAAGGCTTGACTGAAGTCCATGTATACCACGTCAACTGCCTTACCCTCATCTATATGCTTGGTCACCATCTCAAAAAAGTCAATGAGGTTTGTGAGACACGACCTGCCCTTGACGAACCCATATTGACGATCTGAAATCATATTGTTGTTTGCCAGATGATTACAAATAGTGCCTCTTATAATCCTTTCAAAAAAAATTCCTATTACAGAAGTAAGGCTCACTGGTATATAATTACCTGGGTCATCTCTACTGCCCTTCTTGATCAAGGGCATAACATTTGCAATCACCCAGTCCCCTGGTACTGAACTTGTAGGCAATGACAACTCAATATCCAAGCCGAAGTCTTTGCTATCTTCTCCCTAGCTTCCCAGACAATCTACGGATAAATCCCATCTAGCCCAGGGGACTTGTCTACTTTGAATCCTTCTAGTATTGATAACACCTGTTCATAACTAACCTTGATCCTTTCTAGTCTTACAACTTCTACCTCATTATTATCTACAATATTCAAATTTTCCTGAGTGAAAACCAATGAGAAATGTTTGTTTAGCACCTCTCCGATTTCCAGTGTCCACACTCAACTTCCCACTTCTGTCTTTGATTGGCCCTATTCCTACCCTATCCTTTATTCCTCACTTGCCTATACATAGCTTTAGGGTTCTCCTTTATTCTATTCGCTAAAGACTGCTCGGGTCCTCTCTTTGCTCTTCTTAACTCTCTTTAAATCCTTCCTAGCTGATTTGTAAGTGTCCATCGCCGCATCTGTACCATTTGTCTCATCAACACATAAGCCTCCTACTTCTTCTTAACAAGACATACAATTTCTGTGGTAAACCATGGTTCCCTTACCTTATCACTTCCTCCCTGCCTGACAGGGTCATACCTATCAAGGACACGCAATATCTCTTCCTTAAACCAGCTCCACATTTCCATTGTCTGCATCCACTGCATTTCGCTCCCCCATCCCATGCATCCTAATTCTTGCTGAATCGCATTATAATTGCCACTGCCCCATCGATAAGTCTTCACCTGTGTCATGTACCTATCCCTTTACATCGCTAAACTAAACATAATTGAATTATGATCACTCTATCCAAAGTGCTCACCTACAACTAAATCAAACACCTCGTCCGGTTCATGACCAAACACCAGATCCATTGTGGCCTCCCCTCTTGTCGTCCCTTTGACATAATGTGTCAGGAAACCCTCCTGTACACATTGGACAAAAACTGATCCATCCGACATACTAGAGTTATTGCATTTCCAGTTAATGTTGGAGAAGTTAAAGTCCCCCATAATGACCACCATGTTACTTTATTCATACCCAGAGTAATTTTGCTAATCCTCTCTTCCCCCTCCCTGGAACTCTGTGGTGGCCTATAAAAAATCCAAGATGTGTGCCCTCCCCTCTCCTGTTTCTAACTTCAGCCCACACTACTTCAGTAGGCAAGTCCTCATCAAATGTTCTCTCAGCCACCTTTATACTATCCTTGACTAACATGACATGCATGGGCCCATTGCAGTCCTTCAAATTCCATGAGGCAGCCATACTATCTATGACAGACAGATTCAGTCTGGAACCTCCTCTATCCTTAAGACTTATGCACTGCCTACACTCCTCCATTTCCCCTTTGCACGTTCCCTTTTCAACCCACCCCACCTGCATCACTCCATAATTGGAGCTGTCAAGTGCAGAAGTCTTTAGAAAACCCTCCCAAACTTTCTCTATCCTCTTTTGAGATGTATTTTAAAATCATTCTCCTTAATCAATGTTTTGATCATCCATGAAACACCTCAGGAGATTTGCCATTGTGAAAAATTCCATACAAAGCAAGTAGTTGTTGTTATTGCTGTACATTGGGAGAAACAGGAATGATGCTTTCAAATTTCTAACAAGAAAGTCACTGATAGGCGTAGTGTGTAGGCCAAATAATAACATCACATTGAGATGGGCAATAAACAAAGAAATAACTAATGCCTGTAAAAATGGCATGTCTATTACCATGGGTGATTTTTATCTACATGTAGATAGGTCGAACCAACTCAGTCAGGGTAGCCTTAGGGAGTTCATTAAGTGCATCCATGATAGTTTTTTTGAACAGTATGAAAAGTAACCGAGAGGGAGCAAGCTATCCAAGATCTGGCCCCCGTGCCATGAGACAGGAATAATTAATGACCTCAGAGTTAGGGATCCTCTTGGAAGAAGTGATCACTGTATGGTTGAAGTTAGAATACATATGGAGAGTGTGAAGATAAAATCTAATACCTTGTTCCTGTGCTTGAACACGTGGAACTAAAATAGAATGAGGGAGAACCTGGATAAAGTAGACTGGAAATAAAGATTTTACGGTGGGACAGTTGATGAGCAGGGAAAGATTTTCAAAGACAATTTAGGAAGTGCTCAGCAAAGGCATATTCCAGTGAAAAGGAAGGACTGTAAGAAAAAGCGGTGGACAAAAGTTAGGGAATTCTACACCAGTTAGTTTATTCGCTGTAGTTGGAAAGATGCTTGGGTCTATTAGCAAGGAAGAAATAGCAGGGAATCTTGATAGAAATTGTCCCATTGGGCAGACTGCGCATGGATTCATGAAGGGCAAATCATGCTTGATAAATCGTATGGAGTTCTATGAATATATTTTGAGCAAGGTGGACGACGGGGACCCAGTGGATGCGGTGTACCTGGATTTCCAAAAGACCTTCAACAAGGTGCCACGCAAGTGGCTGAAGCATTATATAAGGGTGCGTGGGATAGAGTATTAGCATGAATAGAAGATTCGTTGACTAACAGGAAGCAAAGAGTGGGGATAAATAAGCCTTATTCTGGCTAGCAATCAGTAACTAGTAGTGTGCCTCCAGGATCAGGGTTGGGACTGCAATTATTTAGAATTGATACAGATGATTTGGAGTTGGGGATCATATGTAGGATGTCAAAGTTTGCATATGAGACTAAGAGGAGGAGCAGGACAAAGTGTGCAGAGGACTGGGAAACTTAGCAGAGGAACATAGATACATTGAGTGAGTGGGCAATGGTTTGGCAAGTGGAATATTATGTTCATAAATGTAAAGTCATACTCTTTATGAGTAACATTAATAAAAAGATTATTACTTGAATTTTAAAAAGTTACATTATTTGCTAGGGGAGAAAGTGAGGACTGCAGATGCTGGAGATCAGAGCTGAAAATGTGTTGCTGAAAAAGCGCAGCAGGTCAGGCAGCATCCAAGGAACTAGAGAATCGACGTTTCGGTCATCAGCACTTCTTCAGGATTCCTGCAGAAGGGCTGATGCCCAAAACGTCGATTCTCTTGTTCCTTGGATGCTGCCTGACCTGCTGCGCTTTTCCAGCAACACATTTTCAGCTATATTATTTGCTATTCAGAGACACGTGAACGTCCTTCGAAAGGAGGGTTGGTCACCAGGTATAACAATCAATTCAGAAGGTAAATGGAATTTTGTCCTTCATTGCAGAAGGAATTGTGTTTAAAAGCAGAGGTTATGTTCTCGCTATAGTGGGTGCTGGTGAGGCCACACCTGGAGTACTGCATGCAATTTTTATCTCCTTACGTGCTCAAGGATGTACTGGCACTAGAGGTGGGGGGGCGGCAGAGTAGATGAAATATGTTAATTCCTGAGGTGAGGGGTTTGGCTTAACAGAGACTGAGTAGATTTGGATTATATTCATTGGAATTCAGAAGAATGGAAAGACATAAAATAATGAATGGAATGAATAAAATAGAAGTTGAGAGGATGTTTCTACTGGCAGGTGAGGCTAGGACAATAGGGCATCATCACAAGGTGAGAGGCAGCAAATTTAGGAGTGAATTGAGAAGGAACGTCTTGACCTCGATGCCCAGGGAAGTAGTTGATGCTGGTTCAATGAACGTTTTTAAAGCTAAGTTAGTTTTTATAAAGAAGCAATAATTAATTAAAGAATAGAGCGAGATCGTGCGTAAATGGTTCTGCATCCACAAATTGATCAGCCATGATCTTATTGAATGGTAGATCAGGCTCGAAGGGCAGGACGGCCTTCTCCTTTTCCAAGATCATTTGTTCTTATGCTATGCATTCCTCCTCACTCGTGACTTTGAGGTGCTGGTGTTGGATTAGGATAAACAAAATTAAAATTCCCAGAACACCAAGTTATAGTCCAACAGGTATATTTGGAAGCACTACTTTGCTGGTACTTCATCAGGTGGTTGTGTGATTTTTAACTTTGTCCCTCACTCTTGTAACTGATAAACAACAACAAAAGCTACGAATCAGTGGGCAAGCTCCAGCCAACAGTTGGCATTGTGGACAATGAAGAAGGTTATCTCAGAATAATATGGGATATTGATCAGATTGGCCAATGGGCTGAGGAGTGGCTGATAGGATTTAATTTAGATAGATTAGGTTAGGATAGCTGGTTGGCATAGACAGGTTGGACTGAAGAAGTGATTGATATCAGCGGCGGACCAATGGAAAGGCAGGGGAGGAGCTGGAGGACCAGGCGGGGCAGTTGGTCCTCCGACCAAACAGGGAATGAGGGGCTGGATTAGACTATACCACGTGATCATCCTCGCGGTGGGTGCAGATGTTGGGGATGTATGAGCGGACTGCTGTTGGTAAGAAAAAAATAAATAGACAGCAGGAAACGGGAGGGAAATGGTGTTGGTATGGTCTGAGTGGTTTTACAATCATTTGGTACACATCGGAAAATACAAATTTGAAACTTACAGTCCCGATTTTGCAGCAAATGGGAATATGCCTCGTTGAGTAATTGGCCCGAGTGCGCGCCTCCATCTTTATTCGGGGCAATGATACACTGGACACGTGAGCGGCCGCCAGCTTTGTAGGGGGCAAAGTTCAGAGGGGTGTCTGTACAGCCTTCCCTGGTAAAAAGAGTCATTGGGCAGGATTTACACAGAGCACATTCAAACCCAGAGAAATGTTTTTTTTTATTTGTTTCGTCATTCATTTAAATGATTTGGATGTGAATAGAGGTCGTATAGTTAGTAAGATTGCAGGTGACACCAAAACTGGAGGCATTGTGGACAATGAAGAAGGTTATCTCAGAGTATAGTGGGATATTGATCAGATGGGCCAAATGGCTGAGGAGTGGCAGATAGGATTTAATTTAGATAGATTAGGTTAGGATATCTGGTTGGCATAGGTTGGACCGAAGAAGTCTGTTTCTGTGCTAGACATCTTTGACTGTGGGATCATAAAAGTGAACTCTGCTCTGGTTCACATCTGGGTTCTCTGATGTCCACTTGTTCATTATCGAGCTTCCTCAGTCTCTGATGGGTGTATTTTTGGTCTGTATAGTATTTTACTATTACTTTCACAGCTGTTTTGTAAATGAATTGAAAAATGTAGAGCTGGAAATACACAGCAGACCAGGCAGCATCTGAGGTGCAGGAGAATTAACGTTTCGGGAATAAGCCCTTCTTCAGGAATGTAACTGAATTGTCCACTGCTGCCTGGCACCTGACCATATGCTGTTCCATTATCAGATTACTTTTTCCACAATATCTTTGACAGTCAAGAATTCTTTTTTCCTATAAGCGAGTGCATTTTCCTTCAATTTCTGACAGTCAAATTCTGCACCATTTTCATTCCCTGTAATTCATATTGCACTCCCTGAAACATCAACTGTGTATTTCTCCTTCCACAGATACCAGTGATCAATGCCAAAGCCTTGTTGCCTGTGGAGAGGGTAATGTTTGACTTCCTTGTACAGCTGCAGTTTGTATGGTGAAGGTGCTCCCTCAACGTAGTTGGGTAAGAGACATTACAGATTATTCACTCAGCGATATTGAAGAGTAGAAGATATCTGTACAAATCATCATGGTTTTAATTTTACAGAAATATTCTTGAGAACTTTTGACATAAGGCTACAGATGGAGAATATCGTGCCCAGTGACCAACACCATTGCCAAATAAGCAGTTTTTCAAGAATGCCTTAAAGGAAGAAAGTAGATCTTAGAAGGTTAGAGTTGGGATTCCAGACCATGTTCCCTTGGAGTCTATACAAACAGTCACACAGGTGAACTCAAAAATAAACACATCATTGAGAGTCTGAACTAAAATGAGTTATTGAGATAGGAAAGGGTGTATGATGCAGGGAGATAAGAATGATTACAGCCAGGAATTAATTCAAAGGTGCGAAAGTAAATTGTTGTTCTTATAAATGGGAGTCTTTTGTTTGATCAGCAAGTTTTGGTACAAGTGAGCACTTCGGCAGTAGAGTTTTCAATATTCTTGAGATTGTTGGGAGAGTGAATGTGGGATGCTGGCCAGGAGTGGGTTGATATCATTGAAGGAATGAATGAAAGTTTCAGCAATTGAGCTGAGACTGTGGTGAGGTCAGGTGATATCACTGAAGTCGAAATAGTGGTCTTGGAGGGGGTCTGGCCTGTCATCCTCAACTCATTCAGCTGTTTGTCAGTTTGTGAATCAAGTCTGTAACAAGCTCAGGAACTGAGCGGCCCTGGCAGAACCGAAACTGGGCATCGCTGAGCAGGTTATTGCTGAGCAGTTGCTTGACAACACTGTTGATGACACCTTCCATCACTTCACTGCTGACGAGTGTGGACTGTTGGAGGGGAATTGGCTGAGTTGGATCTTCCCTGTGTTTTTGTGTTGGAACATCCCTGAGCAATGTTCCACAAAGTCAGTTGGTGCGAGTGCTGGAGCAGTGCTTGCCTTGGTGGGCAGCAGGTTCTGGAGCACAGCCAACATTATTATTGCCAGAATATTGGCAGGGCCCATACCTTTACACTGCTTATCCATTTCTTGATCTGATTTAAAATGAGTTTTCAACCAAGTCGATTTATATCTTTGATGTCAGGGACCAACGGAGAAGGCTCATACACTTGGCACTGCTGGCTGAAAATCGCTGCTAATGCTGTCCTCTTATCTGTTGCATAAATGTGTGAGACCCCTCCATCGATAAGGGTGGGGATATCTGTGATACATTTTCCAGTGAGTTGTTTGATTGTCCATCATTATTCTTGTTTAGGTGTGGCAGAACTGCAGAACTCAGATCTAATCTACTGGTTATGGGATCACTTAGTTCTATTTGGTGTGGCTTGTGCTCTTTGGCAAGCAGGTTTGGTAGCTGCTCCAGGTTGGCACCTCATTTTTAGGTATGCCTGGTACTGCTCCTGGCATGCCCTCCTGCATTCACCGTTGAACCAGGGTTGATCCATGGCTTGATGTTAATGGTTGAGTGGGGGATATCAGGCCATGAGATTTCAGATTGGGCAGGAGTACAGTTCTGCTGCTGTTGTTGGCCCACAGTGAGGCGGACGTTGCAGGGTCAAGAGTGCTGATTACGTGGTTGTATTTGCTAGTGCATTGGTAGATGTAATGTGGTCCATCCAGTTTCATTCCTTTGTTGAGACTGTGAAATGATTAATACAATGAGTCACTTAATGGACCACTGTCGGGTTTCTTTCCCTCAAGGACATTGTCAATGGCAGAAAAAACTCCCCAACGGCTCCATGGAAATCAGTAGATTCTTCATTCCGTTATTTTTCTTGACTTCAGTGCCTCCCTCTAACGATTTGGGATTCAAACCTGAACTTCTGTTTTATATTTTAAAATTCTTGATAAATGGTAAATACGACAGGTTTGTTCACTTACTTTTAGAATCACTATCACAGGTTTTGTTTATTGTTTTGGAAAATAAAAAAAAATGTCCATTACCCTGTCTCCTCCATCCTCCCTTCCAACAACAAGAGTGAGGGGCACATGGAGTTTCTCTGTCAATAACATTGAGATAATCCGATCAGCTGCCTCCGCTTCTTTCCTCCCTCTCCACTAGCCCACCGAGCCAAACTGCCTCACAAGGGTGCTCCTCATTTTAGTCCTAAACTTGCATTTCCTAGAGTCCCTTATCAAGCCTTATTAGAGGTCCTCTTGAACATTTACCCTAGTGTAGCTAAATCATGGACATACCAAATCTCTGTCCTCATCCTCCTGCTTGTCACCGCCCTCTCCGCCCCCCCAACACCCCCCCCCTCCCCCCACCTTGCAATTCACAGATATTGTTCCATGATCTGTCTGTTGGTCTTTTCTGGTTATGTCCTTCTCTCCCATTCTGCGAAAACCTAATATTTGACCTCACCATCATTGGAAAATGCTCCATCTCCATTCTCCCTTTCCTTTCTGAATTCATTGTATTTGGTGTCCCTCCAGGATCTATCCTTGGTCCGTCCTGTTTCTCACCTACATACTTCCAGGAGGTAACATCGCCCAAAAGCACTGTTAGGTTTCACATGTACACTGAAAATGTCCAGCTCTCCCTCCCCATCATCCGTCTCCATTACTCCACTATTACTCAGTTATCAAACTGCTTACCACGTTTCGATTAGCTGCAATTCACTCCAATGAAACACTGCAATTGTTAAACCCATTGCCTTCAGTTGTTATTCGAAATTCATTTCCCTTCCTGCTGTGTCCCACCCTCTCACTGGGAAGTGTCTGAGGCAGAACTACATTCTTCACAATATTGCTCTCATATGCTGCCAGACCTGTTGAGGAACTCCAGCACTTTGTTTTGTCTGCTGTAGCGTATTGCAAGGGGGGATTTGCAGTTGAGAAATTCAAATTGAATTTCATGTTCAGATCTGATAATTACTTGATCCGTGCCGATCTGAATATCATTGGCCTTTTCATCTGGAAGGAAAGGTGTGCATTCTGTCCATGGGCGAATATTTCAACTGTCAGTGGGACTGGAAAAAGTACTGAGACAGCGAAGTCCATGTTAGTGTGATGACTGTGGAGAGAGATTTCATTGGTATTTGTAAGTCTAAAAAATCATGGCATATTTCCCTGGAACAGGTAAGCCACAGATTGGTTTTGTATGAGGATAATTAACCATGAAACCAGAAAGACAAAAGGATTCCTGCATCATGGAAAAAGCTATGAAAATAGGATTGTTGTAATGGAGTGAATGACCGATCATTGATTGTAATCCATTGGTGTTGACACGTCGGTTCCAGTGCCGTGGAGAAATTTGGGAAATGTGATGAATGCAGTGTAGGTTTCAGTTATTCAACTTGAAAGGTGAAGAAAAAATTTACAAGGATGATGCCAGGTCTCAGGGGTCTGAGGTACAGGGAGAGGTTGGACAAGCGAGGGCTTTTTTGTTTAGAGCAGAGGAAACTGAGGGGGAATATTTTATAGAAGTGTATAATACCATGAGAGGCATGGGTAAGGTGAATGCACTCAGTTTTTTTTTCCCAGGGACTCAAGAATTGGAGGGCATCAGATTAAAGTTAGAGGAGAAAGAATACATGGGAACCTGAGGGGCAACTGTTCTATACAAAGGTGGTATGTATATGGAATGAGCTGCCTTTGGAAGTGGTTGAGGTGGGTATATTAACAACATGTAAAAGACATTTGAACAAATACATGGATAGGAAAGTTTCAGAAGCAGATGGGCCAAGTGCAGGGAAATGGGGTTAGCGTGGATGGACATTCTGATTGGCATGGGCCAGTTTGAGCCAAAGGACCTGTCTCTGCTGCAGGACGCTATAACTCTAAGTGCATTTGCTATTTCTCCCCCTAACTCTGTTAGTATCATGGGATGTATTCCATCAGGGCAAGGAGACTAGTCTACCATTAGCTCCATTAGCTTGCCCAGTTCTAACTCTTTCGTGATAATGGTTGTTTCTTGGTCCTCACCTTCCTCAGTCTCCTTATCAATTACTGGCATGTTCTTCGTATCCTCCACTGTGAAGTCCTACTGCTATGTTCTCATATTCCTGAACACTGCTGGATAGGAATAACTAGGCACAGAACTCTGAGAGGTCTTCTTTGAGTCTTTATTGATGAGACACGGCAGCTACCTGGATAGTGTACATGCAAAACACCTTCAGGCAGAATCAGGTAACTCCCCGCCTATCTGGTGTAGGCTCCCATTCTTATACTTTTGTGGTTTGTGACTTTGAATACAGACTGTCTCTCAACATTATCTCCAGTTCAAAAGTCTAGTTCAGTTCAGCACTTTGTGGTAAAACCACACACCCCTCCCCCACACCCCCGTGGCTCCCTCAAGTATCTGACAGGCGCCTCGGTTTCAGTGGGGCTGTCTATCGGGATTCTGATGTGCAGGAGCCGGGGTTGGGGTGGGGTGGACAAAGTTAAAAACCACACAACACCAGGTGATAGTCCAGGTAATTTGGCAGTACAAGCTTTTGGGATGTGCTGTGATTTTTAACTTGATCAGGATTTTCTCTATGGTAACAATTAAGTGCTTCAACAATTACAGAGGCCATATGTTCCCCACACAAGAGGTTCCCCTGTAGCAAGGTAAACTGCTATTCTGTCCCTGGGGATGGCTACTCATCACTTTTTATCCCCAATTCCATCATGTTTTCTGTTGATCTTTGAAGTTTTTCCAATCTCTGAATTTATCCTTTGCCAATTTGTATGCCTTCGTCTTCAATTTCATAGACTCCCTTATTTCCTTAGACATGGCAGATTACTCTTTTTACGACAGTCCTTCCTTTTCACTGATATACACTTTTGCTGAGAAATTTGAAAAATTGCTTTGATATTCCTCCACTCTCTGTCCCACAGTAATGTCTTTGCTTCCAGTCTGCATTAACCAACTCCTGCCTCATCCTATTGTAGTCTCCGTTGTTGAAGTACAGTATCCTGGGATTGGATTTAATCTTTCCGCTTTCCATTTGTGTTGTAAATTCAACCATAATTATCACAAGTCTTTTTCATCAGATTACAAGGAGAGGCAATGTTTCCTGGGTGTTTTGGGTTTCATTGTCAGAGACCTTAGCTTTGTAATAAAGTACAGGATAGATATTCACAACAGCGTATTCTGGACGATGTGAATGTACTACACAGTCTCAAACCATAAATCACTGTGTCCCCTCAGTTTAAAATTGCAAAATCATCACACGCTTCCTCACTCCCTAAGTTTGGAACGCTAAGCCACCTGACTATCCTGCTGTTTCTGAAAATCTCCTTTGGTGAAGGTGGTGAGTTTTGGATTCAGCTTTCCAATTATTACTGTAAGAAGATAAGCACTGGGCACAGGAGAGGCAATGCAGCCCTTCGAACCAGCTCCACCATTTAATACGGTGATGATTGAGCTCACCTCGGTCTCAGCTGGATTTTCCCGCCTGCTCTCTCTCACACTTCAACTCATTGCAAATTAAAAATCTGTATCTCTTCATTAAATTGGCTCATGTCTTGGCATCCACCGCATTTTGAAATTCCACAGATTCACAACACATTGAGATAGGTACATTCTTCCTCATGAGAATAGAATAGAGTCCCTATCGTGAAGAAACAGGGTATTCATCCATCGATTCCACACCAACCATATGATAAGCATCCCATTCAGTCCCACCCATTCCCTGTAACCCTGCATTTCCCGTGGCTAATTGCCTAACCAGCACATGCATGGACCCTGTGAGCAATTTGGCATGACCAATCCACCTAACCTGCACATATTTGGACTGTGGGAGGAAACTGGAGCACCGAACAAAACCATGCAGACATGGGGAGAATGTGTAAACTCCACACAGTTGCCTAACGCTGGAATCAAACCGGGTCCCTGACGCTGTGAGGCAGCAGTGCGAGCCGCTGAGCCACCTCTGCTTAAAAACTGCTGCCCATTATTAACCTCCCCACCCCGCAATTGGCTGAATGTATATTCCTTACGTCAGAAATCGGGGTGTCTAAGCGGATGTCTCAGTAAATGTCAGTGACCTCACTCATGTCCTGTGTGTCTGAATGGATATCCTATACACAACACCCTCCAGCCCACACTTTCTTTCACTTTCCAGGGACAGGTCTCCAGAGGCTTCATGGGGACTACAACTTCCACAAGCCCTGAGGCAGGGACCACACGTGTGTGGGGAAACCCAGCACTGTACATATACAGAATGTGGGCGGGTTTTCGAGCATGTTCTTTGGGGTAACTAACGGAAAGCATTTCACACCGTGATTGCCTGGAAAAGGGAATCTGCCCATAGTATTGATCAGTTGGGGAGGTCAAAGATTCACTACGCCCAGATATGAACAAGTTCCATTCGCAACTTGTCATAACACTGGGATTTGACCAATGGGAAACAAGGAAGAATCTGACCCATTCTCCCAGACTGAAGTTTCCTCTTCTGTCCAGGATCTGCCACCTCCCTTTCTGTTTCCTTTTGTTTCATTCTGCTGTTACTTTATTGACTTGCAGCAACAGAAGGGAAAGGAAGAGAACCCAGAAAGGGTGCAGAGTCTAACCAGTGCCGGGAAGTGGTGGCATGGATCTGTTTATCAGTAATGCTATGAGAATTGGGAGGGTATACATTAGGGGTTGCAGAGTCAGAATAGTGGGAGAGAGTATGTGGGCTGGAGGGTTACAGCTTTGGGGGAAGAAAGGGGAAAAAGGTATTCCAGAGAAACTAGAATTGTCTGTTCTGAATTTCTAACCTGTACATATTCCTTTTATACAGGGTGTCAGATAGTGAAGATTTGCAGACTGAAATCTCAAAATCACGTGCAGATTGTGATTAAGTTAACCAGCATTTGAAGAACCAAAGATGGAGAATCACTCGGCCAAAATCCTGCATCACTCTCCCTCCCAGCATTGTTGGTATATCTGTGCTAAATGGACTGCGAATGGTTTAAGACGGCAGCTCCCTACCATCTTCTCAAGGGTAACTATAGATGGGGAATAAATGTTGAGCCAGTGATGCCCATATCCTGGAAATGGTTTCTATCTCTAGTTGCTGTATCCCAGTAGATGATACTGCAGGATGATGAGGGATGCTGAGTGCATCCTCCAGGAGGCAGCACCATCACATCACCCCCGCCTACACCCACACAGTAACACAGCAATGCCACTGGAACAAAAGGCAGTGAAGCCAAAGGAGGACTTAGATATAGTTCTTCGCGGTAAAGTCATGAAAGGGGATTGGAACACAGCAGGAACAGGAGACTGAGCTGGATGGGCAGCTGTTTCCCATTGAATGGTGGAGCAGGATTGAAATGCTG
Organism: Chiloscyllium punctatum; assembly: GCF_047496795.1. Taxonomy (NCBI): domain Eukaryota; kingdom Metazoa; phylum Chordata; class Chondrichthyes; order Orectolobiformes; family Hemiscylliidae; genus Chiloscyllium; species Chiloscyllium punctatum. The sequence goes on along the minus strand of NC_092784.1, from coordinate 14,003,984 downwards.
AATGGTCTCCTCCTGCTGTTATCTTCCAGGTATGTATATAGTCATGGAGCCCGGTAGGAAGAAGGGGGCAGGGATTCTCCAGGAGATTGCACTTCCACAATAGTTTTCAGTGAGGGATGGTTTGTTGGAATTTATTTAACATTTATCTTTAACACAAGGTTTGTATATTTTAGTTTTAAAATGTTGTAAAAGCTTTTTGCACCGCAAATAAAATTAAAGAAAATCAATTGAACTGTCTGAATATAACAGTTTTAAAGCTTTCAACCTTTGTAAAACAAAATCCTGTCTATTCCCAGACACCATCACTTTCCAGCGACTCAAACTCCAGGGAAATATTCCCTCCCTGTCTGAACCTTTGGTTTGATTTAACTGCTATTCAGTTCTCGTTCTGTTAGCTGTGAAGCGTTCTTTTTCCCCATTTCTCAGACCCAGAAGTGTTATCACAGCAACCTTCCCACCATCAAAATCATCATTATGCCATTTTGCTTTGGGTTAACACATAATCACCAGCGGGGCAAAATTGACAACTGCAGATGCTGGAAACCAGAGCCTAGATAAGAGTGGTGCTGGAAAAGGCCTTTTGCCAAAACGTTGATTTTCCAGCTCCTCGGATCCTGCCTGACCTGCTATGCTTTTCCAGCACCACTCTAATCTAGACATATAATCACCAGCAGTAAATCATTTGTGTAACCAATTGAAGATGCCCATTAAGGGCCAAGCAAACCATTACAAGTGACAGAGTGAGAAGGGACTAAATCAATGTAGAGTTGTTGAGGAGGGGGCAGTGGTGGAGATAAAGCACTGTATCCCCTAAGGTGCCCACCTCTATCTTAAGGCATCGAGAGCATTGATCCACACAACATGCTCCTTCTCCAAGGACACCCTGCTGTGTAGCCTTTATCCTCAATCATAGAATAAAATCCCTACAGTGTGGAAGGAGAGCATTGGCCATCAGACCCCACCGACCATCCGAAGAACATCACACCCAGAGCACTCTATCACTGTAACACTACATTTCCCATGGCTGATCCACGTAGTCTGCACAATCCTAGATACTGTGGGCAATTTAGCACGACTGATCCACGTGACCTGCACATCTCTGGACTGTGGGAAGAAACCAGAGCACCTGGAGGGGACCGACGCTCTCCTAGGGAGAATGTGGGAATTCCACACAGGCTGTTGACCAAGGCTGGGCTCCAAACTTGTACCTGATGCTGTGAAGCAGCCGTGCTGCAATCACAATTTCAATCAAAACAGATGATCCCTGCTCATTGTCAATTGCCGTTTGTGAAGTCATACGGCCCAGAGAGACATACTGAGGTTCAGAATGTGGCAATGTATGTTCAGACAGATCCAGCCCAGTTAATGTGGTTAACAACCACGACATCAATACTCCAACAGTGTCATCATGTACAAGGTCCAATCCTGATTCTGATGGACAGTACCATCCGAATCAGAGTCCTGCAGTCCACATGGAACAGGGGGAAGACCACTTCCCTGTGAGCACTCACTGGTCTCTCAATCGTGTTGATGATGCAGCAAATCCCTTGTCACACAGAAGCGTGACCAGGTCCTACCCAGTGTGAACCCGCTGGAGTCTCGGAGGCAGGATTAATCACTGAATCCCATCTCCCACACTGTGCATCTGAATGGCCTCTCCCCCTGTGTTGGCTCATTGGGGATTCTGCGGGTGCTGCATTTGAGTGAATCTCCCCCCACACTGGGAACAAGTGAATGATCTTTCCCCAGAGTGAGCTCGCTGGTGTTTAAGCAGGTCAGAGGACTGAGTGAATGCTTTTCCACACACTGAGCAGGTGAATGGCCTCTCCTCGGTGGGAATGCACTAATGTTTCCGCAGGTGAGAGATTTGAATGAATCCTTTCTCACACATGGAACAGGTGAAGGGTCTAAATCCACTGTGCTATCTCTGGTGCCTCAGCTGATTGTAAGATTGAGTAAATCCCTTCCCATACGTGGGGCAGGTGAACGGCCTCTCCGCAGTGTGACTGTGTCGGTGAGTGTCCCACTGGGAGGGTTAAGTGAATTCCTTATTCTGATTGAGCTCGTCCTTCTGTTTCTCTCAGTTATTATTGACAATCTCACACCACAACCTGTTCCAGAGAGTGTTCCAGAACAGGCAGAATGGTCAGCTGCAGCTGGTCACCTGACCGGTCACTGGTCCTGAAACGTTCATTCTCCACAGATGCTGCCGGATCTGCTGAATATTTCCAGCAATTTCTGTTTTTGTTTCTGATTTCCAGCATTTGCAAATATTTAGATTTCCAATACTCATCTTGTCTGTTGCAGATGAGTTTATTGATGAAATTAGAGGGTTTTGAAAATTGTACGTAAGGTCACACATCAGCTATGATCATCATGAATGGCAGAGCAAAGTCGAGGGGCTGAATGGCCTCCTCCTGTTCCAATGAAAGTTATCCATAATCAGCTTGTGGTAACCTTTCCCCTCACTGCTCACTTCACCTCCATGTCGAAGACATTGTTACTGACTGAACAAACCTGTGTTTGAAATAAACTTGCTAATGTTCAGTGGCTCCCTCTCCTGCCACCCGAGTTTAACTCTCATAATGGAATGCTGTGTCGTATTACTGCAGGAAATCCCACAATGACAAATCCTGGAGTCTGTATCCCCTGGGATCCACACTCTCAGTTTCAATCCAATCTCCTGTCATGCTCTTCAACATGTCCATGTGGGTGGACGAGAGGCAGCTGGGATTTAATGAAGGGAAGTGGGGATGAGGTGGAAGCACGAGGAGCGGTGACAGAAAAGACAGTTCTCATTGTAACGGCAGAGTTTGTCCATGACCCAGTGAGTGGTGAGGCACCTGGGTTTGTGGGCGGAGAAAGATTCAATCAGGAATTTGGTAACACACTCAGACATTGTCCTGTCCATCTGATTGTTAACTCAGACAGATAGAAAGAAAGATGCACATTTAGATAGCAACTTTGATGATCTGGGGCAATGAAAATTCTTCCATCCCAATGATTTCAACCACAAATCTCTGAAAACACAGACACAAAGCTTTCGAATTGTACCAGGCTGCCTCTGAGCCTCGTCCTTTCTTGAGAAAAGCGTTTTGATCTGTTCAGCCTTTCCTGGTGATTATAACCGCCATGTTCCTGTAAGATTTGTGACTGAACCTTTACTTTCCTGTTCCTTGTGAGTGATGAAAGTAGCAGAAACAGTTCCTGACCTGTGAGGGGTTTCGGTTGGAGTATTTATATTTACAAATCCATTCCCACCCTCACGTACAGTGAAAAGTTGATTTAAAACTGAAGGGAAGGCGTGAGTGAGCACCCAAAGAATATTATGCGTCTGAGTTGAATGAACCTGGCATGAGGAAAATGGGACAACTATCACAACTAGTTAGAATCAGAGACTCCACGCGGTGCAGAACGAGGCTATTCGGCCAATCGAGTCTGCAATATCCTGCTCACCCATCCCACCCCCATAACCGCAAAGTAACCATGGCTAGTCCAACCCACCTAAATTGCACACTGCGGACATATTAGCATGGCCAATCCAGTAACGCTGCACATCTGAGGGAGGGTCACAATTTACATACAAATGCTGCGAATTGTGGATGAAGGCTCACAAATACTTGACTCTGACACAAATTCTTTGCTTTTCAAAATAAAATCTGGGGGAAACTGCAACCGGAAAGATTTCTGATTATCTCAGGAGGAAGAGAATTCAAAACTCGCGCCATTGACCCAGGGGGCGCAGTGATAGTTACAGAGATCTGGGAACCGTCAGAAATGTAACAGGTTGTGTGCAAGATTGGGGTGAGACAAGGCCAAAAAGACAGTCTTCACACGGAGGCAGGCAGGAGAGATTAAACAGAGGAAATGGTCATCCCGCAAGGCGACGGGGAAAAGAGTGAGGGCTGGGATAGAAACAAGGAAACAAAGTGAGCAGCTGTCAAAGAAATACATTTAAAAAAAACAGATTATAAAAGCATAGAGGGCAGAGTTCACAGTCTGAAATGGTGGCTCTCAACGGTGAGTGCAAAAAGCTGTAAAGTCTATGGAGTCCTATTACAGCCAAAACATGCCCAGGATTGGTCAAGTGGTCTCGATCTATGCTGTACCTTGCTGATTTTTTTTTCCTGATATTTGTAGTTAAAGTCTGATGACGCTATTAACTTTTCAAATTGGACTGGAGTTTAATATTCTCGAGAAATGTCAAATCAATAATATTGATCACATTCCGCAGATCTTAGTCCATTACCCTGCATGTTCCAGCATTTCAGTTACGTCCATGTCCCCTGCCGGTGGGACAGAGCATACAGGGATGGTGACAATAGTGTCTAGGACATTGTAAGCTATGATTCTGAGCGTATGACTGTGTCAGCTTGTTGCTTGACAAGTCTGCATTCCAGCTCACCCAATAAGATGTTAGCAGCGTGAGATACGACAGTTGGAGCTCCTCTGCTCACCAGTTCCTTTCCTTTCTGCTTTTTTAGAATTTCTTTCTCTCTCACTTTCCCCTTTGCAGACTCTGACACAAGTGTCTCAACATTGAATCATGAAATTTTAAAAAAAAACATGTCTTTACAAGACAACCAATGGAGGAAAATATATTATTCTTGCATCAACTGCATTTTTAAACAAAAACAATCCTATTCAATAAACACTGTCTCATTTTTTCCTTCAATTCTATCAAACGAGCTGTATTTGATCCCTCAGTTTACCGATCTTAATAAATATCTAAACAATTTCCGAGCAACATGCTTACAAAGTATTGAACCAATTTATCTGTTTAGGATTTAGCATTAGTTATTAAGTCATTTCCATTACAATAATTGCATAATAATTGGTCTGGGTAACAAGTATACTGAGGTTCACAATTTAATTTATTGACTGTTTGAAAAATGGTACAGTTATATCCTTTTTTCAGGATTCTAACAGTAATTATTCAGGAATTTACATGACAATAATTATAGTATGCTTTAGTTTAGTCTTGCTAACAACTACAGTGAAGTTTATATTTGAATTTCATCCAATCTTCCCTAGTACCTATACGGCAATATAAAAATCCATTTTATTTCCAATCAACACACCTACAAAAGAATCCATATTTTCTGATGCAACGCACACTGTTAAAAGTATGACTGTTGCTCATTTGAATGATCTGAGTAATCCCAGCCTTATGAATTAAAAAAAAAACTTAATGACTTTTCCCTGCATAATTCCTGGTCATTTTTGCAGATAGCACAGTCAAATAGCAAGATGAAATTTATCATTATTTGTAAGTACGCAAATACAATTTTGAAAATCTATATGTTGCTTATATATAAATGTTCATTTCCATCCATAGAATATAGAACAGTACAGCACAGTACAGGCCCTTTGACCACGATGTTGTTCCAACCTTTTATCCTACTCTAAGATCAAACTAACCAACATGCCCTTCATTTACTCTCATTCATGTGCCTATCCAAGGGTCGCTTAGATGTCTCTGATGGATCTGAATCTACTACCACCACTGGAAGTGCATTCCACGCACCCACCACTCTATAAAGAAACTATCTCTACATCTCCCCACTACGTACCCCATTCACCTTAAAATTATGCCACTTTGTGGGGAAAAATCTTTCATTATTCACTCTAACTATGCCTCTCATCATCTTACAGAAAGCTATCAAGTAAACTCTCACCCTCTTTTACTGCAATGACCAAAGCCCCAGCTCGCTCAACCTTTCCTCATAAGACATGCCTTCCAGTCCAGGCAACATCTTGATAAATCTCATCTACACCTTCTCTAAAGCTTCCGCATCCAATGTCTAATGAGGTGATCAGAATTGAACACAATATTTCAAGTGTAGTCTCACCAGGGATCCATAGAGGTGCAGCATAACCTCGTGGCTCTTAAACTCAATCTCCCCACTAATGAAAGCCCACACACCGTGCACGTCTTAATAAAACTATTATCTTGGATGTCAGCTATGACGGATGTATGGAGATGCACCCCACGATCCGTCTGTTACTCTACATTGACAAAGTTCCTGCATTTAATCTGAAAATATGCATTCAAATTCGCAATTCCAAAAGGAATAACTTCACATTTTCCCAGTTTGAACTCCATCTGCCACTTCTCAGCCCAGCTCTGCATTCTGTCAATGTCCTCTAGCAATCTACAAAAGCCCTCCACACTATTCACAACTGCACCAACCCTCGTGTCATTAGCAAACCTCCTAACCCACCTTTCCACTCCCACATCCAAGTCATTTGTAAAAATCACAAAGAGCCGAGGTCCCAGAACTAATCCCTTCAGACCTAATCCCGTGCTCCAAGCTGAAAACTATCTTTGTAATCTCACCCTGTCTTCAATGGGCCAGCAAATTTATTATCTAACCAGGCAGGTTTCCCTGAATACCATGACTCATTACTTTCTAAATGAGCCGACCATGGGGAAACTAATCAAACACATTGCTAAAATCCATATACACCACATCCACTACTCTGTCCTCACCAATGTGTTTGCCACATCCTCGAACAATTTAGTCAGGCTGGTGGGGCATAACCTGCCGCTCCCAAAGCCATGCTGACCATCTTTAATCAATCTATACTTTTCCAAATAATCATCAATCCTGTCTCTCAGAATCCACTCCAAATATTTGCCCACAAGTGATGTAAGACTGACTCATTGATGATTCCCAGGATTATCTCAATTGCCTTTCTTGAATAAGAGAATAACGTTTGCCACCTTCCAACCATCTGGTATGACTCCAGTGAACAGTGAGGTTGCAAAGATCATTGCCAAAACACAGTAATCCCTTGCCTCCCTTCCCATAGCAACCTAAGTTATATCCTTTCTGGTCCAGAGGACTTATCTATCCCAATGATTTTTCAATATTTTCAGCACATTCTCAAACTTAACATCGCCCTGTTCAACCATATCAGCCTGTTTCACGCTGTCCTCACAAAGGACAAGGTCCCACTCACTCGTGAATACTGAAGCAAAGTATTCATTAAGGACCTGCCCTACCTCCTCTGACTCCTGGCACAAGTTTGCTTCACTATAAGGGGTATGAATGTGGAATTATGTCTCAGCACTGAATTAATGTAAAGATATTGCAGTGTACAGTCACTCGATTACTTTGAATATTGAACTGTATTTTAACTGAGAAAACAGAGTTGAATTGATTTGTTTACATTTCACTTCATGCTAACATTTATTGTATCTCGAACCACAATAGGAGTTTCATTTTTACATATAAAAAACTTACTTAAAATTCATTGCACGTTTATGTACAGAGAATAGAATTAACATTTGCTTGTTCCTTCCTTTATCATTGACTGTTCATTGTGAATTTGTGGAATTTGTACATTGTTGAAAGGAAGGGAAATTGCCTTCAGCTGAATATTCATATTGAGTGACTGATGCATTTTTAAATCAAAGTACAATGATCACGCAGTCTTGTCAATTTATTTTTCAAAGAATTATCATGAGATTCCTGTTTATTTAAGACTACCATTCATTTATTCTATTGTTATTGTAAAATATTGTTTAATTTCCAGTCCATTACACACAGAAACTACCTAATTAACTCGCATTCAAATTACAAAAATAAACAGCTGATAAGTTTTCATTTGAGAAAGCACATGAAACACAATATTGCAGTCGTGACATCCTGATTGGGAACCTTATGAAAGGAGCTTGTGAAGCTGTGGCAGTGTCTCTATTACTAGACCCGAGGGAAGGTTTCAAATCACACCTTCACCAGAAATATATCAAGAGCTATCTGAATGTTGATTAGAGAGCACCTAAGCACAGACTGAGTTGCTTTTCAATCCAACATTAGATCTGCTTTTATCTATTATATAAATAATCACAAAATCTGATACTTATTTGAGTCTGGTTACCAAGAAATATGTGTTGCGAAATTCGCTTTAGCCACTTTGCTTTTACAAAAGACTTACATCTGTCCCTGTTTTCTCTAACTTAAAGAAATCTGAAGACGATTTTCACTTTTACGAAAAAAGAGGTATGTTTCCCATATAAATTAATGCTTCTTGAACTAACGCCTTTTCAGCTTAGGTAAGGTTTCATAATAACGCTTTACTTTCGGATAGTGGGGATACCTGTATCTAATTCTGTCGCTAATAAGTTCCTGGAGAATATTTGAAAATGTTGCAGAATTAAAGATTACAATATCTAAGTAATGAGATTGATTTGTTTTGTTGCAAAGCGGCAAGTCCAAACAATTGAGACACATTAAACATTATTATCTCGTGCTAAAAGTTGGAAATAAGGTTGATATCTTCTTCTGTAAACTAACAAATGCTACCACCTATTACTTGACTGTCAGCCGATTGTCTACTTTGTAACTAAATGTTGTGATTCATCTAAATATTACTCTGTCCTTTGATCAAAGTGATTTGTAATTGTTGTTCAGTTTATGAATTGTCAGAAACTTGTTTTTATTTTTCCATTCACCTGTTCATTTTGACCGGAAGATTGAAATGCTTTGAAAATATTGGAGTTTGTTCATTTAAAAATAAGGTTTGCACATTCGCTCACATATCTCATTTCTTGTATTCTGATTCAAAAATGTTTCCTGGTGGAATTCAAGTAAATTCCAAACATTTGTTGAATTCAAATAAGATCCTTTACACCCAGTTATCAATCTGTTGTTAATTTTTCAGCTGGTTATATTGACATTGATTAGGTAGTCATTCAGACAGATAAACTGACAATTATAAATTATTTGCAGAATTATTGAATTGAAAGAAAGATACCGACGTGGAAACATTTTTTTTGGAAGGAATTGCTTTTTCATTCAAATGTGTAGGCTGTTCAAGAATTATATATTGCCTTCGATTGGTTTTCTTGTCAAGAAATCAAATTTATAATTCACGTGAATTTTAATATGTTCTGTATTTTGAAATTTGTATCAGATTTAAGAAGAAACAGAGGAGCAATTAACATGAAAACTTCGGTGGATAGAAAGCACAGCAAATTAAATTGACAGATGTAACTTTTAGTATTATCTCTCAATATCAAGTCAAATATTTCTAATGTCAAACGAGCGTTGTGTCGGAAAAGCACCGCAGGTCAGGCAGCATTCGAGGAGAAGCAGAATCGACGTTTTGGGCATGAGCCCTTCATCAGGAATCTTTTCTGATGATGGCCTAATGTCCGACAGGTCGATACTCCTGCTCTTTGGATGTGCCTGCCCTTTTCCAATGCTACTGCGTTTATCACTTTCTCCAAATATGTTTAATGAACATGAACTGAAAATGTTAGCAGCAGCAGTTGACCAAGACCAAATTAACACATTTTATTTTCAATATTTATAGTGAATACCTTTTTGAGAACATGCAACAAATAAAATCGAACATCTCTTGCCATTAGAACTCTTGGCCATTCATAATAAATAATAATCATGCTTTGAACAACCAGTGTGGTGTATAACAACTGAACTGAAATACCAGAGGACAACAATTGCATTTATAGGAGGGTATGACAACCAGATCCTTACTGTGATAGTGGGGATTGATCGCAGGAACAGTAAGATATTTGCTGTGATTATCCCACTGAACAGTATTTAGATGGTCATGAAGATCTTTGTGTGGCTTTATGTGCAGTGATTTGTTTGAGCATTAATTTCAGAAACATTGAGATATTTTACAAGATTGACAATTGACAGTTAAAAATAATTTTAACACGCAATATTTAAAAATATTGTCAGTTTTGTTTAGCGAAACACAATTCTAAATTTATGGAATCCCTACTGTGTGGAAACAGGGCATTTCGCCCAACATATCTACAATGACGTTCCAAAGAATAATCCACTCAGCTCCATTCTGCTCTCAGATTACTGGACATTTACCCCTGACTAATGCACCTAATCGACACATCCCTGAACAAAACGTGCAGTTTAGCATGGCCAATTTAATTAAGCTGCATATCTTTGGATTGTGGGAGAAAACCAGAACATGCAAACTCCACACAAACATGTGGCCGAGGATGGAATCAAACCCAAGTGCATACCACTGTAAGACACGAGAGCTAACCACTGATCCTCTTTTTTCAATGCCGAGCCCCCATGCCCGAAGTGGGATAAGTGAGAGACGTGCAACGTCAAATAACAAATGAGCACTCTCTGATGTTGCCAATGTTACATTCAAAATGAATAGGTGAATGCAAAACAAAAAATAGAAATCCATGGCAAATCATGAATGAACAGTAATTAGAAAATTAATATGATCTAAGTGCACAACAATATTCTGGTGAATTGCATTCCTTCATAACAAATTTTGGAATTAGCTAACTAATGAATAACAGGAAGTGATATTTGTTTATTTCACTGATGAAGAAATTGACTTGCTTTTCATCTTTGTAACACTGCAGAATAGAAATGTTTGTGCCTGAAATGTTTGAATTAAGCTCTTTCCAATAAAAATAATCAGTAAAATCACATTGACTTCTTCATCGTTAAGACTGCAACAATATCAAATAATTTCCAGGAATTTAGAACCAGCAGAATTAGTTAATTTGGTTGATTGGGAACTCGAAGAGAATAAACAGATTCTGTGAATTAGTCATTCAATGTAATGATTCAGCTGACGACAACATCCCTTCTTTGCAAAAATGCTCAACTTCGAAAAATTCAAAATGCATTGTCATTGTTCAATGAAACAATGCAGAAATGTTAATTCTTTTTCATTTGACTTAACAAAACACAGGAATTTTACATGATTTTGTGTCATGAAAAATACTAAAATCTTATTATGATTAGATATAAAATAAATGTTCGCATCGTAGTGAAATATATTGAAATGAATTCAACTATCTTTCCGCAGGTAAAATAAGAATTAATATTAACAATGATTGAGAGATTGCACACAACAATAGTTATTCATGTAAAGAGTCGTAATTCCACATTCACAGCACGTACTGGATTGAATAATTATTAAGTATGAGTAACAACTGAATTATGAAATTCGATCAATGAATTTGGAAATAATGAGCAATCTCGTTTTGCTATGTGACTGAGGAAGATGTGCATACAAACTGGAATTATTGCAAGGAAAAGTAATTGCAGGTCTGTGAACTTAAAGTCTGTGATTACGGAGATCATTCAAATAAGCAAACATTAGACATTCATAATTAATGTTGGATGGGAAGTCCTTGGATCAGTGGTTGGAAACTTGACCTGACAATAAAGTTTCATATTGCAGTTTTGGTACTCAGAAATAATTGGTTTAATTAAAATGTGAATCTCACTTTACTTGTTCAAAACACTTCCTTAAATAATTGCGTAATTATTATCATAACAATGACTTGATAATGTTGTTATATGAGCAATTAAAATGATTCAATATTTCAAAAATACTTTGCTGTTATGTTGATTGGATATTTATTAAAATTGGTAAATTGGAGAATAAAATATTGTAACTAGCTTTCGGAATTGAAGAAAAAATGAGCCATTCAGTGATTATAGAAACATTTTTTCTTTCTTTAGTAAAAAAATGAAGGTAACAAAAAAAATGAATATCTTTCAAATGGTATCATCATAGAGACATGTTATTTTAATTTAGATGATTAATATTATGATCAGAGTTCATACATTTGTGTCAGAGCTTGGAAGAAAGTTAATAGATAATGAAAGTGAGCATGAAAGTGAACAAATGATGCAGTCAAAGACATTTGGTAAATAAAGGAATTTTAATAATAGTGGCATTATCGTACAGTGATGAATAATGTTGGAATAGAAAATACAAAAAGAATCAACATGTTCAAAACAGTTCTTTTCTTAAAATTAATTGAAACCAAAAGTCATTTTGCAGATCGCGTGATTTGAAATAAAAATCAGTCATTTAATGTGTTATATAAACTGTCTAATTCCATTTTGCAAAAACGGAGACTTTCACAAATTCAAAGTTTAAGTTTGCTGAATTATACAACAAAAATGGGTGTAATTTGAAATATCTCTTGCACACAAATTTAAAATAAGCAAACTTAAAGATGTTTAGAATGACAAAACGTTTGTTGTTTGCATGATTATATTACAGTCAATATCCGTGATAAAGTAGAAGCATTGTTTTAAGCAACATAAATCATCTTTAACTATTGAACTGAAATAGAAGATATCAATTGCACTTGTTGCATGGAATAGTAAACAAATGCTTACTGTTGTCATTGGTTTCAGGAGCAATAAGGTACTTACTCAGGTTATTCTACTGAACAATAATCAGATGGTGATGGAAGTCTTTGTGTTGCTTTATGTGTACTGTTTATTGTGAACATTGGGTTCGATAAAATTGCTTTATTTGCATGATTTAGGAACAGATTGATAATTGGGTGCGAATGATCTGATTTAAAATCAGACAGTTTTTGATTGTTTCGAGGATGGAGTGGAATTCGATACATATTGCTATGAGTGACCAGAAGAAAGTATATAGCAGATACTGTGATTATTGGAATGGGCGATAATACCTCCTTTTACTCTACTGATATTGTGATTGTATATACAGTAAATGTCAGCATCGAAGTAAATTATAATCAAATCAACTCAAAAATGTTTCCAAGTTTATAATAAATACAATATTCACATTGAGAGATTGTACATTGCAAGGTTCTTGCAGTATTTATTGTACAGAAGCATAATCCCACATCTGTACCCCTTACTGGATTGCACAATTAATACATATAAGATATGTTATCAACAAAGGGATTTTAAAAATTATATTCGTGATATTGAGAATAATGAGATATCTCATCCTGATATTAGACTGAGTAATATGTAGACATGAAGTGTAATATTGCAGGGAAAAGTAGTTCGGAGCTCTCTGAATTTCGAAGGCTGAGATAAATGTGATATTTCACCTGAGCAAAATTCAGATATTTACAAAGAATTTTGCAAGGGATATTATTGGTCGTTTGGTATGTGCATGGGCCTGAACAAATAGGTATTAATATAGTAGCATTGACAATAAGAAATAATGAATGAATTTTTTTTAAAAACACTGCATTTTTACAAAGTCTATGTTAAATTGCTGTGCAATTCTTGTAATTGATAATTGCTTTTCGAATCATGACAGATAAATTGACTTAATATTTTGAAAACACTTTGCTTTGATGTCGATTAGATATTCATTAAGTTTAAGGAACTGAAAATTAAAGCATAAAACTTAGCTGTATGAAGTGAACAAAATCATACAGCAGAAATTGAAAAAAATGATTTTGTTTAAAAATGCAGGCAATGCAAGATTTATATGCTTCTAATAGTTTTCTTGAAGAGTCATGTCAATTTTGTTGATGTAATTTTTACCGCAATAAATGTTTCGATATTTATTTCAGAATTAGGATGAAAAGAATTAGGACATGAAAGTGACTATTATTGTGAACAAAATATAAAGTCAATGACATTTGATACGGAAAGGAATTCTCATAATTGTGTCATTATTGTTCACTGACATCTAATATGGGAGGAAAAGGAGAATTGTCAACATTTCCAAACAATTTTTTTCTTATAGTGATATGAAAATAAAAATCATTTTGGAGGGCAATTTGTTTGAAAAAAGGAAACTGTCATTTCATATGACATTTGAGCTGAAGACTCGTTCCCGTTTCCCCCCCCCTGTAGACTTTACAATAATTTAAAACTTAGTGTTGGTTGAACAAAAGAACAAATGGATATAATCGAAATGTTTTCCTGTATACCAAAAAAAGGAAATGTAAAACAATTTTATCATGAAAATTATATCCCTCTGAATGTAATCATTTCACACACAATAAATGTTTGTATTGAATTGAAATGTCATCATAGCTGTAGAAGTGTTTTCCCCTGACAGGGAATGAGCCTTCAGGAGGCAGGCTGAGCTCAGGCACGTGGAAGATGTTTACTCATGCCATAACCGATTAAAGAAGGGATCATCCCCCGAGGCCAATCAGGGAAGGGAGATACATGACACATTGTAACATGTACAATAAAAATCAGCATTTGTGTGGACTTTCTGCATCACAATGGCCACATGCAATGTGGTTACAGCCCTTCCCTCCTCATCCAGCCACCTAATTGAAATACATTATCGTAGATGGGCATTCTAATGGACATCCCCAGATTCCTATTGGGATCTTTCCATGCATCTTATTGATTTAGATTCCAAAGTTATTCCTGCACTCCCTCGGGTCTCTCAGGATGCCTTATCAGTTGGGACAGTTTGAATTCTGCATTTCATTATATTTTATTTTATCAAAGTCAATTACTCCTCATATTATTCACTGTCTTAATTATATATGTACAAAGAAATAGAAAAGACAGTTAATTTTAGCTAACTTGCTATAAGATTAGTGATATGACTTGTGTTGTAAAGTTCGTTATATTGTGTAAAATTACACAGCTACTCTTTCTGTCAGGACTTTATAATTAATGGGCAGTCAACAGCATACCATGAAGTTAATTCCTAAAACTAGTTAACTTCAAATCTGAGTCTAAATGTTTTTCTATAATGTTTTTAGTAGGCATTGGTTACATGTATCAAACTTATGTTGCAAATTTCCCCTAACATACTCAAGAATCTGTAATTAGAACCTTTGTTTAATATTCTGAGTAACTGTAAAATAATAACTATTTCTGACAAATGAACTCTTCTGTTGTCATGACAGCTGCTTAGTGAGTTAACTGGGCTGCGCCCTTCAGCTGCTGTTTCTTCATTTACTGTGACAATTATCCTTTCATTTATGAAGATAAGGATCGGTCATTTGTCTGTATGTCGGCAAGCTCTTATCAAGAAATGTCTGGAATGCTGTAGTCCTGGCGTTGGAGTAGGTGCATTGGTCGTGTGATTTCTTTTAACTTAAGGCTGGAACAGAACGTTTGTCTAGTTTACCACCCCCTGACACCTTGTAGTTTAGTTCCAAGGTAGCCTGCCTGTTTTTGAAGTTCAGGCATTTTGTCCGAACCAATATGGACCATTCTATTCCAGGTGGGGGCAGGCCATGCCCAGAACAGCAAATCAACTAAGATTCAAGTATTGAAATAAAAGTCACCTTTCGCTACCATTGGTTTCTGTACAATGCAATACGTTTACGTTACTGAGCCTTAATTTTTCACTTAAAGCCTGATGTACTGGATTTAATCAATTCTTAAATATTAGATATAAGCAACAATTAATCTTTAAAACATTTCATAGCAAACTTAAAAATGATTAGAAATCTCATATACCTGCCCATCATGTGTAAAAATGAACAGCATTATTGGAGTGTAAAATAATCAGACGTCTCTCAAGATGTCAGGCCAAATATTAATCCAATGATTCTGTGAACATTCAAATGAGAAGGGAACAGATATTATCTGTGAGTGTTGGATAGGGAATCATTAATTAGTTTGTGTTATCCTGGAATAAGAGAACTTTTTTTTTTAATATTGACACGAGGAAATACTGGATTAAATTAAAATGTGAATTTGGCGATGTTTGTTACAAAACCTAAACTGAATTGGAATGACAATGCATTGATAATTATTTTTAGAACTTTGGCAAAGTAAATGATTCAATATTTCCAAATGGATTTGCTCTGATGTTGACTAGGTATTTCTTAGTCTGTCAGCTGCGAATGCAAATTCTGACACGATGATATGGAAAGACATGAGACATTCAGTGAACGTTGACCAGAAATGGTTTGACATTCAAAATTCTCAGATCTTCAAGATTTCTGTACTTGGTTTCTCGACTATTCTTCTGTAGAAATATAATGTATAATAATAACAAAGTATGCATTGTATTTAATTCATGGAATTTTTCATATCATAAATATTTAGACATTTGAGTCATAATTATAAAGAAAATAAGACAATAAGGAAGATTTATTTTCAAAGAAACATACAGTCAACAGCATTTATCAACGTATTTATTTCAATATTGTCTCTGAATAAACAGATAAATACATTTAATGAGGATCTGTTGACAATGTAATGAGCCACAATTACATTTTTATCATAATGTTTGGATTGGAAACCCATCAGAAAAAAAATCCTTTATTCAGGACTTACTTCATCTTGATACATGTTACGCGTAGTATCCTCAGTCATAGGAAATAAGGTGTCATCATTGGTCTGGGAAAGATGTAGTGTGTAAATTATAATAAGGTGTCTCGTACATATCTTTGGATCTGGTGAGACTGTGATGTTTGCTGTGATTATTCATCCTGAGAACAATAAGGCACGTACAAAGTGTTTTTCACCGAACAGTAATTAGGGGGTCTTGAAGACCATTACGAGTACTTTGATTTTAATAATGTTTAGCTGATTTCCATGATCTGGATATTGTTTCACAACATTTTATCAAAATTCTGGATTCTAAGCATTCAATGGGTTTCGTGCAAACACCCTTTACTTGTCGTCAGTCGCA
Source organism: Chiloscyllium punctatum (assembly GCF_047496795.1). Taxonomy (NCBI): domain Eukaryota; kingdom Metazoa; phylum Chordata; class Chondrichthyes; order Orectolobiformes; family Hemiscylliidae; genus Chiloscyllium; species Chiloscyllium punctatum. The sequence continues at coordinate 13,987,604 of NC_092784.1, read as the reverse complement.
AGCGAGGTGTATAACTCTCAGGCACTGGCTGCAAGTTAAGGTGCCAGGAAGTCTGCTTCAAATTCACCAAAGCATAACTCTCGGGTTGGTTGTAACTGGATCTCCCGAACCTTTGTGACTTCTTTGACCGGGATTTCCACAGTTTTCTGGAGCTGATTATTTTGTCTAATGTTTGCTTTAGTTTTTAGATCCGATTTCTCCAGCTGTTGGAATATTTAGAAGGTTCAATTATGGGGGGCAGGTCACTTGAAGTTCGTGCACAGGTAAAATATGATTCACTTATTGTTTTAATAATGAATTGAGAATGAATGTTTGCATTTTAACAAATAAAAATTTAATTTTTTAATGGTTACAATGACATTGCTTAGATACTCATTAAAAGAGATCAATTGACAATTATAAGCTATTTGCAGGATTATTGAATTGAAAAAGGAGACAGACGTGCAGAAATTGTTTGGAAGGCATTACTTTTTCATTCAAATATCTCGGATGTTCAAGAGGCCTATGTAGCTGTTCATTGGCTCTCTTGTCCAGATACCAATTTATAATTCATATCGCTTTGGAGATAATTCAAATTTGGAGATTTGTCTCAAAGTTAAAAAGCAAACGAGGAGCAATTAATATGTGAACTTGAGTGAATAGAAAGCACAGTAAATTTAAATTACAGAGTGTGATAAACAAAGCTCACTCACTTCAATAATTTCAGTCCAAGACAAGATCTGAAGCAATCAGTATGATTATTATCCGCTTGCAAGCGTGGTGCCTGGAATAAGGCACACAGAGTTTAGCAAGTACATAGCTTATATAGGACTCACTACTCCAAAACCGGTGCCAATTACTATTGTTTATCTCTTGTCTTATCCGGCCTTGTGCATAATAAAGTACGAGTTTTTCTTGGCCATTTCACCACATCCTGCTGTGGCCCATTGTTTTGGATATCCTCCATCACTACTATTTAAATTCCCCACTTGCGACATTTCCTCCCTTTCCCCAACCATATTGATCCTTATGACCATTTAATTGTGGTTTGTTTTTGTGTTTTTGCAAAAGTGGGAAACAGATGTTTATAACATCTGCTTGTACAAGCATATCTGGCTTAACCTCCACCTCACAGCACATTATCTCGTTGTCTGTCCCATCCACCATTGTTTGCAGGCACGTTTCATTCTTATATGCACATTTTAGCTAATACAAAAACAATTATATATTTCCGTCACATAATTTTCATTCTTGTTGACTCAGCTCTTGGTTGAAACAATTATACACTGTTGTGTGTGCATTTACCTAGCATAAATAATTATGATTGCAAAGGTAACACTACTTTACCTATATCACAAAATTTCCCCCTTTTTCTTTTTTGCCATTTGTTATCTTCTGCATTTTTCTTTTAAGCATCGCCCCCAAAATTCGCGAGCACCATTCCAGAGATTTCATCCATCTTGTTCTCACTCATCCTCTCATTATTTAATCGACAAAGTTCCTCTGCCTGATTCCCTTTTAGGGGCATCTGTTTTATTAAGACTGTCTGAATCAGTCTTTGGGCGAGTCCTCGTATACAGGGCATGATACTACAGCCAATGGCTACCAATACCCTGGCTACTACTGTCAGGGAAGTAAGGATGGAAACCACCACCCCTTCCATTTTCCAAACCATAATCCAAGCCATCCCCTGAGAGATGTGCCTACTCCTGAATTCTCAGACAGTTCCTCTGCTAAGGAAGTCAATCCCCTTAACAACCGTGTAATTGAATCATCAGGTGCAGTCTTATTAGGAATAAAGGTGCAACAGCTTCCTCCTAACATGACACACTCACACCCTTTTTTCCGCTAAAATCATATCAAGGGCCAATCAGTTTTCCCATGCCATCCTACTTGTCGCATCAAGCTGTTCTGATATTCCTTTAACCGCACCTATTGTATAATTTATAGAAAATGTAATTTATTCAATCCACATTTTTATTAATTGTTACCCACCAAAACAGAGCTGACTCAAAGCCTTCTGCAATCTGATACGAGCCTTGAACTCATCAGGTACCCTCCTAGGGACTCCTACAGAATCGAGATAAATCCTGTCATCGAAAGAAGTGTCTAACAGTGATCTCTTACTCCTTCCCTTTTTCCCGACTCCCTTTTCCTTCTCAAATGCCAGGGTAATTGGAATTACTAATTGTACAATTGCATATATCCCTCTCCAATCCAGAGGCAGCGTGGGTCTCAATATTTTGCCTCCACAGTACCACTGCAGATCTAATCGGGGACCCTTTGGTAGTGCGTAGTTCCTTCCCTTGTCCGTTGCGGTGACATTCTTAATCTCTGTACATACTCTCAGCTCCCCCAAATCTCTAGACCAATTTGTACCTAGTCTATGCACACACGTGGTGTGATTTCCGACTGCAGCTGAAAACATAGGGGGGGCCTTTCAATCTTTCTTCTCCAAGGGAGGGAACATCAGAGACAGGGAGGTACAATTCGTATCATTCCATGCCGTCTTCTCCTGTTACATGGCTATTATAAATTTCATGCCCTTCCTGTCTCGCTTACACCCGAGCGGAAAGGGACCCACATGGACTACTGGTCTACCAGAGGCACATGCATTGTAATTGCTCTTGTTCAGACTTTTTACAGTACACTTCACCCATTCAATCCAGGCATTTGCATCCCCATATCCAGTTTCTGTTTCGATGGTCTGTTTCAAGTCCTTTACCTCGATACTTTTTATGACTTTAGGATCATCGGGAGGGGTGAAAGGTTGTACCTTGTTATCCAGTAGTTCTGCCTGTTTTCCCTGTCCTACGCTAATTTGAAAACAACAGCCCGAGAAATCCTTCCCGTTTGCTTACATTTCTATCCCAAATGTTTCATCTAATTGTATCTCATAGGTGCTCGCCCACCACCCCGAGAATTTCCTTGTGCAATGTGGTTTTCTTTATCATTATGTATATTGGGTTATGCTCTTTATCGGGACAATCGAGAGGTGATCGGAATGTGGCCTGGTGTATTGTGAAAAGACCATTATACCAAGTACCATCACCAAAGGACTTAAGATGTATCTCTGAGCTGCGGCACTGTCTCTGATTATCTACATCCCCACAATTCACTAAATTACATGCATCAGTTCTATTACTTGTGAATATTTTCAGACTCAGGGACCGTTAATAACACATATGAAAATTATATTTGAAAATTATATTATATATCCCAATACTAAGAGAGCGAGCATCATAACTCTAAGCATCCCCAGCATTCTAAAAATTATGCTGAAGCCCAAAAAAAGTTAAGACACAATCCTACAGAAATAATCCCGCGCTCGCGTCGCCACTGTATAATCAGTTACTCAAAGTCTCTTTTGTCTGAGTTTCAGCGGGTCTTGCGTTGATTCGGCTGTCCAGACTTCTTCGTCCACTGGAGATTTCACAGGCCCTTTGTTCCGAGTGTAGTGAGTCCAGCCTTTCTCCGCTGTCCTTATTGTCGTTTCGGTAAACAAAGGATCCTGATATGGCCCTTCCCAGTCCGGCTGCAATTTAAGCTTTGTCCATGATTTTACTAAGACCCAATCTCCTGGCTGGATGGGATGAAAAGTGAATTCAAGGGGCGGAGTCTGTGCCAATGAACTCTGTTTCCTGAAGAGAGACAAAGCGGAGGACAAGCCCAGTAAATACTTATTTAGAACAAATATTTATTTTCGGGAATTGCCAATTCTCCGTTCGTTCCCAGATAAGGTAATCCAAGTATGATTTCATAGGGGATAGTCCCAAATCTTTCCTTGGGGCTGTTCGTACTTGCAAGAGAACTATAGGTAAACATTTGGTCCAAGGGAGTCTAGTTTCTATTATCAATTTAGAGAGCTGTCGTTTGAGAGTTTGGTTCATTCTCTCAAACCTTCCTGATGATGGTGGGTGCTACGGAGCATGGAACTCCCAGGAAATTCCCAACCCTTTCATTATCTCCTGTAATACTTTAGAGGTAAAATGAGTTCCTTCGTCGGAATCTATACGGTTCACTAGCCTATATCGGGGAATTATGTGCTCCAATATTGTTTTAGACACCACACTCGCAGTAGCTAGAGGGTATGCCTCAACCCAACCAGATAGTTGACCTACTATGACCAGCATATATTTTAGTATTCCTACTCTGGGTAGTTCAGTATAATCTACGTGTATACCCTGGAAGGGTCTCAATCCCGGGGCTCTTCCTCCCGGGTCTGTTTTCTGAAGACTTTCTTATTTACCTTTCTGCATATTATACATCCCTCACATATTTGCTTAGCAATTGTATATATTCCTTTACATCCATATTCCCAAAGACCTAAATCACACATTGCTTGTACTCCCCAATGGCTGCCTTGGTGTAGGACTGCCATAATTTCTCATATCATCATTTTGTTTAACATTTTCCTTCCATCAGATAACATCCATTGCCCGTCTGCTGTTTTTTGCAGCCCCAAAATCTTTCAATTCTTTTTCATCTCTTTCATAAATATAGGAGCTTCCGAGGATCAGGAACGGTAGGTATTAGGGAATGAATCAGCACTCCTTGTGGGTCAAGGCTTGCTTCCTTACCCACTACATTGGCCGATCTATTCCCCCTAACTTTTGGTGCATTTCCTTTCTGATGACCATTTATATGCACTATCGCTATTTCTCAGGGAAGTAATAGGGAATCCAAGACCCGTTTAATCAACTCCTCATGTGCTAATTCCTTCCCCCGGCTATTGATCTGTCATCTTTCCTGCCATATCTTTCCAAAAGTGCCAACACCAAATACATATTTAGAGTCAGTGTATACTGTTCCCTCTTCATTTTCTAACGCCCTAAGGGCTCTTTCCAATGCGTAGAGTTTGCAGATCTGAGCTGACCACCCATTTGGCAACATTCCTGCCTCGACCACACTACCTTTCATCCCGTCTACAACTGCATACTCATTATGCCTTTTTCTTTCAGTCACCCGGGATGATCCGCCTATAAAAAGTCAGACTCCTGCATGAAGTGGGACGTCTCTCAGGTCCATACAGAACTTAGTTTGGTATTCTATAACGTCAAGGCAGTTGTGCTCTGGATTCTGAGGAGACTCTCATTCCCCTTTCCAAAGAAAGGCAGCTGTATTTAAACAATTTTCAGTGACCAACACTACATCATCCTTTTATATTAATATTGCCTCATATTTCAGAACCCGCAAGTCTGTCAACCATTGCCCAGCTTTTTGGTTTAGGATCGTTCTCAATTGGTGTGGGGTGCTTACTATTAGGGCTCCCTCAAATGTAAGCTTCCTGCTTTCCTCCACCAACAGTGCAGCGGCAGCCACGGCCTGCACACACTCAGGCCACCCCCAGGATCCTGGATCCAATAGCTTCGAAAGGTATGCTACTGGCTGTTTCATTCCTCCCCACCTCCGGGTTAATACTCCTAAAGCCGCTCCCTTATCGACAGTACCAAAGAGCTGGTAAGGGTTATCTCGAGAAGGTAAGATTAACATGGGGTCATGGATCAGATCTCTTTTGATTTATGTGTAGTCTTTTTTCTCTTCTTCCCATCTCAGACATTATAATTCCTCCTTTAATAGTTTGAGATATAATTTTTTCGCCTTTTCAGCATAAGAATCAATCCACAATCTGCAATATCCCGTTAAAGCCAAGAAGTCATGTAATTCCAGTTTTGTCCGGAGCAGCGGAATCCCCACTATTCCCTCTAACTGTTCCGGGCTTATCTTTCGCTTTCCCTCACTAACTAAATGTCCCAAGTATTTCATTTCTCGCTCCACATATTGTATTTTGTTTTTAGATACTCGCAGTCCCTGCTGACCCAGGAAATTCAATATTTTTTAGTGGCTTCTACTGCTCTTTCTCTTCTCTTTCCTGTTGCTAAGAGGTCGTCTACATACTGCAACAGGGTAGTTCCCTTGGGGCTGCTAAATTTCTGCAATATTTGTTCTAACATCTGTCGAAATAAATTCGGTGATTGCGTAAACCTCTGGGGGAGCACGGTCCACCGGTATTGCTGTTTCCATCCTGTCTTGGGATCTTCCCATTCAAAGGCAAACAAATTCATACTTTCCTCCGCAAAGGGACAAGCGCAAAAGACATCCTTTAAATCTATCACACTAAACCATTTGTGGTCATGAGGCATCTTACTTCATAACGTATCGGGATTTGGCGCCACTGGGTGCCTGACCTGTTCTATTTTATTCAATGTTCTCAAATCCTGCACCAATTGATAAGTTCCATCGGATTTTCGCACTGGTAGAATAAGGATATGATAAGGAGACATACATGGCTCCAACAGTCCATCTCTATCCCCTCAATTACTGGCTGCAGTCTTCGTTTACCTTCTATAGAAATGGGATATTGTCGCTCATAAACAACGCCCACTTTCCTTGTTAAACTTATTTCTAGGGGACTGATCTGTATTTTTCCACAATTCCCTTCTCTAGCCCATACAATAGGGTCTATCTCTCTCTCCACATCTTCTGTCAAAATTGTCATTTGTACAACTAATTCTTCTTCCTGAATTCAAATCTCCAGTCCTAAGAGGATAATTAAATCTCTCCCTCGTAAGTTACTTCCTATATCAGGGATATACAACAGTTCCCCTGTGACTGTATCCTTCGGACCTTCTATCATCATAGGTTCTAATACTGGAACAGTAAATCCTTCCCCTTTTACCCCCGAAACAGTAATTGACCGTGTTGACATTCCTACTTTCTTTGGTTTAAAATTCAGCGATGAAGGTGCTGCCCCCGTATCTACTAGGAAGACCACCTCTTCCCTATAGGGTCCCACCTTCAAGTTTATCAAGAGTTCCTGTTGGTTCCCCGGGGGCAGGAACCCCTGACACCTCTATTTTACATTAACATTCATAAGCGGAATTGCCCTTTCTTCCCTTTGTAGATCAGGACAATCCCGCTTAAAATGCCCGAGTTTCTGCCTGTGGATCCTGCCTGTGGAAACTTCAATCTCTGCCCCTGTCGCCCGAACCCTGTATCAAATGCTCCCCCTTTTCCTCTCCCTCTCCCTCTTCCTCTCTGTCCTACATGCTGCCACCCACCGCTCCGGTTGCTCACTATTGGTTCCATTCTTTTCTTAACTACCTCATCAATCGTAGCTACCATCATTTTTGTCTTTTTTTATCTCTCATCCTCTCTCTTTGCAAACACTTCCGGTGCCTCTCTTAACAATTCATCTAATGGTGTTTCACTCCTCCCTTCTATCTTCAGTATCTTTCTCTGTGTTTGGCCATGCTTTTGTCACAAAATATACTTTCAAAAGACCCTATGCCACTGGGTCATCAGGGTTCATTCCAGAGTATTTCCGTATTGAGTCTCTTATTCTTTGCAAGAAAGCTGAGGGAGTCTCATCTTTCTCCTCTCTAACTTCAAAGTCTTTAGTCAAATTCAGCGACTTCGGAACTGCCTCTCTTATTCCTTTTAGAATCAGGTCTTTCAATTCCCTCATTTATTCCCTATGCTCCGAGTTTTGATTTTCCCACTGGGTGTCTCTGAGGGGAAACTCCGTCTCTCACTGTCCAGTATGCCCATCCCCAATGGGAAGTTCCCTGTCCCATATTTTAATGGCTGCTCCTGGTATAATTCCCCTTTCTTTCCCAGTAGATAACACATTCAAAATAGACATTAACTCAGTCCACCTATAAAGACTGGCCCCCAAGAATTGATCAATTTGTTCAGACAACCCTACCGGATCCTCAACCAGGACCTTTATCTCCTTTTTAAATGTTCTGACCTCCCCACTGGTGAGGTGCAGTTACAAACCCAATCTCTTTCACCCCTATTGGTACCTCCCGTAGGGGATAAGTCTTTACATTATTCCCCTTTTTTTGTTTGTGTTTTTCCCCCTTAGGCTTTGGTTTAAATGCTACAGAGGCCTCCTCTACATCTATTATATCTTCCCTTTCTTTTGTTGAGGATTGAGGGTCGGGAACAACAACATTCCTGTCCACCGTCCCTTCGTCCTCCTCTTGTGGGTCATCCGTTACCTGCCCCTCTCTTTCTCTCCTGCTCCCCCATTTTCACCTAATCTGATTTTATGGTACGGGGGCGGGGAGTGCACGCAGGGAAAAGGATCCCAGGGACTAGGTGGGGTAGAGGGGAAATCCTTTGTCTTTACTACCATCATTCCCAAACTATACTTCCAACAGGACGCATAGTCCACCTCTTCTTGACTAAAAGTTTGTTTTTTATTCACATATAAATCAAAATACTGACATACCCAATCCTCATCCGAATCATACTTTGGCCAGAAGACAGCGGGATGAAGGATTGGTTCTTTGGTCCATACTAAACAACAATATTTAATCATTTTCTTTTTATCTTTTTTCCCTTGTACAAATGTTACTTGTCTATTCCCTCAACATTCTCCCCAACGGACTTACAGGAGGAATGTTACCAAGGAGTTTTTCTTCCTTTACTCCGTGACAGTTCGACTTACTCTGCCTACCCCCCATTTCTCGGGGCCCTCACCAGTTCCTCAGCAATTAAATACCCCTTTTCCCGGCCACCAAGTTAATACTTAAAAGTCAGTTTTCTGACGTTGGTCTGTGCACAGAGCTGCCTGGTCCCTTTTTTCCATATTTTTTATCGACCTCTTTTCACTGTCTGATTCAAATGTCTCTCATGTGGGATTTGTACCAATCGCCCAAGGGAGCGGACAAAACCGGGACAAGAAACTGCTCCTCAATTGTGAATGAGAGGCATCTGACCAGTGTCCAGGGCCAGCCACTCCCCTCGGCGATGGAGGAATATCCCGGACGATCCCGCAGTTGTGAGAAACTAAGCCCACTGACTTCAATAATTTCAGTGCGAGACAAGATCTCAAGCAATCACAATGTTTAGCAAGTACATAGGATTCACTACTCCAAACCCGGTGCCCATTACTATTGTTTCTCTCTTGCCTTATCCGGCCTTGTGAATAACAAAGTACAGGTTTTGCTTGGCCTTTTCGCCACATCCTGCTGTGGTTAGCTGTTAGGTATATCCTCCTTCACTGCGATCTATTTCCCCCACTTGTGACATTTCCTCCCTTTCCGCAACCATATTGAATCGTACGACCTTTTAATTGGGGTTTGTTTATTGTTTTTGCAGAAATGGGACACAAATGCTTATAACTACTGCTTGTACAAGCACATCTTGCTTAATCTACATCCTCACAGCACCTTATTTATTTGTCTGTACCATATACCTTTGTTTGCAGACACCTTTCATTCTTGTATGCACATGTTATCTGATTTGAAAACAATTATATATTTCATTCACATAGGTTTCATTCTTGTTGACTCAGCTCTTGGTTGAAACAATTGTACACTGATGTGAGTTCATTTACCTTGCATAAGTAATCATGATTGCAGAATTAACACTACTTCACCTGTAAGCCACAGTTGGTAGTGTAGTGAACAAAGAAGAACAAAGAATACAGAAAATGTGCAGCCCAGGAAAAGGCCCTTTGGACGGCCAAGCCTTAGCCAGTCCAAATCAACTATCTAAACATGTCGCCCAATTTATAATCATCCATATGCTTAGAATAAAGGGGAATATAGATAGACAGAAGAGTTGAGCGGAGAACTGGCAAATGGAGTTCCATCCAAGCAAATGTGAGGTGATGATTTTGGGAAGTCTAATTCCAGAGCCAAGTGTACATGCATCTGTCCAGGCACACCTGAAATGAATCTACCATGCCTGCCTCTACTACCTCTGCTGGCAACGCATTCCACCACCTACCAACCTCTGTGTAAAATACTTTCCATGTCTATCTCCCTTAAACGTTTCACCTCTCGCATTGAACGTGTGACGTCTCATTATTGAATCCCTCATCTTGGGAAAAAGCTTATCTCTATCCACCCTGTCTGTACCCTTCATGATACTGTAAACCTCAACCAGGTCCCCTCAATCTCGTTTTTTCTAATGAAAGCAGAAGTAACCTACTCAACTTCTCTTCAGAGCTTGCATCTTCCATATCAGGCAACATCTGTGTAAACTTTCTCCGCATTCTCTCCTAAACGTCCACATAATTTTGATAATTTGGCGACCAGAACTCTACAGAGTATTCTCAATGCGCCGAACCAAACTCTTGTACAATTTTGGCAGGACGTGCCTGCTCTTATACTCAATGCCCTATCCAGTGAAGGCAAGCATGCCATACGCCTTCTTGAACACTCTATCCACCTGTGCCGTCACCTTCAGAATGCAATGGACATGACATCCCTTATCTATCTTCTCATCAAGTTTACCCAAGGCTCTTCCGTTTACTGTATACTTGGCTCTGGAATTAGACTTCCCAAAATCATCACCTCACATTTGCTTTGATGGAACTCCACTTGCCACTTCTCCACTCAACTCTTCTGTCTATCTATATTCCCCTTCATTCTTTGACAGTCACCTATGTTTTCTGGCTACTCCACCAATCTTTGTGTCATCTGCAAATGTAGTGGCGAGATACTGGGCTAGCAACCCTTGGAGATTGGAACATGGCAGTTGTTCATCCCATGCATCAAGGAACCATGTTTGGATGCTTATTCCCAGCGAAGTACCACTGTTTCCTGATGTAAATCAATAATTCAATTTTTTTTTTAGGAGTCATGATTTAGAAGTTTACTGATGATACGTAGTCGTGTAGTTGACTATGATGAATAATGTCAGGGGACGCAGGGATTTATCAATCAGTTGGAAATGTGAAATGTCGAATGGAATTGAATCCAGACCAATGTGTAGTAGTGAATAACAGTGAGGATTCTGAGTGGTGTACAGGAACAACGAGATCTTGGAGTGGACATTCACAGATCCCTGAAGATTGTTGGACAGGGAGATCGGTTGTTCGAGAGGTTTTGGGATATTTTCTATTGTTGACCACAGACTGTGGATGATATTGGATTATTAGCGACCGCCAGTTTACGAAACAAGCAAAGGAACGAGCACAAGTCTGTTCCATGCAATAATCTATATTTTTTAAAATTGAAAGATGAAAGATAGGGGGCTGAAGTATAAATCTTTGCCCATCAAACTACTTCACCACTCATGCATTTACCACTGATTCCTCTCCATGTCATGCTGGTATGTGCCTTAGAGTGTAATTTGCAAATGGTGAAGGTTCAGTGCTTTTTCAAACTTGTCCTTATACTCGGTACAGTTTTTGAGCTTTAACTTTTCTGTCAACAAAGCCTGGATGATTTACTCGTGAACCTTCTAATTGGTGCACGCTGCTGCAATTGTGCCTTAGCAGTTAAGGAAAAAAATATTCAGGTGTTGAACAATATACTGTTAAGTGACTGCATTGTGGTGGAGGGTGCCCAGTTGCTTCAGTTGAAGCTGCACACACCTAGGCAAATGGAGAGAGTTGTATTAAGCATCAAATTTGTGCGTTGCGGACGATGTAGGCTTCACGGAGACGAGAGTTGAGTTAATAATCAAACAAAGTCGACCGACGGACATGTTTTTGTAGTCAACATCTTTATATGGGCGGTCAGGCGCCAAATCCCCTAAATACGAGCTCCCAGGACGATTACACGGACGAATTCAGTTACATTGAAGCCATTGAATGTCAATCGAATATGATTAGATTCTCATGTGTCAGCGTTATCTTCGCTGTATTTGGTTCTTCTGTGTCAATCCGATTCTAATCGTTTTCTGATTTCAAGTTCCAATTCCCGTCTGCGCCTGAAATTTCAACCCGTTTCCTCGCCGAAATTTGTCCACCTGTCTTAATAATATGTAAGGACGCCGTAAGGGACAGCGCAGACTTTCTAACATGTTGCTAACTCTGTATACAGTAGAACTTCGTGGAATGATTGTTTCGGCTGGGATTATTCTCTTTGAAACAAAGGATGTGGAGGGGAGCTCTATAATCACATAACAACAATTATAAACGTTCAATATTCGTGGGATCTTGACAGGGTAGTTAAGGGCAGATGATTTGTCCTCTGCTCTGAGGAGAGCACCAGAGGATATGATCTCAGAATTAGATATTGCCCATTTAATTCAGAAATGAGGAGTAATTTCTTTGCTCAGGGATAAAAGAATCTGTGGCATTTTCCAGTAACCGCTGTTGAGACTGTGCCAGATAGTTAATCAGAAAGATGATGAAACTTTGTCGAGCTAAGTGAGCAGGAAGGAATTCAAGATTATCAGATCAACTATGTTAAAAATTACACAACACCAGGTTATAGTCCAACAGGTTTAATTGGAAGCACACTAGCTTTCGGAGTGACGGTCCTTCATCAGGTGATAGTCAGGTGTGTGATTTTTAACTTTGTACACCCCAGTCCAACACCGGCATCTCCAAATCAGATCAACCATGAGTTTGTTGAATGTTTGAGCAAACTCCTTGGGCTGAATAGCATACTTCCACCTGGTTTAACATTTCGTCTAACGCCTTATTTTATTCATAAGTTCAGAATAGTGAGGGGATAGGATGAAGTGATAGAAAAGGTTTAATAAACAGATCAGACTGATCAGGAACAAAGCTCATAAACTCAGGAAGAAGAAATGTGCTGTGACCTGTGGGCAACAAATGACACTGGGCTCAGCACAGGTGACTGTGTACAGAAGCTGTGATTGCTGAAGGAAGTTGCTAGATCTTATACAGTTGGCAAGTCAGTGATCACGCTGGATGATGGATCGTTGTATGATTCACACACAGCAGAAATTTGTGGAAGAATTAAATGTTTGTTTCATTGGAGAAATTTTCTGCGGTTCCAACTCTTTGAAATACTGATCAGATCTTTGTGTGAAGTGTTAGGGTAAAATACTCATGACCAACCTCACCGGATAAACTTGTGCGCGCGATCTCTTGATTTTTTTCTCTCTCTTTCGATGTAAATTCATAGAAAGACAAGATGGAATGTAGGGTGGAAAAAAAAGACATTCCTTCTCATTACATCAATTTCATCTACAATTGAATAGAATGACTGCTCTCACTCTTCATTTCGACTGTAACGTGGTGTCGATTATTTGTGAATCTCCCGTGCAGTGAAGGGCAAGAACAAGATTCTTGATCCAGTGTATACCAGAGTGTGAGGTGCATAGAAACACTGCGAGAGCGGTGCGTAAAGTTAGCAACCAGAGTGAGACTCTAACCAGTGAATGTGGAGCACTGTGGTATAATAACCCACCACCATAATCTCTCGGTCTCCTCTGCACATTTTGTAGAGGGGTGACATGTGACCTCATCAGGTTACATGTGGTGAAAGTCATGGATGAGAAAGCTCCAGAGCGGAATCGAATCCACACGATTGACTTTCTGCTTTCACTAGAATTATCATAACATCAAATTCTAATAAATAGCTATGCTGGTCAGAATGAATAGCTGTCATTGATACATTCTGATTCAGAACTGAGTCAGAATGAAACAGAACAAGAATTTTCCGTCATATTTACACCTACATTTGACTCATAATTTCTTCAGTCACTTTCTCTCTCACGGGAAGAAGCAGTCATGGAGAGGGAAATAAAGGCGATGTTGTTGCTCAATTGTCTTTCTCATATGGCTGAACCTGAATTGGATTAAATTGGAAGAAATGCTGATTTGTTCGTTTCATTTTAATTTTGATGAAACCTCACAATATTCATTGTGATTATCAGAAGTGAATTATATATATCTCATTGGAACGATTAATGTTGTATTCAAAATTGCTCTGACTTTATTTCAGCTTAAGGAAAATACTGCTTAGAAAAACAGAGGGTTAAAGTGCAAAAGAAAACCCACCAGTTTTGTTGCTCGTTTCTTTGGCAGATTCACTGAGTATTAAATGGACCAAACATCATGGTCGTTGTTCTCACATCCTTAACGCATGTGATGAAAGCAGGAAGTCAATCTCCAAGCAACTGGTCACTTCCTATTCAACATGTAATATCTTCCCTTCACAATAAATAAAAATCCACTCAGTTCCATTTACAATATTTTAGGTGCAATATTATGACAAATCGTTCAAAATGCAGAGTTTTGGAACCGAATCTTATTCAGCTGCACACATTAAAGAAATTTCTTTACATTTAAAGTCAACCAACTTAGACATTGTTTCCCCACAAACTTCCGACCGACTACACCCACCTCTGCACCTTTACCTAACCACACGCTGTCTCTCTCCTTGGAAAATTTATTCCTTGTATGTCACCAAATGTGCCTTTCCAAATATTTTGAAAAACAAATTCTCGGAGTAACAGCGATTCTGTTCTCATCATTTCTTTGTCCTTCAAAGGAATTATCAAAGGTATTGAATGCCTGACATCTAAATGTTTACTTAATTGAATGAGGGAATTTTCCACATATTTACTCTGTCCAAACATTTCATAACCTGAGAAAATCCCATTAAGTCTTCCTTGGTTCAGGGATAACTGTTCTCCATTTTCCAAGAAGACAAGGGAATAAAATCTCATCCTCAGTACACCCCCATCAGCATCTTCTGTAATGGCTTTACATTAAACACCCAGTAAACACCGTCATTATCAATTCATAGAATCACAGAATCCTACAGTGCAGAAAGACCATTCAGTCAATCGAGACGGTGTCGACTCTCTGAAGAGCATCTCACCCAGACGTAGCTCCCCTCCCTATTTCCTTATATTTCACCTGGAGAAGGGGAATCCTCCCCCTTATGAGTTGAAATAAACCTGTTGGAGTATAAACTGACATTCTGTGACTTCTGACCTTATCCCCGCGTTACTCATGGCTAATTCACCTAACTTACTTAATTCACTCCCTGGACACGAGAGGGAAATTTAACTTTACCAATCAACCTAACCCTCCCTCTGAACAGCAGTGCGAATTACTGACACAATATTCCATCATACTGAGCAAATGCTGTATCTTTTTTTAATGGTTTTATACCCTGGTAACAGCCTCATCAATACAAATGAACCCAAATTCAATGTATCGAAACGCTACTCTGTCCTTTACAATTTCATTCGTGCTGCGGCAAATGTTTCTGCACTCATATTTGAATGCGTTTATGTTGTTTCTTCGTCAGCTTCCTGATTCGAGTAAACACTTCAATCCGGACAAGTCTGTCAAATGCTTTTCATTCCAACAGTGTCACAAGGTGAAGTTTGCAGAAGTCATGTGTTTGGCTGTTCACTGTCACTCTGCCTCCCTGAGAGCTGCAGTCCTTCCCCACATTGATTCAGGTAGAACTGTCCTTCCTCTGACATGCCCCATCGAGAATGGAGGGACAGGTGCCAATACTCGCACTTGGGAATGGAGCGACAGTTTTAAACTTTTGACACTGTCCCCAGCGGAAAATTGAACCCTGTGACAAGCAGGGACACTAACCATTATACTACTGAGGACAAGAGTGTCAAAGGAGGCCCTTCAACCAATGTGGCCATAATTGTCAAACACAACTGCTGAATGAACTGAATCCCATTTCAGAATGCTTACCCCACAGCCTTATATGTCTTAACATCAAAACTTCATTCTGAGTATTTATTCAGGTTATAAGGGTTTCAGCCGCTCTGAAAAATGCAGACAGTGTGTTCCAAATTCCAAACAACCACTGACTGATAAGGCTTTTTCGCACATCTTCTCAAACCTTTCTTTCTTTCTTCTTAAGTCTCTGATCGATCCCTCCTTCAATGGGAAACTCGTTCAGTCAACCCTGTCCATACCCTAACTCAATCATGTCTCCTCTACATCTCCTTTACACTGCGACAAACACTCCACTCTGTCCTGTCTTTATTCACAAGTGAAACTCTTCAGCTCAAACAGTATTCTGGTAAATATCTCCTGCAATTTTCTCAGTGTGATCATATCCATGCGATAATGTGACTTGCAAAACTGCACACAACACTCTTGCTAGAGCCTAATGAACATTTGTTTTAAAATTTCCGGATTAGTATAAGGGCGATTCTGGCTCAGCAGAATTTATTACCCATTCCGAATCGCCCAGAGGGCAGTTGAGACTCAACCATATTGCTATGAGTCTGAAGTCACATGCAGCCCAGACCAAGTAATGATAGCAAATTCCATCCCGAATTGACATCAGTGGAACAGATATATTTTTCAACAATTGTCAATGGATTTATACTAGTCATTAGATTCTTCCTTGCAGATAAGTTTTGAATCCAAATTTGACAATCATCACATAGTGGGATTTAAGCCTGAGTACCCAGACTATTACCTCGGTCTCTGGATGATCAGTCCTATGAAATTATCACAAGACCAACGCAGAAAGTCATAAAAGCTGATATTGTACAATAAAATGTCTTTTCACCAAAGCTGTCCTGGGTATTTTCCATGATCCTGACGCTCTAATTGTCTCTGGCCTATGTCAGTAAATGCTGCTACAGGGGGATTGATTTCACAACCGCGGTTTCCAAATGGATCGACTTGTTTGGAGGTCCCGATGTGGGATTGGGGCACATTCGCCCAACAACAGTAACCGCAGCAGCAGCACAGACAGAACAGTATAAATGTAAAGGAGAGTGATAGATTGTGCATTGCCACAGAGAAATGGGAGGAGGGAGGGAAAGGAGGTTTAATGATGGTGGGAAGGACAGAAATCTCCGACAACGAGTGTGTTTGAATCCTGATATGTGAAATGCAGAGATGTGAGAGAGCGGAATTTGAAGTTAAAACAATTAATTTCTTCGCATGTGTCACAAAACGGACAAAGGAGAGAAAACTTCGTGCCGTGATTTGCTTTCAAATCGAGGTTGCTGTGATCACAATGCAAAATACCGATAACCACGATCACAGTAACCACAGAACAGGATGCTTGTAAGCAGCAATAAGTATACTAGCAGAGAAAATGTTCGGAAGAACAGGAAATGTACAATATCAGTCCTCAGTGAACAGTGACAGATATGTGGGAACTGAGAATGAGCTGAATCTTTCAGTTCGATGTCCTCAGAGGCTGTGGAGATCCCTTAAATGTGAATGGTGAAAACTGAGATTGCTGTATTTCGACATGCATTAAAGACTAGGGGGACAGTCCAGGATATTGTTGAAATGTATGCTTCAATAACAATTTAGGTTAACATATGCACAGCCGCCCAGATCCAACCGGAAATGGGGATGGGAATGAGTGCGCAGAGTCATTCTCTGGCTCCAGTGATGCAATAGGTGAGCGTCTTGTCCTTCTATGATAGTATAGAGGTGCAAGAAATTCCTCAGTTGAGCGTGCTCCTGCTCAAGGGAATGGTTATCCCCGTTTATACTATCATAGCGATATCTGGTGCATCTTTGTAAGACACAGGTGGCACAGGTGGAGCGTGTTGAGCCCTTAACGTTGGGGTTAAAAGATTATTTTACTATTTGGATCTGTGTTTCCGACATTGGCGGTGGCAGCTCCATTTGCTTGCATCAGCTCAATATCAGTTTCTTCCACACAGTCAAGACTTCAACATGGAAAAGATGGTGTTTGGCTGATATTTTAAACTTGTCATCCTTGGCGACTGGAACACGGAAATGGTGATGTTTAAGTTCGACGAATAAAACCTGAAATGCAAGCCTGACCTCAGGAACATAGGTCATGACTTTAATTTCCTGCAATCCCATTCATTCATGTCCCTTATACAGGGGATTCTACCGTCTTCACCCAGTCTGGCCTACGACAGACTCCAGGACCAGAAAAAAAAACATGAGCTGGCCCTTAATTCAGGAATCCCCATCGTGTGCGGAAGCAGTCTAGTCGGACCTTCCAGTCCACACATCCATCCGAAGCGCATCCCACCAGACCCCACGGTATTCCCTATCCCATCAGCCTGCATTTCCCGCTGTGCATCCCTGTAACTGACACATCTATGGTCAGAGGTAGAAATAAAAACGCAGGGCAATGTGGGAACTGCAGGAAGAGATACAATTAACCACAGAAATTTAAACTCATTTAATCAGTAACACTGGCGGGAGACCGTTCACCAGTCCCGTGATGGGAAGGGATCACTGAGCAAAACAACCTCCGGAGCCTCCAGCAGGATTACATATCCCATCAGGTGTTCGATTATGCTGTCAATGCTGATGTTAATCCCAACCAGCTATTTGTTCCATAGCGTCAATCATAGAGTCGTACAGCATGAAGGCATGCAGGCCCGTTCTTCCAACCAATCCATGCTGAACATACTGCCAAACTAATCTAATCCCATCTGCCTCCTCCTGTAAACGTTGAGTGGTTATAATGCCCTTGTAGTTTTATTACTGCGTTGTTAATCCAAAAACCCAGGCAATATTTTGGGAACAAAGGGTTCAGGTCCTGGCATGACAGATAGTGGAGTTTGAATTCAATTAGCACCTGGAATTGAAGAGTCTCGTGATGATCTGAATCAGTTGTGTGGAAAGATCCATCTGATTCACTCATGCCAGTTCGTGAAGCAAACTGTCATATTCATCTGTTCTGTCCCACAGGAGACCCCAGATGGATAATACTATGGTTGACACTTAAATGCCCTCTGAGAAATAACTGATGTATTAGGCATGAATACATTTATTTTAAAAATCCCACTTCCCCATTCATGTTTGAAATCAATTGTCCATTGAATGTTGCAAATGTACCCTCATCCATCACTTCCTCAGCAAGTTATTTGCATATGTAAAACACCTTCCCTAAAAAAATGTCTCATGTGACTGTATTTTTAAATCTCTCTCTTTTCATCTGAAACATATGCCCTCTTGCCTTGAAATCCCCCTCCTGAGAAAAGGCAGCTATCGTTAACTCTAACTTGCCTCTCAATAATTCATCAACTTCTGTCAGGTCGCCGTTCAAAAACCTAACTGCGAGTGAAACCAGTCTCAACTAGGAGAAAGTGAGAAATGCAGATGAGAGATCAGAGTCGAGAGTGTTGTGCTTGGAAAGCACAGTAGGTCATGCAGCATTTGAGGAGCAGGAGGACCGACGTTTCGGGCAAGAGCCTGATGAACGACTTGTACGCGAGAAAATAAAATTCTCCTGCTCCTGGGATGTTGCCTTACCTGTTGTGGTTTTCCAGCACCCCGATCTCGAATCTGAAAATAGTCTCAGCCTATCCAGCCTTTCATTATAACTCACACGTTCCACACACGGCCACATGCATGCATACTTTTCTGAACCTGGTCCAGCTGAATAATATCATTCTTACAACTGGGCGACCAGAACTGGACATAATATTCCAGAAGCGGCCTCATCAATGTCCTGCAAAGCTTCAACATAACGTCCCAACTACTATACACAAAGGACTGAGCAATGAAGGGAAGTATGTTAAATGCCTTTGAACCATGTTCTCTGTCGGTGATGCAAACTACAAGGAATTATGCACCTGCATCCCTAGCTTCCGTGTTCTCCAACACCACGCAAAGCCCTACTCTTGTTGTTGTACCAAAATGCAATACCTTCCATTATCCAGATTGAACTCCATGTCACATTTTTCTGTCCAAAGACTCATTGGCTTAAGATCCTTTTGAAACTTTGATAATCTTACTCACTGTCAACAATTCTGGCGTCGCCTGCAAACCTATGCAGCATGCCTGCTCTGAGATCCACTGTTTTCTGATATAGATCAATGATTCATATTTACTTGATTTAGCAGTGTGCAAATCATACAACAGTTAGTCATGCAATTAATCATGACGAAGAAAGCCGCAGACTGCAGGGAGGTATAAAGCAATTGGAAATAAAAATGATGAAAGCA
Source organism: Chiloscyllium punctatum (assembly GCF_047496795.1). Lineage (NCBI taxonomy): Eukaryota > Metazoa > Chordata > Chondrichthyes > Orectolobiformes > Hemiscylliidae > Chiloscyllium > Chiloscyllium punctatum. The sequence continues at coordinate 13,968,011 of NC_092784.1, read as the reverse complement.
ATTCATTCCACGCAAGTTGGTGATAGTGAAGCAAGTTCAAACTTCAAACCAGCCGCACACGCTCCAGTTGTGGCCCTCAGCTGTCTCATCAAGATGCACTTTAGATTGCTACGTCATTATAAACGGCAGCAAATTTTCCCTCCTGCCACACCTTTGACCAGGAGCACTCCCAACCTCGGAATTGCTTGCGCCTCTAAACCGTCATAGAAGTACCGTGCATTCTCCGGTTGTGTCCCTGGATCCCTTGAGTATCTGTGAGACCTCATTCCCATCCCGACTTCCAGTTGGATCTTCGCGACTGCGCCACTCAATTCCTCTGATTCTGGGGCTGGGAATTGGGACTATGTGTCAGCAGTGGTTACTGCCTTGTAGGGGAAAACTGATCAAGTCGTCGATGTTAAACTGCATAACTGTTGAAGCATACATTTCAACAACACCTGCACTGTTCCCGGAGTTTTTGATGTTTTGTAGAAATCAATTTATCTCAGCCTTCAGCATGCTAATGATGGAATCACTACAGCCACTGGCGGAACCGATATTAAACGGTCATCCCATTCTGAGTTCCAACATATCTGCCACTGTTCGCTAAGCATTGATATTGCGCATTTGGTGCGCTACCAACATTTCCTATGATACTGTACTTCTTGTGCCCTGTTAGCGTGCTCGTCTGTGGGATGCTATGATCGTTAGTACTCAGCATTGTGGGCCCAGCAACTTCAGCTCGAATCCGAGTCACGGCAGTAATTGCTCTATCTGCCCCAGGTTTTGTGAAACACAAGGGAATCAGTTGTTTTAACATGGTACTTTTCTCCAAGGTGATGATCTTTTCCCTTCAAATTCTGCCAGCTCACATCTCTGTGTTTCATATGTCAGAATTCAAATCCACCCGTTCTCAGAGATTTCTCTTCCTCCTTCGATCACTCAATGAACTTTCCATCCCACACCCCCATTTCATTAATTTAGAGATGCTGGTGTTGGACTATGGTGTACAATGTTAAAAATCACACAACACCGGGTTAGAGTCTAACAGTTTAATTGAGCATAAGTTTTCGGAGCGCTGCTCTTTCATCATGTGGTTGTGGAGTCATTTCCTATTTCATTAAGGCACTGCAGAATCTAACACTGACTCTCACCATGATATTGTTCACTCTGTGCTGCTACCGTCACTGTTGCTGGGTGAATAGAAAAAAAAGTTACTTAGGCTCCAGCTAGATTCTTGTGTGCAGTTCTTCAAGTCACAGTATAACAATGATGTGATCGCACTTGGAACGTTGCAGGAGAGATTCACTGGGATATCGTCTGGGCTGAAGAGTTTCAGTTATGAGGAGAGATTGGACAGACTGGGGTTGTTTGTCGCCGAGCAGAGGAGATTGGAGAAGACATGAGATGTACACAATCATGAGGGATATGGATAGGATAGACTGAAAGAAGCGTTTGTTATTGATGGAGGGATCGAACACCGGGGCAGAGAGATTTCGGAAAAAGGCAGAAAGTTTTGAGTAGATGTGCGGAAACGGTCAGAGAGGCGGAATCTCTTTTAAATTTTAGAAAAAATTCAGATGTGAATTTGTGGTGCCAAGACATATAAGACTATGGGCTAAATGATGGAAATCTTGATTCTGGTCGTTAAGCAGTTGTGTTGGACAAGTGCGGCAAAAACAGGCTGAAGGGCCTCCTATCGATGTTGTTGTCCTCCACGTTATCGTGGTTAGTGTCCCCTCCTATCACAGGACTCAATTCTCCGCTGGGGCATCGTAAAGGTTTGAAACCTGTCGCTCTGATCCCCAGTGAAGGTTATTCATGCTTGGCCTTCCATTCTCGATTTGATATGTCACAGCAAGGGCAGTGCTGTCTGAATCAGCGTGGCGAAGGACTGCAGCTCCTGGGGAGAGAGAGTGTCAGTGTAAGTCCAAAAACGTAACTTCTGCAAACTGCACATTGTGTTTGTGTTGGAATGAAAACCATTATATAGAGTTGTTCCTGACTTATAGGTTTACTTACATCAGGAATCTGAGGAAAATAACAGGGTAAACCCATTCAGATCTGAGATGCAGAATCATTTTCAGCAGCACTAATGAGGTGATACAGCGCAGCGCGTTTGGATGCAGTGAATTCGGGTTGGTGGGCGCAGCTTGCTTTCACTAGGCTGAATTACCAGTGCATAAAGCCATTAAACATGATACAGATAGTGTTCAATATGATGCTACATTTGTGAGTGGTTCTCACTGCTGTTAAGTCTGTACGTTAGGTGGATGGGTCATTTTAAATTGCGCTGATGTGTCCACGGAGTGAATTCAGTAAGTTAAGTGAATTAGCTATGGGTAACGCAGTGATAAGGCCAGCAGTCATATGATGACAGGTTTTATTCCAACAGGTTTAATACAAATCACAAGCCAGTGGCCTGCGGGGATAGAGACCGGAGCTAGGTCTGGTTGAGATGCTCTTCAGAGTGTCCCGACAGACTCGATTGGCTGAACTGTACTTTCTGCCTTGTAAGGAATCTGTGATTCTATCAGAGAGGACACTGCCAACGTTTCTGCGTTGCTAAGACATTAGAAACGATGCTGACGGTGTTTAGTGGGGATGGGATTTTATTTATTTGTGTTTTAGAAAATTTGACACTGAACCAAGGAAAACGGAATCGAAGTTTTCCAGAGTATTTGAGGTTTGGAGAGAGTAAATAGATGGTAAATTCACTCTTTCAAGTTCGTAAATTTCTGAACGTCAAGTTTTCTAAACCATCGATTTAGGACAAGGAAATGATGGGAGCAGAATTTCTGTTGCTCGGAGAATCCGTTTCCAAAATGTTTGGAAAGGCACATTTAGAGACACACAAACAGTGAGTTTCACCAGGAGAGAGAGAGCCTGTGGCCAGTTAAAAGTGTAAAAGAAGGGTGTGGGTTGGAAGGTGCAAGGAAACAATGTCTAATTTGGATGGCTTTAAATGTTAACAAATATCGGAAACGTATGAAGCTGAATAAGATTCAGCAAAAAAAAACTCAGCGTTTTGTAAGATTTATATTAATATTCTGCATGAAGCATGATAGTTATAACTGAGTAGATGTTGTATATTGTCAAGGAAAGATGTTCCATAATGAATAAGAAGTGACCCGTCTCTTGGAGATCGAATTCCTGCTTTAATCCCATGCCTTAAAGATGGGAGGACAATCGCCATGATATTCGGTTCCTTTGATACCCACTGAAATCTGCCAAAGTAACTGAGCATCAAAACTGGCATCTTGTTTTGTCGTTTAACCTTCTGTTTTTCTCATCAGTATTTTCTTTAAGCTGAAATAAATTCGGAGCAACATTGAATACAATTTTAAGCGTTCCAATCATATAAATCCAATACACTTCCGATCATTGGAATGAACAGAGTGAAGTTGCAAGTATATTAATAAAATGAAACGAACAAAACTGCATTTCCGGGCATTTTACCGAGTTCAGGTTCAGCCATTTGAGAAAGACCATCGAGCTAAAACATCACCTTCACTTCTCTCTCCATATGTACTTCTTCACGTGAGAGAGAGAAACTGAAGAAATTATGCCTCAAGACTAAATGTGCGTGTGAATGTGACGGCAATTTCCTGTTTGCTGGTTCATTCTGAGACAGTTCCGACTCGGAATGAATCAAAGACAAGGTATTCCTTTCAAGTAAGAGGTCAATTCCTTGGATTTTGCCGGTATTATTACTTGGCTGAAAGCAGAAACATAATAGTGTGGATTCCATTCCGCTCAGGGAATTTCTTACCCCCTCGGTTCACCATATGTAATCTGAATATGGTCACATGTGAGCGCCTTTGCCATGGGCTGAAGTGGCCCAGAGGTGAAGGCGGCGGGTTTCTCTTTCATTGTGCAAGTGTAGATTTGAATACTACTCGGGCTGTTACTTCTATCAAACGCAGCTGTGGTTTTCCTTTGTGCCTCGCATAATTAGTATACACTGGATAAAGAATCTTGTTCATGCCCTTCATTGCACCGGAGATTTGAGATAAATTGATACCTGATCAAAGTTGAAATAAAGCAATTTGATTCTGTTGTAAGTTAAATTGGGATAATGAAAAGGAGTGCAAACGTTTCTTTCCTGCTTTCATTCCATCTTGACTTTCGATGAATTTACATCGAATGAAAGTGAAACAAATAAGGACAAATCGGGTTTATCCAGTGGGATTGTGAATTTTAACTTTACACTCCACACAAAGTTCTGATCAGTAATTTAAACAGTCAATTGAACTGGAACTGCAGAAAACGTTTCTAATGAAACAATCTTTCATTTTTTCACAATCTTTTGCTGTGTGAATCATACCGTGATCCATTATGCAGCATGATCACCAAGTTGGCAATAATATTAGATCCACCAATTTTCTTTAGCAATCACAACGTCTGCACATACCCATCTGCGGTGTGCCCAGTGCCATGTGTTGTCTTCAGGCGACAGCACATTTCTTGCTCATGAAATTATGATCCTAGTTCCTGATCTGTCACTTCATCCCATCCCCTCAAAATTCTCAAGGTATCAACATAATAAGTCGTTAGACCAAATGATGTAGGATTGGGAGTCGGCCATTCAGCCTATCGAGTCCGATCCACCATTGAACGAACTCATGGCTGATCTGATAATCCTCAACTCCATTCTCCAGCATTGCCTCGACAAAGCTTCATCGCCTTTCTGGTTAAATGTCTGTCTGTCACAGTTTGAAAAAAACAGAACAACTCAGCCTCAACAACAGTTTCAGTAAGGAGTTTCACCGATTCACTGGACCCTGAGCAAAGAAATTACTCCTCATTTCTGAATTAAATAGGCAATGTCTAACTCTGAGTTCATTTCCTCTGGTTCTCTCCTCATACCAGAGGGTAAACTACCTGCCCGTAATTGCCCTGTCAAGATCCCATGAATATTGAACATTTATAAATGTTATTATGTGATTATTGACCTCCCCTCCGTCTCATTTCTTTCAAGGAGAATAATCGCAGCCTAACCAATCATTCCACGAAGCTCCATTTTCTCCAGTGTTGACAACATGTCCATAAATCTCTTCTGTCCCCTGCAGCGTCCTTACATATTATTAAGGCAGGTGGAGACATTTACACGAAGAAACGGTTGAAATTTCAAGCACAGACGGGAATTGGAACCTGAAATCAAACAGCGACTAGGATCAGATTGGTCCAGAAAGGAGGATATAGAGTAATGATCACTCTGACAAATGAGAATCTAATCATATCTCGTTGACATTCAATAACTTTACTGTAAACAAATTACCCCGTGTAATCTTCCACAAAACAAATACTTCGGGAAAAAACGGATAGAAACTGGCTAAATAAACACTTTGACAACAACATGTTATTGAGATATTTTTTGATTATAAAGTCAACTGATTGCTCGGTGAATCCGACATCGTCTGCAAGGCATAAATGAGATGTGGTACAGAACTATCTCCATTTGCCTCGATGGGTATAACTTCAATAACACTTAAGGAACTGAACACTATCCACGACAATGCAGTGACTTGATTATACCCTCTTCAACACCTGCAATATTCATTCCCTTCACCGCTAAGGCCCAATTGCAGCAGAGTGCACCAACTACAAGATGCACTGGAGGAAGTCATCCGGGCATTTTTGACAGAACCTGTGAGTGCTGTAAGTGGATGCAGGTGGGGGGTGAACATGATATATCAGAGAAGAAGGTGGAGTGGATAGGCGGGAATGAAGATGCACAGGTGGGACAGGTCAGGCGGACAGTGTTGAGCTGGAAGGTGGAACTGGGGTAAGGTAGGGGGAGGGGAAATGAGGAAACGGGTGAAGTTCAAATTGATGTCATGGGGTTGAAAGGTCCCGAAGCGGATGATGAGGCTTTATTCCTCCAGGCATCGGGTCGTGAGGCAGTGGCGATACGGGAGGACCAGGACCTGCATGTCCTCGCGAGAGTGGGAGGGGGAGATGAAATGTTTGGTCATGGGGCACTGGGGTTGATTCTTGCGGGTATCCTGGAGATATTCTCTGAAGTGCTCTGTGAGAACACATCTCCTCTCTCCAACTTAGAGGAGACCGCATCGGGAGGAACGTATATAAAAAATTACATGTGTGGAAGTGCGGGAGAAACTTTGATGGATGTGGAAGCCTCCATTAGAGCCGGACAGAGGTGAGAAGAGAGATACAGGTTTTGCAATTCCTTCAGTGACAGGGGAAGGTGCCAGGCGGGAAGGGTGGGTCATTGCAGGGCGTGGACTTGACTAGGTATTCACAGATCGAATGGTCTTGGCGGAAAGTGGATAGGGGTTGGGAGTGGAACACATCCCTGGTGGTGGGATCCGTTTAGAGGTGGCGAAACTGTCAGAGGATGATGTGATTTATGCGGAGGTTGGTGGGATAGAAGGTGAGGACCAGGGGGTTCTGCCCTTTTTGTGGTTGGAGTTGTGGGGTTCATGGGTGGAGGTACGGGACTTGGATGAGATGCATTGGAGGACATCTTCAACCACATAGGAGGGGAAGTTCCGGTCTTTAAAGAAGGCGGCCATCTGGTGGGTTCTATGGTGGAACTGGACCTTTGGGAGCAGATGCGATTGGGTTGGAGGAATTGGGAAAACAGGGTAACATTTGCGCAAGAGGTGGGGTGGGCGGAGGTATATTCCAGATTGCTGTGGGAATCAGTGGGTTTGTAAATGGTGTCAGCAACACTGACCTCGAGGGATATATTTCCCTCCCCACCCCATCCACTTTTTACAAAGACTGTTTCCTCCACGACTACCTAGTCAAATCCACACCCTCCAATGAACCAATGTCCCCTCACTGCAACTTCCCCTGCCACCACAGGAATTGCAAAACCTGCACCCACACCTTCCCTCTCACATCTTTCCAAGGCTCCAATTAGCCTTCCAAATCCATCAAAAGTGCATCTGTACTTCCACACGTGTCATTTATTGCATCTGTTGCTCGCGATGCCGTCTCCTCTACATTGGGGCCAACAGACACCTTCTCGCAGAGTGTTTCAGAGAACATTTCCAGAGCACCCGCAACATTCAACCCGAACGCCCCTTAACCAAAAACATCAACAATCCCCTCCCCGACTCTCCCGAGGACATGCAGTTCCTGCGTCTCCTCCACCGCCATTCCCTCATCACCAGACGCCAGATCTTGCACCTCGGGGCCCTTCAACACCAGGGCATCAAAGTGGTCTTCATCAGTTTCCTCATCTCCCCACGCCCACCTTATCCGAATTCCAATGTTCTAGCTTGGCACCATCTTCCTGACCTGTCCCACCTGTCTATCTTCCTTCCCACCTATCTGCTCCACTCTCTTCTCCGACCTATAACCTTCAACCCCATCTCCATCCACCTCTTGCACTCTCAGCTAAATTCTTCCCAGACCCAGCCCTCCCGTTTATCTCTCCACCCTCGAGGGTCACAGCTTTATTCCTGATGAAGGGGTTTTGCCCCAAACGTTATTTTGTTCTGCAACTCGGATGCTGCCTGACCTGCTGTGCTTCTTCAGCACCACTGTAACCTTGATTCTGATTTCCAGCACCTGCAGTACACACTTCAGTCCAACGGATTACCCTGTCAAATGATCTTGAATAGGCTAATAATAGGCCGTTGCTAAAGTTCCAGCATCATTTCCCTGCTCTTATATTCCCACCTGCGATCAAGAACAGAAAGTATCTCCAACCCTTCGAGACCACTTGATCCCTTGTCCAATCACCTTCAAAAATTCGTGAATGTCTACTCCAATTTTCCTTTTATTACTTTAAACCACTCGGTATTCATACTTGTATCATTGTTCGTCCCCAAATTCAGTATCACCCACTTGATTGGATTGAATTCCTTTCAGCACATTTTCTTGCCAATTGTTTACAATCTCCCTGCAGTCTGTAGCTTTCTGGTTATCGACATGACTAATTGTTACCTGATTTGCAAACTGCTAAATGATGGCCACAACAAATTAATATAAATCATTGAGCTGTATGAGAAAACAATGGAACTCATAGAAGCCATGGTTCATAAGCTGGTAGAGGACACCAGAATTTGAGACTGTAAAGAAGGTGATATAATTTTCCAGAAGGATTTTAATGTAATGCATCTTTGGGCTGATATTTTTCACATTGAGTTCAATCTGGATAAATGGAAGATATTGCATTTTGCTACATCAAATAAGAGTAGGGCTTATACAATTAGTGATAGGTCGTTGCATAGTGTTGTGGAAAACGGAGGCCAGGGATGCAGTCAAATATTTCTTTTTAGCTTGCTTCACATATAAACGGAATGGTTAAAAAATTGTCATCCTGCCTACGTTACGCAGTCCTTTGAGCGGAGGAGTTGGTACGTTATGTTGAAGTTGAATAGGAAATTATGTGTGAGGCCTCTTCTGGAGTACTGCGTCCAGTTATTGTCGCCCAGTAATAGCAAGGAAATTAGTCAGCTGGAGTAGGTTTAGAACAGGTACACCAGTGTATGGCTAGTGGGGAAGGTTTGAGTTATAAGGAAAGGCTGAATAGGCTGAGAATATTTTCACTGGAGCACTGAAGGTTCAAAGGCGACCTGATAGAAATTTATAAATTCTTGAGAGTTCGGATAGAGTTAACTTTAACTGTCTTTTCTCCAAGGAGGGGGACATCATGACGTGAGGGTAAATGTTTTAGGTGAAAAGAGAGATATTTCAATAAGACATGAGAGGTTTTTTTTAAAGGAGGATGGTTTATGTGTGCAATCCACTTTCTGAGACAGTGATGAATGAAAGTACATTTACAATAGTTACAGGATATTTGGATCGATAAATGATTGAAAATTTTCAGAGGGAGTAGGAAAAAAAGCTATTCATACATACCTTGTCCATTATTTATTGCTCAGAGGTCAGTCCAGAATCAACCACGATATAATGGATCCAGAGTCACATGCCAACCAGACCAGATAAGTTTGGCAGTTTCCTTCCCTGTCAGGCATTAGTGAATCAGATCTACAACAATTGATTCAACATCATTATTAAACTCTTCAACTCTGGGTATTTATTGAAATAAAATTCCAGCATCTGCCATGCCAGGATTTGAACCGGTGTCCACAGAATTATATCTGGACATTCATCTTAACAATGCAGTAATAATATTACAAGGGCATTAATAACCCTCAGCAATTAAAGGAGCCGTCAGATGTGACTCGTTTAGTTTGGCATTAAGTACAGTATGAGTTGGTAGGAGTGAAAGTCCTGTTGTTATGCTGCGTGAGTCTATGACTTTGACGCTATGAAACCAGCAGCTGGTTGGGATTAACAGCAGCGTTGACAGTTTAATTGATCTCCTTCTGGGATATGTAATCTTGCTGGCAACTCTGGAAGTTCTTCTGTTCATTGAGCCCGTCCCACACACGGGATTGTTGAATAGTCTGTCCCCACTTTGACTGAGTAGATGAGTTTCCACTTCAGCAGGTATTTGAATTCTCCATTGACCTGGTTTCTCTGTGATATCGGTGTCTTTGTACCTACCCAGGATGAACGATTGGTTCAAATCATGTCCACGCAGACGTAGGTCCCGTTGTCCATGTTGTGAATGTGCTTTTATTCTTCCTGATATACCCACAGGGTGTGGATGTTGCTGGTCAGGACAGCATTTGTTGTCCATCCTGATTCTCTGCTGTCTCGCTGCATGAGATACATGGATTCGATCCCAGTCTCGTGTGACTGTTTGCAGTTTGCACATTCTCTCTTTGCTTGTGTGAGTTTCCTCCTACAGTCTGAAGGCGTGCGGGTTACTGGGATCAGCCATGGGAAATGAAGGGGAACGGAATAGGTATGGAGTGCGGGTATGATATGATGTGCTTCAGAAGGATGGTGACGACTGGAATGGGCCGAATGGCCAGCCTACCCACAAGGTCTGCATTCTCGGATGCAGTCAGTTATGTTGTTCTGCACTTGGAGTCACAAGTAGGCAGGATTGGGTAAAGATGGTAGCATAACCTGTGTAAGGGTCATGCATGAATGGGATTGCAGGAAATTAAAGTCATGTTCTCTGTTCCTGAGGTCAGGCTTTCATTCCAGGTTTTATTCGTCAAACTTTAACATTACCAGCTCCGTGTGTGAGTCCCCAAGGACGACTCGTTTATTAAATAACTACAACACCACCTTCTCCAGGTTTCAGTATTTACTGGAAATAAGAAGCTGATCCTGATGCAAGCATAAGCAGATGCTACCGCCAATGTCAAAAACAATGATCGAAATAGGAAAATGAAATTTCGAACTTCGTCACCCCAAAGTTAAAGGTTCAACAGGCTTTTGATATGTCAGTTGGCTGTATCAACAACATGTACTGCTTATGGTTATAATATTATTAATGGGGGCAAGTGTTCCCTTCCGCCCTGCTTTTGACCAGAAGCTGTCCCAACCTAGGAAATACACGCGCCGCTCTGCCGTCATTTCATCCCAACTTCCAATTGGATCTTCGTGGCTGTTTCACACAGTTTCCCTGATTCCGGGTCTGGAACTGGAATTATGTGTGATTGCGTTCAGCAGTTGTTATTACCTTGTGTGGGCAAAGTGATGAAGGAGCCGATGTTAAACGATAATGCTATTGAAGCATACGTTTCAACAATATCCTGTCCCATGAGTTTGGAGAGTGTCATTAATCCCATTCTCCAATACTCTCATTCATGGAATCTACACAGAATCTAGGGATGTTAAAGTTAAAGATTCAGCCCAATCTGAGTTCCCACATGACTGTCGTTAAGTCCTGATATTATGTATCCTTCCTGACATTTTTTCTGCTCCCATTCTGGCTGCATTTGGCAGGTGTGGTCTGTGGAGTGCTGCAACCATTTAGTATTTCGTTTTCTGCGTTGTGATTGCTGCGACTTCGTATCGAATCAACTTCATAGCGGTCAGTTCTCTCAAAGTTTTACTTTTGATGAAACATGGTAAGAAATAACTCGTTTTGACATGATAATGTTCTCCGAGGTGGTGATTTGTTTTCCATCGAATTTCGTTCTCTGATATTTCAGCGTTTCATGTATCAGGATTTAAACCCAAAAGTTCTCAAATCTGTCTCTCCCGCCCACTCGCCCTAACTCTCTTTTCCGTCCCTCGTCCCAGTTGACTGAGGCATTGCACAATCTAACGTAAACTTTCACTTGATACCGACCAGTCTATGCCATTGCATTCACTGTGGCTGGGTGACCATGCCCCAATCTCTTCACTGGCATCTTCAAATCATTCAATCCATTTGGATATCGTGGCTGTGAGATCAATTCTCTTTTAGCAGCTTTTACTGACATGGACCAGAGATTATTGGATCGCGAGGCTCAATAAATGAACACAGAGAATAATTGGGGAAAAGAAACTCTATTGGAAAAGATCAGCCATGACGGCTTCCTGCGATATCCTACTGGTATTATCGCTGGATTGTTAACAGAAAGGCCAGGTCACATTCCGGTGAGACGGGTTCGATTCTCACCACATCACAACGATGGCAGAATATAAATGCAAGAAGTACCTCCAATTAAGAATACGCTAAATCCGTTGTCTGAAAAACCCATCTGATTCGCTGAAGGCCGTGAGGGAAGGAATATGCTCTCCTTAACTGGTCTGGCCTCCATGTGACTCCAGACAGCTAGGCAATATATGCTGCATAGCCACACGGCATGTTGTTGCAGAATGTAAAAAAGTTTCATTTGGGTCTACCTAGACAATTGTCTGCAATTCACATGAGTCCAAGGATGTGATCACACTGGGAAAGGTGCAGGAGAGATTCACTCGGATAGTGTCTGGGCTGAAGAGATTTGGTCATGAAGAGACAGACTGGTGTTGTTTGTCACGGTGCAGAGGCATTTGTGAGAAGGCATGGTTCAGATGGACAAAATAATGAGGAGTATGTCTAAGGTAGACTGAAAGTAATTTTTCCAGTCGACGGAGAGATCGATCGCAGGGGGCCAGAAATTTGATGAGGAAGACCGAAAGGTTTCAGTAGATGCATGGAAAAGCGTTGTAGGCCAGCGGGTGTTGGAAGTTGCAACACTTTGACTGTAAGGGTCAGAGAGACAGGAACCCTTAGAACCTGAAGGAATATTCAGATGTGAATATGTTCTGCCAATACCTGTCAGGCTATGGGCTAAACGATTCGAGTCGTTAAGCAGTTGTTTTTGACAAATGGAACCACAACTGGCTGAGGGGTTCTTTTGAAACTGTTTTCCTCGGTAGTATAGTGGTTAGTGTCGCCGCATGTTATGCGGGAGGTAAGAGCTCAATTCCTCGCTGGGGCAGAGCAAATGTTTTAAAATTGTCGCTAATTTCCGAAGTGCGGGTTATTAATGCCTTTCCTTCCATTCTCCATGGGATCTGTCACAGGAAGGACAGTGCTGTCAGAATCAGCGTGGGGAAGGACTGCAGCTCCCGCTGAGACAGCCTGTCAGTGAAAGTACAAACACGTGACTTCTGCAACATGCACCTTGTGTCTGTACTGGAATCTAAACCATTTAATTATCAAGAAGTAGGAAGCTGAAAAAGAAACAGGGTAAACCAATTCCGATGTGGGTGCAGAAAGATTTTCCGCAGCATCTTGAGGAAAACTAACAAACGGCTCTGAGAAAGAGTTTCACTCTCAGAACTGTTAGTTCACACACGTGTTTTTGTTCCACTTAAGCCCTAAAGAAATTGAATAACAATTTAACTGAAGACTTGAAATGTTAGAACACACCAGGCGATGAGTCAAGTATTGGAAACTATGTTTACAAATCAGATGTTTGATGACTGATACTGATGCAATAGGCTGACGGGCCATTCGCCATGCTTTTAAAAACTCAATAACTGCCATGTTTCAACTGAACCAATAAGACAAAAACAAAGTCACCAAGAAAATTTGCAAACCTTGCATATGTCTTCCTTGGTGCGAAAGTGTTCAAATACAGCTCTCTCACTGCTATTTCCCAACGTTGATTTCCATTCAGGGAAAAAATATTTGTTGTTCCTTATGAAAGTCGTAAATTGAACATGAATTCCTGACATTACAAAATAGCAAAAATAGCAGTGCTGTCAGAGTCAGTGAGAATTCCATATCGGAGATGAATTCAAATGGAAATAAACGTTGAAAGCCGTTGCCTTAGCCTACTCAGACTCACTACTACAAATCTAATCCTGACTGAAACATTCAGGTTTTTTGAAGGATTTAATAAGTTGAATGCACAAAGGTTGGTTCTGTGAACAGAGTGCCTCGGATCGAATACTGGAGATGAAGGGTTTGGACTGGGATATGCAAATTTGAAAATCACAGAACACCAGGTTATCGTCCAGCAGGTTTAATTGGAAATACTAGCTATCGGAGCGCTGCTCATTCATCAGGTGGTTGTGGAGTACACAGTTGTAAGACACAGAATTTACAGCACAAGTTTACAGTGTGATGAAACTGAAAGTGTACGTCGAAAAATACCTTCATTGTTTGCTAAGTCTCCCATCTGTTAGAATGGCCATGTTAGCTTCACTTCTTTCATATGTAAATCGCAAAATCTTTTATTTTAAAGTTACATTCCCAGGTGAGTTTTAACAATTGGTGTCAGCCCCCGTGTGTTGTTTTCTGTTCCATAATGTTTAGACTGATTCTAATTTTATAAAATGAGTTAGCAGAGACTGACATAGATTTATGAAGTTTTTGAGCAAAGTATAATGTAACTCTGCAAGTACAAATTCACCCCACAAACGTATATATGCGTGTGTGTGTGTATGTGTGTGTGTGTGTGTAGCAGGGTCGCTGTGTGGAGATAGGGCAATGGGATCACCTGTACTGTGACATGAACCCAAGGTCGCAGTTGAAGTCATTGCCATTGGTACCGAAATTTGCTCTCAGCCTCTGCTTGGGCACTTTTAGCTGCTGCCTGCTCCAAAGTCCGCCTTGGAGGATTCTCACCTGAAGGTCTGAGGTAGAATGTCCTGTAGAATGGAAGTGCTCTCTAGCTGGGAAGGGGCATACCTGTCTGTGATTTATGTGCAGTTCCATTCATCTGTTGCTGTAGCCTCTGCTCGGTTTCACCAATGTACCATGCCTCAAAACATCCTTGCCTGCAGCGTGTTTTTTTTAGATTAGATTACTTACAGTGTGGAAACAGGCCTTTCGGCCCAACAAGTCCACACCAACCCGTTGAAGCGCAACCCACCCAGACCCATTCCCCTACACCTAACACTACGGGGAATTTAATATGGCCACTTCACCGAACCTGGACATTTTTGGACTGTGGGGGGAAACCGGAGCACACCCACACAGACACTGGGAGAATGCGCAAACACCACACAGTCAGTCGCCTGAGGCGAGAATTAAACCTTGGTCTCTGGCGATGTGAGGCAGCAGTGCTAACCATTGTGCCGAGATTAGGGTCAGCCTAAACATTATGGCACGGACAAAGCACACAGGGACTAACACCTTCAACATATTATCGGGGCTGACACTAATTGTTAAATTTCACCTGAGAATGTAACTTACAAAGAATGTTTTGCAAATTACATAAGAAAGAAGTGAAGCTAACATGGTCATTCTAACAGATAGAAGACTTAACAAAAAATCAAGGTACTTTTCAATGCATAATTTCAATTACATCACACTGTAAACTTTTGCTATAAGTTCTGTATCTTACAATTGTTGGCCTTAATATGAAGCTGCAAAACAGACCTGAGTAAAATGTGCCAAATTAAAAATGCGTGTCCCCCCGGAACACTGAACCGAGGTGAAATGAACAAAGAACAACGCACAAAGTGCAGATAATGTGGGTAATTGATCCGGAGAGATCATGTATACCAAGGTAAACAGAACAATCGATATTCAGTATCTATATTGAACCTGGCTCCACGAGGCATGTATAGTTAACTCTCACAAACTACCATTCCCCTTCCATTTTAGTGACTCCCCTTCCATTTTAGTGACGCCCCCTCCGTTCTTGATTTAAACTGATTCAACGTCAGGCATTTGCAGCTGACATTGCTGACCCGAAACTGTAACATACAGGGAAGTGATTCTGACTGCTGCACAACATCATTCTGCTTAGAATGATCAGGCAGTATTTCATATTGATTACTGTAAACGTTAACATTTAACAAGCCATGACAGTGAAAACATTGAATCCTCATCACTATACTACCAGGGAAGATTTATGTTAACACCACCCTGGACACCATGAGATTCGTCATTCTATTCTCCCATCCTTCTGTGCATGATGCCCTCAGCTCTATTCCAGTCTTGTTGGCTTGAAACACTGAGGCTAACCAATCATCTGTTGCATTGAAGTTTCTAATGTATGAGACCTTACCTCTGAGCTGGCAATGTGCTGGCTCAGTGGTGATAGCACTGGCCTTGTAAACTAGAAAAGTGTTTGAAATATCCCATTCCTGTTTTTCAGTCCAAGAACTTGAGGAGAACCCTTTGTCAGGACAAGAAATAGCGGGCGTGAGCAACGATCCAGTTTTGCAGCAAGAACGAGGTAAGGCAGTATAAACTACAGAGTAATGGGGAAACAATGGGCAAGGAACACTGGATCGGGACGGGCTGAGTGCTTCCTTTCTTTGATGTAAACAGACACTGGTGTTGAAGTCTGAAATTGGACAATATCAGCCAAGTGGGCGAAATCTTACTTTCTGTTTGTTTTCTCCCGAGGCCTGTTTCATTCTCGGGGAAATGTGTCTGCGTGCATCATTCTGTGTGTAAAAATGGGGTTCAGTTCCCCGACTGCGTGTGAACATATTTTTCCCATCTCAATCTTCTCTCCCATTTATTGCGTCTTACAAGATTCAAACGTTCCAGGGTAATAAGCATTGAGATGAACACGTGAAACATCAGAATTTACAAGGTTCCAGACCAGGTGCTGGGAAGTGAGATGATGGGACCCATTTGTGTGCTGTAAACACTCGATAATTCATTCATTTTTGAGGGGAAACATATCTGCAGTGACATAATTCGAAAAACCGTGTTATGAAGAAACGGTGCAACTGCTTCTGCCCTCACCCCCCGTGATCTAGTGGTTAGTATTCAGCGCTTTAACTGAGTGGCCTGGGTTTCATTACCGTTCAGGAAATCAGGACTTCTTGTTCCTGATGGAGAGAGAGCAGGTCTACCAGGAATCTGTTCAATGCCTTAGGTCAGTCAATGCCCTAGCCCTTCAAAGAAGGGAAAAGTGCCTTCCTCCTCTCTGCGCAGTCGGACAGTTCATCCTTCATTCTCCTCTGAGTCCACTTCCCAAAGAGTTTCAAAATACTGTCAAAACTGAGTCTCAGCTATTTCTTTTCTGTGCTTTTCGTACACAGGACCTGCAGCGATTGACTTGGTTGGTTTCTGAAAATGAATTGTACCTATGAACAATGTGCGCTGCTATTTGAGGATTGTCTTCTCTGTCAGCGCTAGGACATGACTGATGTTCTCTATGATATGGAATTGCCAGTATTTGAGTTGGCTAGACAAACCATTGTCCAGCAGGTTTATTTGGAAGTACGAGCTTTCAGAGAGCCGCTCCTTCATCAGGTGGGTGTCTTTCAGCCAAAACTTGATGTATGTGTCAACATGTGCGATCTTTTGGAAGATCATCTGGACTTTAACCGATTGTTCGTGGTGTCGAGGGTACCCATGACTTGGAGGTGTTGGTGTTGGACTGGGGTGGAAAAATTTGAAAATCACGCAAAGCCAGATTAGAGTCCAACAGTTGTTAACCACCTGACGAAGAAGCTGTTGCTTCCAAATACGCCTGTTTGATGCAACCTGGTGCTGTGGGATTTTTAACTCTGATTGTTCTTGGTAATGTTTCACTGATCGAAGACAGTGAAAGAATTTTCGTTCGTAGAGATGAAAATTCCAACTATTATCCACCTCAGTGTAACAAAAACAATAGCTTGGATGTGTTGTGAATCTCCACAATGCGCTTGCGCCAAGTAAATTTCGAGGCGTATTTCGAAATTTCGAACCATCTGATTCGTAGCCAGGTATACGGAATTATTGTAACACTGGCCAGATGCACAGCTGAGAGTTTGCCCTCTGCAGAGCTGTGTTGTTAACAAGGACATGAGCAATAACAGTAACAGTCCCAAGGTGAACAAAAAACAAAGATAATCACAATCAATTATTCACTTCAAATTGTCCTCAAATAAAACTACCATTCACAATCTGATCAGCCAATCAACGAGGTCACTGCTGATCGAGGAAATTACAACTTATTTTGCTGCGTTTCCACCATAATTCGAGGTAAACTCCAGCCTAATGAAAACATCGCATTTCCAATAATTTTCGGATTTAGATTAGGTCAATGGTCTGTTCTTATTTGCAGCAAACTAAGTAACATGAAATGAGTGAAAAAGTCTTTTTGGTGATGTAATCCAGTGTAGAGTCAGCCAGAAACGAAAAGTCAAAGACCTGAAACATCACTCGCATTTCTCTGTGTATTAATGCGTTTTTCTGAGTTGAATATTTGCAGGAATTATCTTCAATATCTAAACAATTTTTTTGGCACGACTGATTCTTCATAAATCAATTAACATCTGAGGTGTTGAAACGTATTTTACTTCAGATTAAATTAGTTGAATTTCCTTTCCCCCAGCCTAATATCCAAATACTCCTTCTTATTCCATTTTATACAAGCTGCTCCAGGTGAGGTTGCAGCTCTAAACCTGACGTCCCATTGCTCCTTGCTGCTCCATGTCAATAGAAGTTGCTGCAAGTAAGATTGGGGCTCCCACTCTGATGTCCCAATGCTCCCTGGTGCTCCATGTCATTAAATGCAGCTCCAGGTGATAGTGTAGCTCCCAGACTGATCTCGTAAAGCTCCCTGCTCCATGTCAAATGAAGCTGCTCCAAATGAGGTTGGATCTCGCAGTCTGATGTCCCAATGCTTCCTGCTGCTCCATGTTCATAAAAGCAGCTCCAGGTGTGGTTGGACCTCCCAGTCTGATGTCACAATGTTCTCTGGTCCATGTCTACAGACGCTGCTCCAGATGAGATGGTAGCTTCCATCCCTGTCACATCCCTAACTTGTATACCATCATAGAAATACTGCCGACTGACCATTTCCAACACTGTAGCCATTGGTGGAATATCTGCATCATGAGAACCTAATCTTATTTTTCATCACCACCGAATCATACTAAAATACTTCCTTTCTTAAAACGTATTTACCATGTGCATATTGCAGTCAATCCGAAGTAAGATAATGGTATTAATTGACGTATGTTCAATAAAAATTACATCTTATTTTTCATGTTGAGTAACTGCTACTTAAAAAGGACAATGTTTGTAATGAAATCACAATTTTATTCCGTGTGAGCGAACTTGGTTTTTATTATTTAAATTGAACTTGTTCGCTGTGTAAAATGATGAAATAGATTCAAATTTCAAAGCAAAATTCGTATGGTTGTCACCCACCTTGAAATGTGGTCATGGAGTCATAGAGATGTATAGCATTGAAACAGACAATTCAGTTCAATCTGTCTACGCCGACCGGATATCCTAACCCATTCTAGTCCCACCAACCAGCACCCGGCACATATCCATCCATACCCTTCCTCTTCATATTCCCATCCAAAAGCCTCTTAAATGTTGCAATTGTACCAGCCACCACATCCTCTGGCAGCTCATTCCATACACCTACCACCCTCTGTGTGAAAGCGTTGTCCCTTATGTCTCTTTTATATCTTTCCCCTCTCACACTAAACCCATGCCCACTCAGTCTGGACGCCCCGATTCCAGGGAAAAGACTTTGCCCACTTATCGTATGCAGGCCCCTCATAATTTCGTAAACATCTATAAGGTCTGCCCTCAGCCTCCAATGCTCCAGAGGAAACAGCTCCAGCCTGTTCAGCCTCTCCCTACGCTCAAATTCTCCAACCCTGGCAACGTCCTTGGAAATCCTTTCTGAACCCTTTCAAGTTTCACAACATCTTCCAATAGGCTGGAAACCAAAATTGCACGCAATATTCCAATAGTGGACTAACCACTGCCCTGTAAAGCCGCAGCATGACCTCCCAGTTCCTGTACTCAATACTTTGAACAATAAAGGAAAGCATGCCAAACGCCTTCTTCACTATCCAATCTACCTGCCACTCCACTTTCAAGGAGCTATGAACTTGCATTCCAAGGTCTCTATCTTCAGCGACATTCCCAAGCCCTTGTCATTATTTGTATAAGTTCTGCTAAGATTTGCTTTCCCAAAATGTTACACCTCGCATTTATCCGAATTGAACTCCATCTGCCATTTCTTAGCCCATTGGCCTATCTGGCCAGATCCTGTTGTAATCTGAGGTAACCCTCTTCATTGTGCACTACACCTCCAATTTTGGTGTCTTCTCTAAACTTACTAACTGTACCTCTTATGCTGATATCTAAATCATTTATGTAAATGATAAAACGTCGAGGACCCAACACCGATCCTTGTGGCACTCCAGCGGTCACAGGCCTCCAGTCTGAAAAACAACCCTCCACTGCAACCCTCAGACATCGACCTTTGAGCCAGTTCTGTATCTAAATGGCTGCTTCTCCCTTTATTCCATGAGATCAAACCTTCCTAATCAGTCCTCCATGAAGTCCATATAGATCACATCTACTACACTGCCCTCATCAATCTTCTTTGTTACTTCTTCAAAAACTTCAATCAAGTTTGTGAGACATGATTTCCCACGAAAGCCATGTTAGGTATTAGAACGAAGAGTCTGTTAATGACATTCGTTTAAAGATACGGTAGATGTTTATGCTACATTAATCTGTGGCTATTGATCCACAGTTTACGTTCACTTTCTGCAGTTAACATGCTGACTTCTCCAGTTGTTCATAGTTCAATGTGATGCATCCAGTGTGTGCATAACCAAAGGGAGCTTGTTTCCCACATCTTGTGTTTATCTGTGTCTTATGTCCAGCCTTCATCAATGGCGAGAGCAAGGGGGAAAGGGCGAGATCAATGTGCAAGTCTGTCCGTGCCAATGCACGGCACCCACATTGGCAATTCTCTACTGTGAATTCACAGCCAGTTTTCTGTGCCGCTACTCCCATCCCCTGCACCTTTCGAAATATCTCTATTATTTTCTGCTGTCTCTCTTTGCTCTTCCCACCAACATGAATCACTTCTACCCAACCTGCTCCAGATTTCATTTGACAAAACACTCATTCAGAATCCCATTGCATAAACATGCACTTCGCAATTCTCGTTATTTGGTTTTCCTGGATCTCTTTCATACCATAAACGTTCACAGCAACTTGACTTGGAAAAGAAAATCGCATTCCTTTTCATTATCCCAATTCAGTGTACATTTCATTCAGTTCAGGCATCAGTCTAAGATTATACTTCGAGGTTTTAAAATATCGTCGATACATAGAATCTGGCCATTGGAGTTCCAATTGCAATGAGACAGCTGTGATAATCCGAGGATAGCAACGAGAGTAGGAGCCGAACCCACGCACGCACAACACGATGAATTAGCAGTTCATCGCCTTAACCACTCCGCCACCTCGTCGCATATGCCGGAAAGAGTGTAACATAATCGCCCAGACCATCACAATCTCATCACCTCTGGGGAATCTCCCATTCACAGATCCAAACTCATTGTCCATGAACCCCGCACTGCCTGATTCTACCTCCTTCCTAAGACCTGCTGTCTCTGGTTGCGCCTGTCTGACCCGACTCATCTCTTCACCTTCCTATCTCCCCAGTCCAGGAACTCCTCGCCTACGTTTGTGACACAACCTATGCACTTCCTCTCCTCCAAGATTTTTATTTCCCTGGTCCACAACGCGTCATCTTCACCTTGGAGATCCAGTCCCTGTACACATCCATCTGCCATGACGAAAGTCTCCAAGCCCTCTGTTTCTTCATCTCACCAAAGCCTAACTAGTACCCTTCCACCGATACTCTCATCCACCTGGCTGAACTGCCCTCACCCTCAACAACGTTTCTGTCCAATAATCCCACTTGCTCCAAACTAAAGGGCACCCGCATGTGACCTAGCTATGCCTGCCTGTTTGTCAGATATGTGGAATTGTCCGTCTTTTGCAGTTACTCTGAGACCTCTCTCCACTTGTTCCTCCGCTACATTGATGAATTAATTGGCCCCACTTCCTGATCCCACGAGGAGGTTGAACAGTTCTCCTACATTACCAACACAGTTCACCCCTACCTCAAATTCACCTGGATCTTCTTGGCAACTCCCTTCTACTTCCTGGATCTGTCCATCACCGTCTCCAGCGAATGACCAATGACAAACACATACTACAAGCCCACCGACTCCCACAGCTACCAATACTACATCTCCTCCCAACTCACCTCGTGTAAAAACACCATCCCTTATTCCTAATTCCTCCGCCTCTATCGCTTCTTTTCCCAGGATGACCAATTCCACCTCAGAAAGTCCCAGTTGGTCTCCTCCCCACGTGGTTGACGATGCCCCCCAGTGCATCTCCTCCACTTCACTCACCACCGCTCTTAAACCCCACCCCTCCCGCAAGAAGGACAGAACCCCATCGTCCTCAACTTTCACCCCACCAAACTCACATAAAACACTTCAGACTCTACCACTTCTGCAATCTACAAACAGACCCTACTATCAGGTATATATTTGCCTCCTCACCCCTATCAGCATTCTGAAAAGACCATTCCCTCCACGAACCCCTCGTCAGGTGTACAACCTCCAATAAACCCACACCCCACTACTGTCATCTTTCCCTGCCAACGCAGGAAGAGTAAAAGCAGCGCCCAGACCACTCAACTCATCTCCGTCTAAGGCCAAGGGATCCTTCTACATCCATTAGAAATTCACCTGTACAACTTACAAAGTCATCGACTGCATCTGTTGAACACAGTGTGGTGTGTTCTACATCAGGGAGACAGGACACTGTCTTGCAGATCATTTCAGAGAACATCTTTGGGACAGCCGGACCCCCCAACTTTACTATCCAGTAACTGAACACTTCAACTCCCCCTCCAACTCCGTCAAAGCGTGCAGGTCCTGGGCCTCCTTCAACGCCAAACCATAACCACCCAATACCTGGAGGACGAACGCCGTATATTCCGCCTTGAGACTCTGTCACCTCACGGGATAAGTGTGGATTTTAACAGTCCCAAGCTTCAAACTTGGCACCGCCCTCTGGACCCACTCCATCACTGTTCCTTCTGAACTATCATCTTCTCCCTCACCTTCATCCAACTACCGCTTTCCCGACTATCTCCCCCAACCCCAACCCCTACCATTTATCTCTCAGTCCCAACTCACAGGCCTTATTCCTGTTGAAGGGCTTATGCCTGAAACGTGGATTCTCCTGTTCCTTGGATGCTGACGTACCTGCTGTGCTTTTCCAGCACCACGCTCCCGACTCTGATCTCCAGCATCTGCAGTCCCAACTTTTTGCTAGGAATAATCAATGACCTCGGAGTGAAGATGTCCCTGGATTGAAGTGATCACAGTGTGACTGAGTTTTGCGTTTATTTTGGGTGAGGGCAGGCTGGAACTGAGACGAGCACTTAAAACCCAGACAACGGGAATGGTATCAGATAGCGAAGTTAGGGCGGGCTGAAGTGAAGTGGAAAATTCTGTCAGAACGTGAATCAGTACAAATGCATCATATCACCCAGACTGTAAAAGACACGCAGAAGGAGCAAATCAAGTTCAGTGCAGGCACAATAACAGGTAAAGTGGAAAGGAGACAATACAATACACTGAGATGGAATGGAATTATTTATGAGAAAGGATTAAATATTGAATCTATTTTACATACGGATTGTCGTCACAGTGGATAAAGGAATTTCCTGCAGCGTAACGGCGATATTTGCCTGCAACATCACAATTCCGAGAGACATTGACATATTATCTTCTGTAGCAGTGTGACGAAGTGAAAGCATGACCGACCTATCAAACAGAATTCAATAATTCAAAACTCTCCTCTGCGCTGTACAATCTATTTGCTGCTCCTGTAGTCAGATCCCAATCGCTTCACAGTGTATCTTTTTCTGCTTCCTACCTCGCGTAAACACTTGAAACATGATCCAATCCCCAGTGTTTCCACTTTAACCCATATCTTGTAACTCCCGAGCTGACACAGGTACAAGTGACCAATTGGCCTTTTCGAGTGCTCTCACTCTGTATGATCTGCACACTGTATCTGTGGGCCTATAAACCAGAAATCAATGGATAAAAAGCTTCTTATTTTTAGAAGAATCCAATGCAGACCATCAAGTTAACACCTCCTGGGGAGAAAATGGATGTGGGAGAACGGACAGTCTCAACTGGTTTCAGCACTTACAACCTTGGTCCGTGTGACAACAAAAGCAGAAACCTGGAACTGTTTATCTTGCTTCTGAAAAACAGGTTAGTAAATTTTTAAGAGCATAGATATTTATCCCTGGTGTTCATGAAATGTTCAAGAGCAGAGTACTGTTCCCTGAGTATGGTCTGACTTCTGGGTTATGGACTGTGATATTCTGCTCACATGATCTGAACACAAACAAAGAAATGACTCAGTGATAAGATCTGCTGAATCGGATTCCGTGAAGAACAGAAGCCGATGTTAATGAAAAGAGCCATAAGAGTGAGAATGTAGCAAATTATTTTCCAGAATCGAGGAGAGTGCATAGTGCTGTTTCCAGGGGTCCATATCTGTGCAAGTAGACTGAAACGACGTTGGGTGTTATTGCAAAGCATCTTTTGTATAATGGTGCAAAAGCACGGAACTTTTTATTGAGGGAACAACTTCAAAATCCCCCAATGAGTCAAAACACACAAATGAGGTCAACAACAAAGTAACCACACAATTTGGTGTTACGTCATGGGGTAAACTTCCCTGCTCAAATTTTGTGCTATATCGCTCTCTGTCCAATTCCTATGACTGATATTCGAACAGTGAATGGTCTATGTCAATAAAAACTGCTCTGATCTCACATCTTCAGCATTTCATTCCCACCCCCTTATGTATGTCTGGCAATAGTAATTGATCCCTCACTGTGTTACTTCATCACACGTAGAGAACAAATGACTATAAGAACAACCGTCATGTATGCGACTGGGATTTGACCCGATTCTGTTGCAACCAATCCATTCAGCTGTAATTGAAATTGCTACCACCTTTCCTGTGTCGGTAATAAGATTGCATAGCATAGTGGTGAGTTTTCATGCATTGAATTTGACCCAGCATCCTTTCTCAGGTTAAATTATATAGGGATATAAAGACATGAGGAAAGACACGGGTAGTGTTTACTGAACTATAAAGACGTTAGGAATGACACGGCCATGATACCATGTGTTAGAAACGATGGAAGTGTGGTTTGTTGGGAGATAAAGCCACTAGAAACGAAAAGAGGTGCTTTAATGGGATGGTGGCATTGAATAAGGAATAACGCGGGAGAAATCAGGAATGACTTAGTTGTGTCCGAAAAGAGGTTATCCAGCTGACGTGAAGTTGTTAAGAGTAAATGCGAGGGAACTTTCCTTGTTTACGTGAATGGAAACGAGAGGTTAGAAATTCAAACCCATCGGGGCACGATAAAGAAGTTTGGAGTCGCCATTTTTTCATTGTAAGAGGTATTGAATTTGGAGATGAATTTCCACAAATAGGATCATTTTAGAATCTGATTCAAGAATATTTGAAAAGTGAGTGCAGGCAGACAACGAGTGAATTAGATTGGATTAGATTAGATTACTTACTATTTGGAAACAAGTCGGCCCAACAAGTCCACACCGACCCGCCGAAGCGCAATCCACCCAGACCCATTCCGCAACATGCACCCCTGCCCCTAAGACTACGGTCAATTTAACACAACCAATTCACCTAACCTGCACATATTTTGACTGTGCGAGGAAACCGGAGCACACGGAGGAAACCCACGCAGACGCGGGGAGAATTAAACAGCGACAGGGATTCTGGGCTGCCTGGATGGGAATGCAAAATGGAAACATTCTCAAATTGGTTAACCTTCATAGGAAAGAAATTGCATGACACCTGCAACTGAAAATGTTAAGCAGAAGACGAGCTGGTGGAGTTGGAAGGTGCAACAACTCATTCGACATGAAATACTATATATTGTAAATGCACTGAGAAGTTTCGTTTAGCTCTTGAATGGAAGTCTGCTAGCTCAGTCCGCTGACTAACGAGTTTATGAGAAAAGTGAGACCAACAGAATGGAATTAATTTTCTCACTGTCTCAGGTTTCCACAAGGATCATCATCTCCCCCCGAACACCTGAACTTTAATACTGTGGTGCCTCAAGTGAGCAAGATTTGGCCTGTCGATGTAAAACATCATTATCATTGCCATCTGTTGTCTTGAACATTTGGTCATAATCAACCGAAAGGGGACTGAGTCCATTTAATACTCTTTTATCTCCGCTTGAAAAATCCTGCTTCAAGACTCAACCTTATTCCAGTTTGAACCGTTGTTCCTCCCAACAGCAAAACTACTTGCCCAGATCCTTTACCAGGTTTACTGACAACAGTCAAATTCCACAAAGAAGTAAATCTACTAGTTTTGATTGGTTGAATGAGCTTGCAGGAAATTGATTATAAATATGAAACGCTTTATACAGACTTTCCCAGGATGTAATCCAGTGCTGCGTCAGCGATTTGAAAAAGATCATCAGGCTAAAACTTCACCTCTGTTTCTCTGCCCACAGATGGATATTCAGCTGGGGAATATTTGCAGATATTCTATTAATAATTGGCATGCTTGACAAAGGCAAAGCATTTCCCCACGTCAGAAACTGGAATTTCCAACTAAATGCTACTTAACTCAACATCGTTTTCAACTGCCCTATAGTCTGATGCTTCAATAATCACTGGTAAATGTCAGTAACAGCATCTTTAGATAAGCTTTGAACTTACAGCCTTGGAATGTTTTGCACCTTTAAGCATTCGGCGCTGACCAACTGCGCGACTGGAGCAGCAGACAGCGAACTTGTCACGTGACCTACACGTACCTTGGGAACTTTAACTTAACTGCTCTACTTTTACTGTGATTATTAGGTTCCCTACAGTATGTAAACAGACGGTTCGGACCCAAAAGTCCACACCAACCCTCCGAAGAGTAACCCAACCAGAACCATTTCCGCTCTGACAAATGCGCTATGGGCAATTTAGAATGACCAACTCACCTGACCTGCACAATCTTTGGACTGTGGGATGAAACTGGAACACACGGAGAAAATCCACGCAAACACGGGGAGAATGTACAAATTCTACACAGTCTACCGAGGCTGGAATCGAACTTTGGATCCTGTTGAGGCAGCAGGACTAACCACTGAAACACAATACTATGGGATTTTTGGTGATAATGTGCTGTCCCACTGGTACCTTAGTCACTCACCCTGCCTCATTTCCCTGAACCGTCTGGTTCTGAAATTAAAGCTAATGCAGACAAGATGAAACTGACATGAACCTGTGATTATTGAATCATCAGGTTCTCGAAACGGATACAAAAGGGACAAAAAATTGTGAAAAAATAGACGACATTGAAACATGGGTTTCCGTTGGTTCCTGCGTTGTTTACAGACAATGTTACCTTGCCGCTGTCGCAGGGCTTTTCCTTCGATCAGCTTCAATCGGCACAGAATTCGAATCAATGAAACTTCACCAACTTCCTTCTGAATGTTTATACAGGTAACATGAAACATTTTGCATTCATTAATAATCTTCACCATTCCTACATCCAAGAACATGTAGCAGAGTTTGCATGAATATTGAAGATGTAAGAATGTTATGCCATAATAAAAAGCAATTGCAGTTTAAATCATAAAGTAGGTAGAATGCACAGAAAGTCTCAGCATGTCAGAAATTCATGTGACCAGAACTGCAGCCCAGCAGATTGGAAATCTGTCCCTGAATCCCAATATCCACACATTTGCTTGCTCCATGTACCCAGTTGGAAACATGTGTGAAAGATCATACAGTCTGACAGAGCGCCTGAAAGAATCCTTCACTGTCTGATCTAAAGCTGCAATACGAGCTGTCTGTTCTGGCTGTGAGAGCGGTGGTGTAAAGGGGAGGACTTTAATATTCATTGGTGTAGTTTCACATTGCCCTCATCATGTTTTGAAAACCTTCTGTAAGAAACAGCACAGAAAGAGAGGAACAGGAGGAGGCTTGTCCAAACACGTGTCCTACACACCGTTTGATATCATCATGGCTGACCAAACACCTCAATGTCTTGCCCCAGCTCATCCACAACAACCTGTCGCACAACGGGATAAAGACATTTAAAGTTTGTGAGAAGATTTGAAGCTCGGGTACTCGTTGTTGTGGTTCTGCTCACCGAGCTGGGAATTTGTGTTGCAGACGTTTCGTCCCCTGTCTAGGTGACATCCTCAGTGCACATCGACCTGGACCCAATGTACCGACCACTGCAACGGACAGCTGGAACTGTCAACCGGAAGTGGCAGATTCAAACCACTATAAATGCCGGAGGAAACATCACAGAAGCGATTCACAGGAGGCTCCCAAGCACTGCGGATGTCACCTAGTCAGGGGACGAAAGGTCTGCAACGCAAATTCCCAGCTCGGCGAACAGGACCACAATAAAGACATGTAAGCAATCGGAATATTTCTGTACAACTTTGGGAGGGAAATGTGTTTTGAGACAATTGGTTTCTGCACGAAATTTGCAGGTTTTGCTAGTGAGCATCTGATTCTGGTCTGATCATGATTCCATAAAAGCTCACAACCAAGAAGGTAAGGAATTTCCTCTGGTCAGTTGAAGGGATGAGAACTCCAGACGACAGGAATTGGCGATGATTCAGCACAACAATCAATGATTCAGCTGAAAACTGAATTAAACTCCAATTCTATTGCGGTTCAAACCCACAAACTTTGAATAGCAAAGTTACCAAATCTGTAGAACTCTAATACGCTTTTCATTGCGGCACAGAGCTGCACTCACCACAATTTTACTGCACCCAAAGTTGCGGTTGCCGTGGAGAAAATGTCAACAATCAGCAGGAGATGCGGAGAGTTTTTCAAGGAGAAGATCTTTTATTTGCAAACAAAAACCGTAACACTCAGAAAGCAAATTATTGAATTCCCCCGAACCTCAGGGTCCATGGCATAATGTCATAGAGTCATTGATATATGCAGCATTGAAACAGAACCTGCTATCTAACTTGTCCATGCCGACAAGATATCCTTACCCAATCTCGTCCCACCTGCCAGCAACTGGCCCATATTCCTCCAAATCCTTCCTATTCACATGCCTCTTCAATGTTGCAATTGTACCAGCCTCCACCTCATCATCATGGAGAGGGTGCAGAGAAGATTTACCAGGATGTTGCCTGGAATGGAGAGTAGGTCCTACGAGGACAGGATGAGAGTTCTCGGCCTTTTCTCGTTGGAACGGCGAAGGATGAGGGGTGACTTGATAGAGGTTTATAAGATGATCAGAGGAATAGATAGAGTAGACAGTCAGAAACATTTTCCCCGGGTACAACAGAGTGTTACAAGGGGACATAAATTTAAGATGAAGGGTGGAAGGTATAGGGGAGATGTCAGGGATGGGTCCTTTACCCAGAGAGTGGTGGGGGCATGGAATGCGCTGCCCGTGGGAGTGGTGGAGTCAGAATCATTGGCGATCTTTAAGCGGCATTTGGATAGGTACATGGATGGGTGCTTAATCTAGGTTAGAAGTTCGGCACAACATCGTGGGCCGAAGGGCCTGTTCTGTGCTGTATTGTTCTATGTATCTATGTATCTATGTATCTAGCAACTCATTCCATTCACGGACCATCCTCTGTGTGAAAAAGCTGCCCCTTAGGTCTCTTTTCTTATCTTTCCCCTCTCAAACTAAACCTATGCCCTCTAGTTCTGAACTCCCCGACCTAGGGAAATGACTTTGTCTATTTATAATATCCATATTCCTCATAATTTTTTAACCCTCTATAAGGTCACCCCTCAGCCTTCGACGCTCCAGGAAAACAGCCCCAGCCTGTTCAGCCTCTTTCTGTAGCTCAAATCCTCCAACCCTGGAAACATTCTTGTAAATTTTTCTGATACCTTCCAAGTTTCGCCACATCTTTCCGGTTGGAAGGAGACCAGAACTGCACGCAATATTCCAATAGTGGCCTAACCAATGTCCTGTACAGCCAGAACATGACCTCCCAACTCCTGTACTCAGCACTCAGGCCAAAAAGGAAATCATACAAAACGCCTTCTTCACTATCTTATCTACCTGCAACTCCACTTTCAAAGAGCTATGAACCTGCACTCCAAGGTCTCTTTGTTCAGCAACACTCCCTCGGACGTTACCAATAAGTGTATACGTCCTGCTAAGATTTGCTTTCCCAAAGTGCAGCACCTCGAATGTATCTGAATTTATCTCCATTACTTCTTACCTTTTCATTAATCATGTTCTTTTTAGCTTATCAGAATGCCAACTGTGTTAGTCAGACTTACCTCACTCCAGCTATACAATAAACCAATAGTGTTAGTTACCATTATCGTTCTACTTCTGCCTCTATAGTTTTTCATAATTCTACTGAATATTATTCTACTGTCACTATTAGGTATTCTACTGCCACCTGTGCTGCAATGAACTTCCATCCCAGACTAATCTGTCATGATTAGATATTTAGCTACCCCATCTACCCCAGCTACCCTGTCCCAAGCTGACTCTACTAATTACTGATTAGATATTTAATGTCATATCTTTCCGTAGACAAGCGTATCAAGCAGGCTGACTGTACTATTAATTAATTATTTAAAGACATTCCCTTCGTATGTATTGTCAAGACTTGTCCCGAACTGCCATGATGATATTGAGTAGGCGAGGCTGACTTTATTAATTGATTTTATCTCAGCCTGCCATTTTAACCTTTAATCCCAGTCTGAATGTGCTAATTGGTATAGGAGCATTCCACTACTCTTATCCCATCCTGCCACACTGGCCCCATCCTGCCCCAGTGACCTTTTGACGAATGTTCAACCTATGATGGTCACACTCCGTGGGAGAATAAGTAAGGATAAAAAATATACATAGATGAAGGGGATAATCGGGAGTCGTCTCAGCGTGGACTTAAATTCAACTGATTATCCAAACTAAACAGACACAAGGTTACACACTCCGCAATGAAGTCAGGGGACTGCAGGAAGGGATTCAATTACCCACTGAAGTGTAAACTCACTTAATCAGTCCCACATGTGAGAAGGAATCAGTCTGGCGACCAACCTGCAGAGTCACCATCAGGTTTACAAATTACAGCAAGGGTCAGATTCCGCTGTTATTTCAGATTTCATCCCATCCAAAAATGAACCATATTTGAATGCCTGTTTCCAGTGGAGTACCACTAAAGTACCAGGATTTCCTGATGTAGATCAATAATACAAGCTTCGTTGTCGAAGTCATGATTTAGAAGTTTACAGCAGATACAACAATCGGTTGTGTAGTTGACTATGATGAATAATGTCAGGGATGTAACAATCAGGTAGAAAGGAAAAATAGCGAATGTAACTGAATCCAGACCACTAAGTGGTAATGAATATGGGGAGTTGAATCAGTAACAGTGAGTATTCTGAGTGGTGAAGAGGAACAAAGAGATCTTCGCCTGGACATTCACAGATCTCTGAAGATTGTTGCACAGGGAGATAAGTTGTTTGACAGGGTTTGTGGATATTTTCTATTGTTGACCACAGGCTGAGGATGATATTCGATCTTTAGCAAGCGCCAGTTTAGGAAGCAGCTAAAGGAATGTGCACAAGTCCGGTCAATGCAATAGTCACATTTTTCAAAATTGTATGATAAAAGGCATGGGATAGAGGGAAATTTGGCCAATTGGATAGAAAACTGGCTAACCGGTCGAAGTCAGAGAGTGGTAGTAGATGGTAAATATTCAGCATGGAGTCCAGTTACAAGTGGAGTTCCGCAGGGATCAGTTCTGGGTCCTCTGCTGTTTGTAATTTTTATTAATGACTTAGATGAGGGAGTCGAAGGGTGGGTCAGTAAATTTGCAGATGATACAAAGATAGGTGGAGTTGTGGACAGTGAGGAGGGCTGTTGTCGGCTGCAGAGGGACTTAGATATGATGCAGAGCTGGGCTGAGGAGTGGCAGATGGAGTTCAACCCTGCCAAGTGTGAAGTTGTCCATTTTGGAAGAACAAATAAGAATGCGGAATACAGGGTTAATGGTAGGGTTCTTGGTCAGGTGGAGGAACAGAGGGATCTTGGGGTCTATGTACATAGATCTTTGAAGGTTGCCACTCAGGTGGAGAGAGTTTGTAAGAAGGCCTATGGAGTATTATCGTTCATTAGCAGAGGGATTGAATTCAAGAGTCGTGAGGTGATGTTGCAGCTGTACAGGACTTTGGTTAGGCCACATTTGGAGTACTGTGTGCAGTTCTGGTCGCCTCAGTTTAGGAAAGATGTGGAAGCTTTGGAGAGGGTGCAGAGAAGATTTACCAGGATGTTGCCTGGAATGGAGAGTAGGTCGTACGAGGATAGGTTGAGAGTTCTCGGCCTTTTCTCGTTGGAACGGCGAAGGATGAGGGGTGACTTGATAGAGGTTTATAAGATGATCAGAGGAATAGATAGAGTAGACAGTCAGAAACTTTTTCCCCGGGTACAACAGAGTGTTACAAGGGGACATAAATTTAAGGTGAAGGGTGGAAGGTATAGGGGAGATGTCAGGGGTGGGTTCTTCACCCAGAGAGTGGTGGGGGCATGGAATGCGCTGCCCGTGGGAGTGGTAGAGTCAGATTCATTGGCGACCTTTAAGCGGCATTTGGATAGGTACATGGATGGGTGCTTAATCTAGGATAGATGTTCGGCACAACATCGTGGGCCGAAGGGCCTGTTCTGTGCTGTATTGTTCTATGTTCTATGTTCTAAAAGATGGAGGGCTGAAGTCTCACACTTTGCCAATGAAGATCGCTTCATCACTTAATGAATTTACCACTTATTCCTCTCCAAGTCATGTTGATATGTTCCTTGGAGGGTAATTTGCAAAGGGTAACGTTTCAGTGCATCTTCAATCATGTATTATAGTCGGTAAAGTTTTTGAACATTGAAGGTTCTGTCAATAAAACCTGGATGACGTACTCCAGTGAATCTTCTAGGTGGTGCACTCTGCTGCAATTGTGCCGTAGCAATTAAGGGAATAAATATTCAGGTATTGAAGAATGTACAGTTAAGTGACCGCATTGTCGTGGAGGATGCCCAATTCCTTCAGTGGTATTGAAGCTGCACCCAATCGAGGCAAATGGAGAAAGTTGTGTTAAACATCTAATTTATGCGTTGCGGACAACGTAGGCTTCACGGAGACGAGAATTGAGTTAATAATCAAACAAAGTCGACCGACGGACATGTTATTGTAGTCAAGTTCTTTATGTGGACGGTCAGGTTCCATTTCTCCGAAATACTCGGTCCCAGGACGATTACACGAGGAATTCAGTTACCATGAAGCCATTGAATGTCAATTGAATATGATTAGATTCTCATTCGTCAGAGTTATCATTGCTGCACTTGGTCCTTCTGTGGATCAATCCGATTCCAATCGCTTTCTGATTTCAAGTTCCAATTCCCATCTGCTCCTGAAATTTCAACCCGTTTCCTCGCCGAAATTTCTCCACACGTCATATAAATACGTAAGGACAGTGTAAGTGCCAGCAGAGATTTACAAACGTGTTGCTAACTCTTTATAAAATGGACCTTCGTGGAATGATTGGTTAGGCTGTGATTATAAAACCTTGAAGCAAAGGAGGTGGAGGGGAGCTCTATAATCATATAATAACAATTATAAACATTCAATGTTCACTGGATCTTGACAGGGTAGATACAGGCAGGTGGCTTGCCCTATGGTGTGAGGAGAGCAGCAATCGACATGAACAGAGAATTAGATATTGCCTATTTAATTCAGAAAAGATGAGTAATTTCTTTGCTCAGGGGCCAGAAAGTCTGTGGCATTTTTGTGGCACACATTGTTGAGGTTGAGTTGTTGGGTACTTTCAAACTGTGCCAGATAGTTAATCAGAAAGATAATGAAACTTTGTCGAGGTAAGTGAGCAGAATCGAGTTGAAAATTATCAGATCAACCATGAGTTCGTTGAATTTTGGGACACACTCGATGGGCTGCATGGCATATTTCCAGTTGGTTTAACATTTGGTCGAACGCCTTATTTTGTTCATTAGTTCAGAATTGTGAGGGGATGGGCGGAAGTGATAGGATACGTTTATTAAACAGATCAGACAGATCAGGAACAAGCCTCATAAATTCAGGAAGAAGAAATGTGCTGTGACATGGGGGCAACAAATGACACTGGGCACAGCACAGGTGGCCGTGTACTGAAGCTGTGATTGCTGCAGAAAGTTGGTAGACCTTATACAGTATGCAAATCAGTGAACACGCTGGATTATGGATCGTTGTATGATTCACACACAGCAGAGATTAGTGGAAGAATGAAAGATTCGTTTCTTTGGAGAAGTTTTCTGTGCTTCCAATTCCGAGTGACTGTTTGAAATACTGAGCAGATCATTGTGTGAAGTGTTTGGTTAAAATGCTCATGAACAACCCCACTGGATAAACTTGTGCTCCAGATCTCTTGTGATCTGTTTCTCTTTAGAACATAGAACATAGAAGAATACAGCGCAGTACAGGCCCTTCGGCCCTCGATGTTGCGCCGATCAAAGCCCACCTAACCTACACTAACCCACTATACTCCATATACCTATCCAATGCCCGCTTAAATACACATAAAGAGGGAGAGTCCACCACTGCTACTGGCAGGGTATTCCATGAACTTACGACTCGCTGAGTGAAGAACCTACCCCTAACATCAGTCCTATATCTACTCCCCCCGCCTTAATTTAAAGCTATGCCCCCTTGTAATAGCTGACTCCATACGTGGAAAAAGGTTCTCACTGTCAACCCTATCTAACCCCCTAATCATCTTGTACACCTCTATCAAGTCACCCCGAAACCTTCTTTTCTCCAATGAAAACAACCCCAAGTTCCTCAGCCTTTCCTCATAGGATCTTCCTACCATTCCAGGCAACATCCTGGTAAACTTCCTCTGCACGCGTTCCAGTGCCTCCACATCCTTCCTATAGTATGGCGACCAAAACTGCACACAATATTCCAGATGCGGCCACACCAGAGTCTTTTCCAACTGGAGCATGACCTCAGGACTCCGGAACTCAATTCCTCTATCAATAAAAGGCAGTACGCCATATGCCTTCTTCACTGCACTATTTACCTGGGTTGCAACTTTCAGAGATCTGTGTACATGGACACCAAGATCCCTCTGCTCTTCCATACTACCAAGTAGCCGACCATTAGCCCAGTACTCCATCTTTTTGTTACTCTTACCAAAGTGAATCACCTCACACTTAGCTACATTGAACTCCATTTGCCACCTTTCTGCCCAGCTCTGCAGCTTCTCTATATCCCGCTGTAACCTGCCACATCCTTCCTCACTGTCTACAACTCCTTCGACTTTCGTATCATCCGCAAACTTGCTTACCCAACCTTCTAACCCTTCCTCCAGGTCATTTATAAAAATGACAAACAGCAATGGTCCCAAAACAGATCCTTGCGGAACACCGCTAGTGACGGCACTCCAAGATGAACCTTTGCCATCAACTACTACCCTCTGTCTTCTTCCAGCCAGCCAATTCCTAATCCAAACCTCCAACTCACCCTCAATGCCATATCTCTATTTTCTGCAGTAGCCTACCATGGGGGACCTTATCAAACGCCTTACTAAAATCCATATATACCACATCTACCGCTTTCCCCTCATCTACCTCCTTATTCACCTTCTCAAAGAATTCAATAAGGTTTGTGAGGCACGACCTGCCCTTCACAAAACCATGCTGACTATCCTTGATCACATTATTCTTATCCAGATGTGCATAAATCCTATCCCTTACAATTCTCTCTAAGACTTTGCCCACAACAGAAGTGAGACTCACTGGCCTATAGTTACTAGGATTATCCCTACTCCCCTTCTTGAACAAGGGAACCACGTTTGCTAGCCTCCAGTCCTCTGGCACTACTCCTGTCGACAAAGAGGACACAAAAATCAAGGCCAATGGCTCTGCAATCTCCTCCCTTGCTTCCCAGAGAATCCTAGGATAAATACCATCAGGCCCAGGGGACTTATCTATTTTCACCCTTGCCAGAATTTCCAACACCTCTTCTCTACATATTTCAAAGCCATCCATTCTACTTATTCGTGCCTCAGTATTCATATCGACAACAATGTCCTGTTCCTGAGTGAATACTGACGAAAAGTATTCATTCAGTGCCTCCCCAATCTCTTCAGCCTCCACACGCAAATTCCCATTACTATCCTTGATTGGACCTATTCCTACCCTAGTCATTCTTTTATTCCTAACATACCTATAGAAAGCCTTAGGGTTTTCCCTAATCCTACCAACTAAGGACCTTTCATGTCCCCTCCTTGCTGCTCTTAGCTCTCTCTTCAGGTCCTTCCGGGCGACCTTATAACTCTCAATCGCCCCTATTGAACCTTCACGCCTCATCTTTACAAAGGCCGCCCTCTTCCATTTAACAAGGGATTCCAATTCCTTATTAAACCACGGCTCCCTCACACGACCCTTTCCTCCCTGCCTGATAGGTACGTACTTATCAAGGACACTCAATAGTTGCTCCTTGAACAAGTTCCACATATCAATTACGCTCTTGCCTTGGAATCTACTTTTCCAATCCACACATCCTAAGTCATGCCTCATCGCATCATAATTTCCCTGCCCCCAGCTATAACTCTTGCCCTGTAGTATACACTTATCCCTCTCCATCACTAGAGTAAAAATCACCGAATTCTGGTCACTGTCCCCAAAGTGCTCACCTACCTCTAGTTCTAATACCTGGCCTGGTTCGTTACCCAGAAACAAATCCAGAATGGCCTCACCTCTTGTTTGCTTATCGACATACTGTGTCAGGAAACTCTCCTGCACACATTGGACAAACACTGACCCATCTAACGAACTTGAGCTATAGCTTTCCCAATCAATATCAGGAAAGTTAAAGGCCCCCATAACAACCACCCTATTACTGTCACTCTTCTCCTGAATCATCTTCGCAATCCTTTCTTCAACGATTCTAGGACTATTAGGAGGCCTGTAAAAGACTCCTAACAGGGTGACCTCACCTCTGCTATTCCTAACCTCAACCCAAACTACCTCAGATGGCAAATCTTCGTCCATCTTCCTTTCCACCGCTGTAATACTATCTTTGACAAGCAAAGCCATACACCCCCCTCTTTTACCCCACCTCTGACCCTACTAAAACATTTAAACCCTGGAACCTGCAACAGCCAATCCTGTCCCTGATCTAGCCATGTCTCCGTAATAGCCACAACATCGAAGTCCCAGGTACTAACCCACGCTGCAAGTTCACCTACCTTATTTCGTATACTTCTGGCATTAAAGTATACACACTTCAAGCCACTCTTCTGTTTACAGGCACCCTTCTTTAAGATTGATGCCATGTTCCTAAACTCCCTACACTCCAGGTCCTGCACCCTAAAGCTACAGTCTCGGTTCCCATGCCCCTGCAGAGTTAGTTTAACCCCCCCCCAAGAGCACTAGCAAACCTCCCCCCAAGGATACTGGTGCCCCTCAGGTTCAGGTGCAGACCATCCTGTTTATAGAGGTTCCACCTTCCCCAGAAAGAACCCCAGTTATCCAAGTACCGAAATCCCTCCCTCCTGCACCATCCTGTAGCCACGCATTTAACTGTTCTCTATCCCTATTCCTCGACTCTCTATCACGTGGCACGGGTAACAAACCAGAGACAACAACTCTGTTTGTTCTAACTCAGCTTCCAACCTAGTTCCCTAAAAGCCTGTCTAACATCCTCAGCACTCCTCCTACCTATGTCATTGGTGCCAATATGGACCACGACTTCAGGCTGCTCCCCCTCCTCCTTAAGGACCCGGAAAACACGATCAGAGACATCACGTACCCTTGCACCTGGGAGGCAACATAGCAAACGTGAGTCTCTCTCGTTCCCACAAAACCGCCTATCTGTGGCCCGAACTATCGAGTCCCCAATTATTATTGCTCTGCTCTTCTCCACCCTTCCCTTCTGAGTAGCTGGGACAGGCTCCGTGCCAGAGGCCTGAGCCCCGTCACTTACCCCGGTAAGTCGACCCCCCACAAGTATCCAAAACGGTATACTTGTTCTTGAGGGGAACGGCCGCAGGGGGTCCCTGCACTGGCTGCTTCCTCCCAGTCCCCCTCACTGTCACCCATCTATCTGCCATCTTTGGAGTTACTACTTCCCTATAGCTCCGATCTATGACCCCCTCTGCCTCACGAATGATCCGAAGTTCATCCAACTCCAGCTCCAGTTCCCTAACACGGTCTTGGAGGAGCTGGAGATGGGTGCACTTCCTGCAAGTGTAATCAGCAGGGACGTCCATGGCATCCCTCACCTCATACATGTTGCAGGAGGAACATTGCAGTGCCTTCACTGCCATCCCTCTGAAGCTAACCTTTATTTTAAAACAAAACTGGGTCTAAAGAATACAACAAGCAAAATTCAGCACTTACCTACTTACCACAACGGATCTTATTATTAGGTTAGAGGAGGAGGGCGGGTGGGAGGCACTACCTCCGTAGTGCCTCGGGTTCTTCAGTTGCGCGCTTTTAAAGGGGAAACAAACCTACCCAGGTAAGCTTACGCTCTACCTGCTTCCGGGTCTCGGCTGCCTCTCTGGTCGTCGTCACTTCCCCCTACTGCTCCCGCTCTTTCTGTGAAGAGAGAGTGAAAAAAAAACACCGCTGCCCGCTACCGTTAAGTACTTTTAAAACAAACAGTCTTACCTTAGCTGCTGCTCGCACTCAAAATGACCGCTAGCGTCGAAGGGTGAGTATTTATACTCACTGCTTTCCTTCCCGGCTGCCTCTCTGGTCGTCTTCACTTCCCCCTGCTGCTCCCGCTCTTTCTGTGAAGAGAGAGTGAAAAAAAACACCGCTGCCCGCTACCGTTAAGTACTTTAAAACAAACAGTCTTACCTTAGCTGCTGCTCGCACTCAAAAGTTCTGAGATTTTACCCTGTATGGACTGTGATAATATTTAAAAATCATTTCACAAAGAAATAAATTGAAAGAATTGAAGAGGATTGTGTCAAATCAAACATGATATAAAGATCCAACTGTCACGAAATTCATTTGTTTATCTGGTATGTCTGTTAGCAAAGATTTCAAACAACATTGTGACACACACACACACACACACACACACACACACACACACACACACACACACGCACACACACACATATTAACCAGTTAACATTTAAAAACACAGACAGGGAAGACATAAATATGTTGTGTTTATGAGAAAGGATTCAACAGATATGTGAGGAGATCAGCACCATGGAATTGTGAGAAGGATTGCAAATTCCCAGACCAGCTGGAGACTCATCGACACAGACATTCTGAGGAGACACCGTTCACCTGCTCTGCGTGTGGGAAGGGATTCACTCTGTCATCCACCTTCTTGTAACACCAGTGAGTTTACACTGACCAAGAGACCATTCCCCTGATTGTGGGAATAAAAAACTTTAAGATCTGTCAAGGTCTTAAGTCAATGATTTTTACTTAACATCACACTGTTCCCATGGGAGAGAAGTCATTTTGTTTTTCCATGTGTGGAAATGTATTCACTTGGGGATCCAGCGTCATGTCACACAAGCGTCTTCATCATTGGGAGAGAAGCTTTGTCTGCTCCATTTGGAAAGAATAAACTATATAGTTCAGCCTAATGTCAACCGTTTAGTTCACACTGGGGAGAGACCAATCATCTGCTCTGTGGGTGAGATTTATTTATTACATCAGCAAAGCTTCAAATACATAGGTGTGGCCATTCTAGAGAGAGACTGTACGCTTGCACTGAGTGTGGGAAAGAATTCACTTCATTACCTGTATTCAGTGAGCACCAGTATATTAACACCTTTTACCTGCTCCTTGTGAGGGAAAGAGTTCACTCGGTTCTCATACATCAGCAGCTATGGCTTTGTTCACACCAATGGGAGAAAATTTAAATGGACTGACTGTGAGAAGAGTTTTATGAGTAGCAATGATTTGATGAAACACCAACAAACGCATTGTGGGAGGAGGCCATTCAGCTCCACTGTGTGTAGCAAGGGAGTCAATTATTCATTCCCACATATGGTACCCCAGTGAGGGGGCATCGGTTTAGCTGAGTTTGCTCTGTGATTGATTTTCAGAGCAACGTGATGCCAACAGCATGGGCTCAATTCCCATTACCAGTTTGAGGTTACCCTGAAGAACTCTCCTTCGCAAAATCTTCCCACTCCCGACGTCAGGGGGCCCTCTGGTCAAATCACCATGAGTCGCTTTTCTCTCTTTTCAAGAGAGCAGTCCCTATAGACTGCTAAGACTATGGTGACACACCCATTCCAGTGAGGTCGGATGTGATTGTATTCTGCTGGTATTGCATCCAGAACTGAACTGTGTTCATTCTGTCAGCAGTGGTTTACTTCTTTGGATGTGAATTATCTCTTTAACTGAACAGTGTTTAATTGTTCAGGTATCAATCACAGATTTTGTTTCAACCTGAATTTCTCTTCCATGAGATGAGACTGGTATGTATACATTTACTGCGCTATTCTTGAGCCTTCTATTCATTGCTAAGGTTTGGTTTGTATTTATAAATGTATTTTCACATTCGGGATTTGTGAATGTGCTTCATAGCAACTGAAATCATTGTGAAGTGTAGTCACTGTTGTGGAAGATACAACAGATAAGTTGTGCCGATGTGCAGTGGGAGCCCAGTCCCACATTGAGAACACGTGAATGATTTCTCATCAGTGTGAATACATTGATGGGATTTCAGTTCCTGGGAACTTATAAAGCACTTCCCACACTCTGGCATTGAAACAGCTTCTTGTCACTGTGAACCCGTTGGTGTATCTGCAGGACAGATGAATTAAGTGCTTCTTTTCCCAAATTCAGAATGCCAATGTGAATCCTCTGGTGCCTCAGTGAATTTGATTACTAAGAGGTCCTTCCCCACATTCAGAGCAGGTGAATGGCTTCTCTCCAGTGTGAAACCGCTTGGATTTCAGTAGGTTTCTGGAATCAATTAATTTCCTACCTAAAACAGCAGATGAGTAGTCTCTCCTCTGTGTGTTCTCTCCGCTGATGTCTCAGCAGACTGAATGACTGACTGTATCCTTTCCCAATGTTACAGCTGGTGAACAGCCTCTCTCCAGTGAGTTCGCAGATGTAAAACGAGATCAGATTTTGGCCTGATCCCACTCCCACTTTGAAAACACTTGATTTGTTTCTCATCAGTCTGAATATATTGATGATGCATCAGTTCCTGAGAACTTTTAAAACATTTTGCGCACTCTGGACAATTAAATGGTCTCTCCTCAGTGTGAAACCAGGTTAGATAACTGAAAAATCCTTTCCCACACTCCGAAAGGGTAAACGTTATTTTCCCAGTGTCGTTGCACTGATGGATCTGCAGAGCAGACGCTTAATTGAATCCTTTCCACTGTTACCACATTTCCACTTTCTCTCCAGTATCCCTCCAGTTATATATTGAAAAGACAGATGATTGGCTGAAGCCCCGCTACAGACAGACCACGGGAATGGGTTCACTCACCTGTGAAAGTTGCTTTCTCCTTTCATTCGCAAAGGTCGAAGAGATTCTGGCGACATCAAACAGAGCAACTCCATCAGATATTGATGTGCTGCTTCATTTCAGTTGCCCAACTGCAAAATCTCATCTTTATTAATTCTGAAATTAAAAAGAAATAGTCCACTAAGAGAGAACTTTAAAAAAAAACCAAAGCAGAAAATTTCATTCCGCATTGGATGTGGATATTTCAGATAAGGTTAGCATTTATTGCCCGTTGCTAGTTTTACTGGACAAGGTGACGATGGGCTACCTTCTTGAACAACTGCTGTCCATTTACTGTTGGTAGACCCAAAACACAAAGAAGGGAATTTCACAATTATAACCCAGTGACACTGGAGGAATGGAGACATATTTCCAGGTCAGAATCGTAAGTGGTTTGGAGACTTTTACTATCTCTCTGCTAACCTGTCCTTTTAGATGCAAGTGGTTGTGAGTTTGAAAGGTACTGTGAAAGAAGATTTGGTGAATTTCTGCAGTGCATCTTGTGGATAATGCTGACGGCCTGTCTGAGTGTTTGGAGGTGAAGGAAGTGGATCTTTATCGATGCTGTGTCAGTAACGTTGTTTTGATGAATTCGGCTGCTCTCTTCTGGATGTTGTTGAGCTTTGCCATATTTTTGGAACTGCACTCAGGAGGCCTCAAGAAGGTCATGACTGAAATTTCTCTTACTACATCGATGCTGCCTTATCTGCTGTGCTTCTCCTGTGCCATGCTTTCTCAACACTGCACTCATCCAGGAAAGCAGGGAGTATCCCATCGTGTTTCTTACTTCTGTTTTGGAAAGTAATAAACGATATTTGGGAAAAGAACCCAAAGAAAGAGAAGAACAGTTGGACAAAGGAGCGGATAACAATCAGGTTCAGACAGTGAATAGCCGTTAATGGAGACTGCTGGTCACTAAACATAGGTGGAGTGTAATGGCAGGTTATCTGACAGATAGGCTTCAGGGAATAAAGAAGTGTATTACTCGCTGTAGAAATCCCAGACTCTGACCGGCTCTTGTAGCCACAGCGTTCATATGGCTGGTGCAGTTAGTTTCTCATAGAAACTGGGACTTTTACAGCACTGAAAGAGGCTTTTTGACCCATCTCGACAATGTCAAGCATCAAGCATCTATCCACTCTCATCCCATTTTCCAGAACGTGGTCAGTAGCCTTATGCGTGGTGGTGCTTCAAGTGATCATTGAAACATATTTTTTCGTTCCACCAGCTCCAGCGAAATGCCATCACCATACACATATTCCGCTTCCATCCTTTGTCCACCTTCCACAGGGACCATTCCCTCTGGGACACACTGATGCATTCTGCCTTCACTCCCAAAACCTCCCCCCACAGCCCCATGGAATCTTGCCGTGCAATCACTGACGAGGTCACCCATGCACACATACACAGCAGATAAGAACGATAAGCAGGGGTCGGCCATCTGGCCCTTCGATCCTTCTCCCCTATTCAATAAGATCACGACTGATCTTTCCATGGACTCAGATCCACTTACCTGTCCTCTCACTGTATCCCTTCCTTCGTTTATTTTTAAAGAAAATCTTAGCTTTAAAAAACGTTTACTGCAGTAGTGTGAACTACTTCAAAGAGCAAAGAATTCCACAGATTAACAATTCTCTGGGTGAAAAAGTTCCTTCTCAATTCAGTGCTGAATCTTCTCCCTGTAATCTTGAGGCTCCGCCCTCTTGTCCAAGTTTCACCTGCTAGTGGAAACACCTCTCTCCTTATGCACTGAATTCACAGGTTCTGGTGCAAGGGGAATGAGATTGTCAATAGCAACTGAGAAAACAGGAGGACGTGCTCAATCAGAATAAAACTCATTTTGGTCTTTCACTTTTAAATCAACTACAAACATTATTCATTATCATTTCAGAAATAGGATAATAGGCCAGAAATCAATTCTTCGTGTCATTGGCCCTGGGAAACTGTAT
The DNA here is from genome assembly GCF_047496795.1 of Chiloscyllium punctatum. Taxonomy (NCBI): domain Eukaryota; kingdom Metazoa; phylum Chordata; class Chondrichthyes; order Orectolobiformes; family Hemiscylliidae; genus Chiloscyllium; species Chiloscyllium punctatum. The sequence continues at coordinate 13,925,500 of NC_092784.1, read as the reverse complement.
TAATTCTGACCTGGTCCAGCGCAAATGTGAATCCAGACACTGAATAATGGGGTTGACTCTGACCGATCTCTTGGGGCAGTTAAATAGATGACAAATTCTGCCCCAGCAAGTGATGCCATGATCCCATGAACAAACAAAACAAATCCAATCGCCGTGGTTACTTGTGAACTCGCTGGTGTTAGTGAAAGAGGACGACTGGGAAGGTTTATGGGGTAAGGGCAGAAGAACAGCATTCGGTGAGGTGATCCTTTGGAGAGCTGATCAGCCAATCAGCCTCCTTTCGTGCAGTAACAATTCTGTGAATATTTCATTCTGAGCCCTCTAAGGAACTATCCGGGCAGGGTTTATAAAGAGGTCAGATTGAATGAGTGTCTCGGTGAACACAAGTGAGACACAGGTACAGAGAGGTTTTGGGACGGATTAAATTATATTTTATACATTTCCATAGTCATCAACATTACAGCGGTTAAAAATGGGTGTGATCAAGATAGTGGAAATAGAGCTGCAAATAAATCTTAAACATTTATGCACCTAAAGGGGATGCTGGGTAAATATACCGTAGTTAGTGTTTATTTTATTCCAGGCACACCAGCCAGGGAGCACATCCTTCCTGTACCTATCCTATCGAGCTCTTGAAGATTTTTGTACATGTGAAGTTTTTCATGTTTAGATACTCCAGGCAAGACAGCTTCAAGCTCCTCAATCTCTCCTGCCAGGGCAATACTGCTGTTAGAATTCAATTAACTGGCATGTTACTGGCTGCTTCATGGATTGGAACTGACAATTGAGACTGAAAGGTTACTGTATAAAATGTCTTCAATGGTATTGCCAGGCGTGAGTGGTTTTAGGAAAATGACATTGACCTACGGGAATTGAGTGTCAGAGCACTTCCTGTTGTGGGGCATCCTGTTTAGATTCAATCTATTGATAACTATTAGAACTGACTTGCACTGGCTCCGGCAAAGTGGTCAGAGCATTATGGTTGTCATCGAAGCTGGTAACAAACGTCCCATGGGTTAACAATCGTAAATGATAGAGTAGGTAAGAGGTCTGATGGCACTGTTGGAGTATTGATGCTGTTTGTAATCACATTAACTCGGCTGGAGTTGACGGAATTTATATTGTCTCTTTCTGAATCTCAGGATGTCTCTCCGGGCAATACATCTCCACAAACAGCAAAGTGATAGTGAGCAGGGATCATCTGTTTTGATTTAAATTGGGATTATAGCACTGCTGCTTCACAGCATCAGGTACAAGGGTGGAGTCCAGCCTTGGTCAACAGCCTATATGGAGTTCCCACATTCTCCCCAGGATAGTGTGGGCACCCTCCAGGTGATCTGGTTTCCTCCCACAGTTCAAAGATTTGTGTGTTAGGTGGAACAGTTGTGCGAAATTGTTCACAGTGTCCAAGATTGTGCAGACTCGGTGGATCGGCCATGGGAAATGCAGTGTTACAGGGATGGAGTGCTCCAGGTGGGATGCTCTTTGGATGTTTGGTGGGGTTTCATGGGCCAATGCTGTCCTGCCACACTGTCGGGATTCTATTCTATGATTGAGGATAAAGGCTACACAGCAGGGTGTCCTTTTTAACAAGCATGTGGTATGTATCAATGCTCTCGATGCCTTTAGATAGAGGTGAGCATCGCAGGGGATACAGTGCTTTATCTCCATTGCTGCCCCATCACCCCTAACTCGACTTTGATTTGGTCCGTTCCCGCTCTGTCATTTGTAATGGTTTGCTTTGCCCGTAATGGGCTTTGTTTGTGCAATATTCAATTGGTTACACGGGTGGTTTACTGCTGGTGATTATATATTAACAAAACCCAAAATGGTGTTATGATGATTTTGATGGTGGGAAGGTTGCTCAGCTATGTGTGATAACATGTCTGGGTAGGAGAAATGTGGGGGGGGGGGGGGGGCGGAGGAGGGGAGGAACACTTCACTGCTCAAAGAAGGAGAACTGAAAAGCAGTTAAATCAAACCAAAGGTTCAGACAGGGAGGGAATATTTCCCTGGAGTTTGAGTAACTGGAAAGTAACTGGGAATAGACAGGATATTGTTTTACAGGGCGTTTGAAATTTTTAAAAACTTTTATATTCAGATACTTATATTTCTTTTCTTTTAGTTTTATTTATTGTGGAATAAATAGCTACAATATTTCAAAACCAAATTCACAAACCTTGTGTTAAAGACAAATGTTAAATAAAATCCATCAAACCATCCCTCACTGAAAACTGATGTGGAGGTGCAATCTCCTGGAGAATCCCTGCCCTGCCTACTTCTTCCTACCCGCGTTCCATGGCTATATACATACCTGGGAGATAGCAGCAGGAGTTCATTCTCCCTTTCAATCCTGCTCCACCATTTAGTGGGAAACAGCTAACCATGCAGCTCAATCTCCTGTTCCTGCTGGGTTCCAATCCCCTTTCATGACTTTACCTCAAAGAACTATATCCGAGTTCTCCTTTAGCTTCACTGCCTTTTGTTCCAGTGCTGTTGTTGTGTTACTGTGTGTGTGTAGGCAGGGGTAATGTGATGGTGCTGCCTCCTGGAGGGTGCACTCAGCGTCCCTCATCATCCTGCTGTAACATCAGTTCGGTTTCAGCAACTGGAGATAGAAACCATTTCCAGGATATGGGTATCACTCGCTCAGCCAGCATTTATTCCCCATCTCTAGTTACCTTTGAGAAGATGGTAGTGAGCTGCTGTCTTGAACCATTCACAGTCCATTTGGCGCAGATAGAGCGACAATATTGGGAGGGAGAGTGTTGCATTATTTTATCCCGAGTGATTCTCTATCTTTGGTTGTTCAAACACTGGGTAACTTAATCACGATCTGCACATGATTTTGAGATTTCGGTCTGCAAACCTTCACCATCGAGCACCCGGTATAAATGAATATGTACAGATTAGAAATACAGAACAGACAATGCTAATTTTCTGGAATATATTTTTCCCCTTTCTTCCCCCAAAACTGTAACCCTCCAGCCCACTTACTCTATCCCACCATTCTGACTCTGCAACCACTAATTTTCACCCTCCCCATTCTCATGGAATTGTTGATAAACAGATCCATGCCACGACTTCCCGTCCTCGTTAGACTCTGCACCCTTTCTGAGTTCATTTCCTTCCCCTTCAGTTGCTGCAAGTCAACAATGTAACAGCAGAATGACACAAAAGGAAGCAGAAGGGGAGGTTGCAGATCCTGGACAAAAGAGGAACCTTCAGTCTGGGCGAATGGGTCACATCCTTTTTTGCTTCTCATTGGTCGATTCCAGTGTTATGACAAGTTGGAAATGTAACTTGGTCCCATGTGGGTGTGGTGAAACTTTGACCCTCCAACAGATCAATATTACAAACAAATATGTTCCTCCTCCAGACAATCAGAGTGTGAAATACTTTCCACTAATTACCCCAAAGTATATGCTCCAAAACTCACCCACATTCCGTCCTTGTGCATTGCCAGGTTTCCCCACAGACGTGTGGTCCCTGCCTCGGAATTTGGGAGATGCAGTCCTCATGCAGTCCCTGTAGCCCTGTCTCTGGAACGTGAATGAAAAGTGTGGGATGGAGGACGTTGTGCATTGGATTCCCATTCAGACACACGGGACATGTGGGCTTTCACTGGGATTTACTGAGATATCCGCTTCGACAACCTGATTTCTGACGTAAGGAACATAGATTCAGCCAATTCGGGGATAGGAAGGTTAAAAGGCACAGTAGGTTTTAAGCAGAGGTGGCGCAGTGGCTAGCACTGCTGCCTCACAATGTCAGGGACCTTAGGCGACTGTGTGGAGTTTACATATTCTCCCTATGTTTGCATGGTTTCGTGCAGTTCTCCAGTTTCCTCACACATTCCAAAGATGTGCAGGTTAGGTGGATTGCCCATGCAAAATTGCTGACAGTGTCCATGCACGTGCTGGTTAGACAATTAACCATGGGAAATGCAATGTTACAGGGAACGAGTGGGTCTGAATGGGATGCTCATCATAGGGCTGGTGTGGATTCGACGGATGAATATCCTGTTTCTGCACTATAGGGACTCTATTCTATTCTCATGAGGAAGAATGTACTTGTCTCGATGTGTTGTGAATCTGTGGAATTCCGTATTCAAAATGCGGCAGATGCCAGGTCAATGAGCCAATGTAATGAAGAGATACAGATGGTGAATTTGCAATGGGATGAAGGGTGAGAGAAAGCAGGCGGGAAAATCCAGCTGAGACCGATGTGAGCTCAATCATCACCGCATTAAATGGTGGGACTGGTTCTCCAGTGCCCAGTGCTTATCTTTTTACGGTAATAACTGGAAAGCTGAATCCAAAAATCAACAACTTCACCAAAGGAGATTTTCAGAAAATAACTGATAGTCAGGTGGATTAGCATTCCAATCTTAGATAGTGAGGAAGTGTGTAGGAGATAATGATTTTGCAATTTTAAACTGAGAGGAGACAGTGATTTGTGGTTTTAGATTGCATCGTACATTCACAGCATCCAGAGTACGATGTTGTGAATATCTATCCTGTACTTTATTACAAAGCCAAGGTCACTGACAATGAAAACCAAAACACCCAGGAAACATCGCCTCACCTCAATCTGTTAAAAGACTTCTGATATGTCTGGTTGAACTTGGAAACAGATGGAAAGCTGGAAGATTAGATCCACTCCCAAGATCCAGTGCTTAAACAAAGGACACTACAATAGGATGAGGCAGGAGTTGGCAAATGTAGACTGGAAACAAAGACTTTATGGTGCGAAAGTTGACAGACAGTGCGGGAATATCAAAGCAATTTTTTGAAGTGCTTAGCAAAAGTATATATCAGGGAAAAGGAAGGACTGTAGGAAAAGGAGCAATCTGCCATGGGTGGTTCAGGAAATAAGAGAGTCTCTCAAACTGAAATAGAATGCATACAAATTGCCAAAAACCAAGGAGATTAGAAAAACTTTAAAGATCAACAGAAAGCGAGATGGGATTGCGGGAGAAAAGTGATGAGAACTTATCCCCAGGGCCATAATAGCAGTTTACACTGCTAGAGGGGAACCTATTGTTTGGGGAACATATGGCCTCTATAATTGTTGAAGCACTTAACTGTTATCATAGAGATAATCCTGTTCCAATTAAAAATCACAGCACACTCCAAAAGCTTGTACTTCCAAATAATCCTGTTGGACTGTAACCTGGTGATGTTTGGTTTTTATCTTTGTCCACCCTGCTCCAACACCAGCTCTTCTACATCAGAATCCTGATAGGTACCCCACTAAAACTGACGCACCTGTCAGATACTTGAGGGAGCCACGGGGGCGTGGGGAGGGGTGTGTGGTTTAACCACAAAGTGCTGAACTGAACTAGACTTTCTAACTACCGTTGCCATGGAGATAATACTGAGAGACAGACTCTATTCAAAGTCACAAACCACAAAGGTATAAGAATGGGAGCGGCACATCGGACAGGTGGGGTGGGGGGGTTACCTGCTGCTGCCTGGAGGCGTTTTGCATTCACATTATTCAGGTAACTGCCATGTCACATCAATAAAGACTCAAAGAAGACCTCTCAGAGTTCTGTGCCGAGTTATTCCTATCCATCAGGGTTCAGGAATATGAGCACACAGCAGTCAGTCTTCACAGTGGAGGATATGAAGAACATGCCAGCAATTGATATGGAGACTAAGGAAGGTGAGGACCTAGATAATAACCATTATCGTGAAAGAGTAAGAGTTTGGCAAGTTAATGGAGCTAAATGTAGACAAGTCTCATTGCCCTGATGGAATACATCTCAGGATACCAACAGAGTTAGTGGGAGAAATAGCAAATGTACTTAGAGTCATAGAATCTGACAGCAGAGACAGGCGCTTTGGCCCAAACTGGCCCATGCTGACCAGAATGTTCATCCACGCTAAACCCATTTCCCTGTACTTGACCCATTTGCTTCTGACCTTTCCTATCCATGTATTTGTCCAAATGTCTTTTACCTGTTGTGAGTTTTCCTGCCTGAACCACTTCCACTGGCAGCTCATTCCATATACATACCACCCTCTGTGTAAAACAGTTGCCCCTCAGCTTCCCTTTTATTCTTTCTCCTCTAACCTTAAACTGATCCAATCAAGCCGTTCAATCCTCGAGTTCCTGGCAAAAAGACTGAGTGCAATCACCTTATCCATGCCTCTCATGGTCTTATATACTTCTAGAAAAGAACCCCCTCATTTTCCTCTGCTCTAAACATAAAATCCTTGTCCAACACTCTCCCTATAACTCAGATCCCTGAGCCCTGGCAACATCCATGTAAATTGTTCTGCACTTTTTACAGTTTAATAACTGAAACCTACATTACATTCATCATATTTCCAGTATTTCCAAACAGCGCTGGAACCTACGTGACAATGCCAATGGATTACAATCCATGATGGAGAATGAACTCCTTTACAACAATCCCGTTTTCATCGTGTTTCCCATGGTGCAGGTATACTTGTGTCCTACTGGATGCATGGTTAATTAAAGACTTGTCCTTCTACAAAGCAAAGTTGTGGCTTAATTGTTCTTGGGAAATGTGCCATGATTTTTCAGAATTTCAAAAACAAATGAAATCTCTCTCCACACTCACCATGCTGACATGGACTTGGCTGTGTCTCAGTACTTTTTCCGTCACATTGAGATTTGAAATATTCGCCCATGGACAGAATGCACACCTTTCCTTCCAGATGAAAAAGCCAATGATATTCAGATCGGCACGGATCAAGTAACTATCAGATCTGAACATGAAGTTCAATTTGAATTTCTCATCTGCAAATCCACCATTTCAGTACCATACAACAGAGCACACAAGTTACCACTGTTAATACAGGATAGAAATTCATAAGACAATTTTAGTATTAAACTGCAGTTTCCTTGTTCCCCCAAAACTTTAAACCTCAGTCTCACAATTTCTCTCTTCTGTGAACTGAAAGCCAAACCAAACGCCCCCCCCCCCAACTACTTTCCTCCACACTCAGTTCTCACACACACTCTTCGAATTCAGTTTCCTAGCTCCTGATGAGAATCATCCTGCATACACTACTTCCTGCACACTCTGGCCTAGACAAATCTTACTAAAATGAGCCAAATTAGAATTCTAATTGCAGGCCCATCTTTGTCCCTTTCCATAACAATCCTGAATCTTCACAAAAGAGTTCTGATAACTTTCTGCAAAACGCTGCACCACTGATAGTCTGATCACATGTCAGGGTCGCAAGAAAGGGGCCATTCCCCTGGGTCCTGCTCCCAGAGGGATGAAGCTGCTAATGATAGATTAATCCCTCACACCCACAGCCTCCTTCCCAGGCACTGACCTATGCAGCGCATACTCCCACAGTTGCCAGCACTGCACCCATGCACTGGTCTCCCCTCCGACAGCACGTGCTCCCGATCATACAGAAGTCCGGGTGATTGACAGCAGCTTCTGCACAATATATAAGAATCCCTACAGGATGGAAACAGGCCCTTCGGCCAAACAAGTCCATACCGACACTGCAAACAGTAACTTACACAGACCCATGCCCCCTAACTAATGTAACTAATACTAGGGGCAACTGAGAATGGCCAATTCACCTGCTCTGCACATCTTTGGATTGTGGGAGGAAACCTGCTCAGACACTGGGAGAATGCGCAAACTCCACACAGACAGTCGCCCGTGGCCGGAATCGAACCAGGGTACCTGGTGCTGTGAGGCAGCAGTGCTAACCACTGAACCGTCTCTATAGAGTGGAGGGGGCGTGGCTGGAGGACTGGGTCAATGGAATTGAGAACAGTGAATGAATGAGGAGGACACTGGGGGATTGACAGGTTAGTGAGGGACAGGATCAGTGCAGCAGCAGGAGGGGAGCCTGGACAAACTGAGCAATGGGAGAGTCTGACAGGACAGAAACGACAGGAAGGTTCTGTTTGGAGGCTCAGGCAGGGACAGATGGGAGACAGTATGGCCTGTTGGCTTGTGCAGGTTTACTAATCAGCCTCTTCAAAGATGCTGTTACTCAACTCTGAGCCTGATCCTCCTAGTCCAGAGGTAAGGACACTTACACTATTTCCTGGTGGGCAAGGGATACAGGGGCTGCCTTTCAAAAGGAACTCACCTGTGTTGGTGACATTAACAAGACTCACTATAGACTCACTGACACAATGCTGGTGTACTTGAACTTCATCTAGAATATTAACTCCTATAACTGGCAACGCAGACCCCGATGTACAGAGTTAAATTCTGGATACTAATAACAGCTTTGTGCATGGGAAATCATCTAATGAATTTGACTCAGATTTTTTGAAGAAGTAACAAAGAGGATTGCTGAGGTCAGAGCATGGCCATGATCTACATGGACTTCAATCACGTGTTTGACAAGGTTCCTCATGGGAGACTGGTCAGCAAGGTTAGATCGCATGAAGAACAAAACTAGCCCAAAGGTAGAAGGCAGAGAGAGCTTTTCAGGCTGGAGGTCTGTGACCAGTGGAGTGTCACAAGGATCGGTGCTGGATCCACTACTTTTCCCCATTTATATCCATGATTTGGATGTGAACATAAGAGGTATTGCAAGTGAGTGTGCAGATGACACCAAAATGGGAGGTGTAGTAGACAGTGAAAAAGATTACCTCAGAGTACAAGAGGATCTGGATCAGATGGGTGATGGGCTGAGCAGATCAGTTTAGAAAAATGCGAGCTGCTGCATTTTGGAAAAGCATACTTTAACAGGACTTATACAGTTCATAGTAAGTTCCTGGGGAGTGCTGCTAAACAAAGAGTCATTGGAGTGCTGGTTCATAGTTTCTTGACAGTAGAATAGCAAGTAGATAGGATAGTGAAGGCGGCAGTTGGTCTGCTTGTCTTTATTGGTCAGAGCATTGAATATAGGGGTTGGGAGGTCAAATTGCGGCTGTACAGGACATTGCAAAATTTGCTGAATCAATATTCCATATAATTCTGTTCTCTTTCCTATCAGATGGATGTTGTTAATCTTTAAAGAGATCAAAAAAGAATTATGACATGTTACCAGGGTTGGATAGGCTGTTTTCCCTAGAGCGTCAGAGGCTGATTGGTGACCTAAAAGAGATTTTTAAAATCAGGCTGGGCATGGATACGGTAAATAGACAAGATATTTGCCCTGCAGTGGGGGAGTACAGAACTAGGGGACTGGGAGTGAGGGTAGGCAGACAAGGTGTGGGACCGAAATGCGTGGGAAAAGAGAGGGGGGCACAGAGAGGGATGGCACAGAGATGGGTGGGGACAGAAAGTGCGATTAGAGAGGAGGGGAACAGACAGGGGGAACGGGGGGGGCGGTTGACAGAAAGGGGGAACAGACCGGGGGTGTGGAGGCGACCAATGAAGGGGGAAAGAGACGGTGTTGGGGGGTGCAGGAAGAACAGGCCTACAGGCTTGGGGGGTGGGGAACAGGCTGACGGGGTGGGGGGGGGTAAAAAACGGTGGGGGGGGAGATGAAGAGTTATTTTATAGATCTAAAACTCAACCCTATTCCCGTTTTCTCCTCCTCATCTTAATTCCCTCTGAAGGGCTCAGAACAACTGGATAGTTCTTGGAAAGTAGAGTTTCAGGGAGATCAGATGCTGAATGTGGCATTTGGGACACTAACATTGAATGGAATGTGCTTATTCGATTCGATTCCACTGTCTGTGTGGTGTTTGCACATTCTCCCTGTGTGTCTGCGTGAGCTTCCTCTGGGTGCTCTTAATTTCCTCCCACAAATTCAAAGACACGCAGGTTAGCTGGATTAGATTTGAGTAATGGTAGGTTACAGAGTTAGGGTGGAATGATGTTCCGATCGTTGGTATGGTCTCATGGGCCGAAAGGCCTGATCCCACACTGTGGGGATTCTGCCCATGAGTATAGGGATTAGGAGGTCACGTTGTGGCTGAGTAGGGCATTGGTGAGGCCAGTTTTAGAATACGACACTCAATTGTGGTCCCACTGATTTCAGAAAGATGTTACCAGAATAGGACTCACCCTCTTAATGGTAAGTTCCTGGGAAGTGTTGACAGACAAACAGACCGTGCAGTGTGGGTTGATAGTTCCTTGAAAGTGTGGTTGAAGGTAGACAGGTCAGTGAAGGTGTTGTGCGGAATGCTAGCTGTTTTGGGGCAGTGCATTGAGGGTAGGAGTTGGGAGATCATGTTTCGGTTGCACAGTTTATTGGCTCGGCCACTTTTGGAACCCCCAGACAGCTTTAAATTCCAGTCTCCCTGCAATAGGAAAGATGTTGGGAAACTTGCAAGAGTTCAGAAAAGTTTTACCAGGGTGTTGACATTATTGGAACCATAGGGAGAGGCTGAATAGGCTGAGGCTATTTCCCTGCAGCACTGGACACTTTAGGTGGCTTTATCGAACTTTATAAAATTATGAGGAGCAATGATAGGGTGACTAGTCATAGTTTCTTTTTTTCCGAGGGTAGGGGAGACCAAACAAATGTGAATCTTTTTTCCAAGTTGGAAATGACAAATTCTAGAGGAGAGATGGCAAGTTTAACGGATATGAAAACCTAAACAACTGAAGATGCAGTAAACCAGAAAGAGAAACAGAAGTTTCTGGTAAAGCTCAGCAGGTCTAGCAGTATCAGTGAAAAGAAATTAGAGTTAACGTATTGGAGGAAGGGTGACCAGACCCGAAAATAAACTGATTTTTCTTCACAGATGTTGCATCACCTGCTGAGCATTTCCAACGACATCTGTGCAAGTTTAAAGGGAGTCGTTTGGAGTATATACCTGAGAGGAACTTGCGAGTGAGACCACATCTGGAGTAATGACAGAGGTTTTGGCCCCTTTATTTAAGGAAATACATCATTTCATCAGTGGCGTTTCACAGAAAATTGACTGGGATAAATCCTGGTTTGCAGGGATTATCTTTTAAGAAAAGGCTGAAGATGTTGGGAGTCTACTCACTGGATTTGCGAAGAATGAGAGGTGATCTCATTGTAACATGTAGGATTCTTAAGGATTTTGACAGGGTAAATACTGAGAGGATATTGCCCATCATGAGGGAGTCTGGAACCAGATTCTGGGTCAGTCACGGAATCACGGCTTCTGTTTTGGATTCGTAAAGTTTAAGGCAACACCAACATAGGTAAGGGGTTTCAGTAGCAATGGAGTTGGGGTGAGGTGGAGACAAGCAACATTTTAAGAGATTTGAATTCCTGGTGTTTGTAATTGTGTAGATGTCTAATCAGAAGGTCACCTTGCGGTCAGATATGAGAGCAATATTGTGAAGAGTGTGGTTCTGCCTCAGACAGTTCCCAGGGAGAGGGTGGGGCTCAGCAGTAAGGGAAAGTAATTTGTAACAGCAACTGAAGGCAATGGGTTTAACCATTGCAACGTTCCGTTGCAGGAATTTGCAGCCAATCGCGTAGTGGGAGCGTGATGATCAGTTTGATAACTGAGTAATGGAGAGGGATGATGGGGAGGGAGAGCTGGGCATTGTCAATGTACATGTGAAACCTAACACGGTGATTTTGGACGATGTCACCTCCTGGCAGTGTGTAGGTGAGAAACAGGAGGGACCGAGGAGAGATCCTTAAAGAACACCAAATTCAGAGAGGAAAGGGAGAGTTGAGATGGAGCAGGTTTTTCCAACAACGGTGGGGTCAAATATTATTTTTTAGCAGAATGGGAGAGAAGGACATAACCAAAAAAGACAGACAGAGAGAACAAGGTACAATATCTGTGATTTGTTGTGGGGGGTGATGAGGAGGAGGAGCAGCCCAACTCCAAAAGCACTATTTCTACATTAGTGACATCACCCAACTCCACCCTAGTCTCAGCTCATTTACTGAAATACTCGTCCATCCTTGTGTTATCTCCAGACTTCGTTATCCAAACACACTCCTGACCAGCCTCCCACATTCAACTTACATGCAATCTCAAGAGTATCTAAAACCATACTGCCCAAGTACTCACTTGTACAAAAACTTGTTGATCCATCAAAAGGCAACGATTTAAAATTCTCACCCTTGATGTCATTCCTGGCTGCGAACACCCCTGTCTCCCTGCACCACACAACTTGTGAGACCCTGACAACTCATTTTCTTTCAGACTCCCAATGATGTGTTTATTCATTGCTTCACCTGTCTGGCTGTTTCTACTGTTGCCAAGGAAACACGTTCTAAAATTCCTACACTAACCCTCTCAGACCTGCTTTCTTCCTTTAAGGTATTCCTGAAAACCTGTTTATTTGGCAATTCTTTTGATCACCTGACCTAATATCCCCATCTGTGGCCTTATGTGAGAAGTTCTCAATAGTATTTCTGTGGAAACATGATAAACAAAAAACAAACTGTCGTTGATTTGCACACATTGTCAACTCTTCAATGTTGCTGAGTGAATAATCGATAACAGCTCTTACCCAACCACATTGTGGGAGCACCTTCACCACATGAACTGCAGCTGTACAAGGAAGTCAAACATCACCTTCTCCACAGGCAATGGGGCTTTGGCATTGATCACGGGTATCTGTGGAGAGAGAAACACACAGCTGATATTTCAGGGAGTGCAAGATGCAATACAGGGAGGGAAAATGGTGCAGAATTTGGATTTTCAAATTTGTGTTTTACAATGAGTACTAAGTTTTGTAAAACCTCTCAATCCATACCATGAAAATTTCCTTCTCTTCCTGGTCAATATGTCTTTCCTTTCCCCTGCCCTTCACCTTCACACATTTCCAATGCCTTGGTCACAACAGTGTGCTGTCAGTGAAGTTTATCACGGTTGAGTATTGTCCCGCCCCTCATTCACTCCGATTGGTTGAAGGACCAACTAGCACCTCTTGTCCCCGTTCCCCACTCTTATTGGTCCTGCGCTGACATCAATAATCCGAGGCCCACTGTGGGCTGGAGCATGCTCAGTGCTTCCTGCTTTTGCTGCTGTTCATCAGGTTTGAGAGACAGAAGGCTCATCCCTGTTTCTCCTGATGTCAGACAATGACAACAACTAGCTGCATTGTATGAAGCCTTTCACATTGACAAATCTCCTAAAATGCTTCACGAATGATGGAAATGTTGATTAAAGAGAACGAATTTTAGATACATCTTTAAGGCGGACAAGAGGGGGTTCGGGAGGGTATTCCCAACGTTTGTGTCCTCGGCAGCTCCAATCGTGAAGTGATATATTGGGCAATAGCTTACAATGGAGACAGTTAGTGGCTAACCATAGGTTAACAATCTCATATCGTAGCCCCCTACCCCACACGCCAGTCCTTGTTCTCACAGCCTGCCATTACATACCTATGGTTATCCACTAACAGACTCCATTAACAGCTCGTCACCCTCCCCCAGACAGATCGTTATCCTTTAACCAACTGTTCTTCTCACTCTATCCCCACCTATCCTTTACTCCTTTTATCCTCCCCCCACACTATCTTCTGCACATAAACTGACTTTGTTTCCTCAGTAACATCTGTTCTGTGGAAGGCACACCGGATCTTAAACTTTAACTCTGATTTTTCATCACAGATACTACCAGACCTGCTGAGCTTTTCCAGAACTTCCTGGTTGTTATTTCTGATTTACATCTTCCGCAGTTCTTTTGGTTTTAATTTACCGGGGGTTTGTAATTCAGGTTCAACAGACACTGTCCCTGTCCCTGTTGTGCGAGATAAGTGGCTATCCAGCCCCATCTACGGCACTTTTTATTTCCCTTCCCAGGAACAAAGACACGGAGGAGTCAGTCCAAAACTTTTTCATTCAACTTTGCAAAGTCGGGTGCTGTTCCCAAAGGTACACACACACAAGCATAGTAATCTCCACACATTATATACATGTATATGTGGGCTGGGTTTACTACTGCTGCCTTGACCAACGAGTGCTCGGATTCCCCACTGTTTTCCTTTTTTGGGTTCTGGTGCCTGCGATTCTTTTATCATTCACTTGGCCAATCAGTGTTTGAGCTTCCCATTCTTCCCTTATATGGATGATGTTGTACAACTGTGGTTAAGGGCGGCCTCTCAACTATCGAGGAAAGCTGTTACAACTGTTTCATTCATATAAACGTGGGGGAGGTCCGGCAACAGTTTCGAGTGTCTGCTTGTGTTTACTATGAGGTAGAAAAGACTAAAAGGCAGCTAACCGTCTACCCCCTACATGCTTGTGTTTACTATGAGGTAGAAAAGACTAAAAAGGCAGCTAACCGTTTAAAAATTACACTACCCCCTAGAAATCCCCCGTGTCTTTTCTTACGGCCTGTAATTTTTCAACCGTAAGTTTCTTCTCCAGGGCATTTAATAACTCCCGAGCTTGTTCATCAAACTGCCCTTCTCTAATACTACCCCCGCCCAAGAGGGATTCACGTTGTTCCATCTCGAGATTTATTCGTTCAACCTGCCCATAGGGAACATCCTTCTTAGTAAGGGCGGTTTCGATCAGTCGTTGAGTTAATCCCCGGACACAGGGAATAACGCAACACCCAAGGGCAGTGAGTACCCCTGCCGCCACTATACATGAGACAAGAAAGGGAACGACCACCCCCGTCCATTTACCGAACCAAGCTTCCAACCAGTCCGTGAGGCCAGAGTCGATGCCCGAGTTTTCGGCCAGTTCGTCCGCCAATGTGGTGAGTCCATCCAGGGCGCGGGTGATGGACCCATCAGGGGCTGTGTTGTTGGGGATGAAAGTGCAGCACTGAATGCCTATCATGACACAAACACCCCCCTTCTCTGCCAACATCATGTCTAAGGCCAACCTATTTTCCCACGCCATCCTACTAGTGGCGTCCAGTTGTTCTGCTATTCCTTTCACTGCATCCCGGGTATAATTAATGAACCTCTGCTGATTGTAGTAAATATAATTAATCCAATCCACATTCTTATTGATGGTCACCCACCAGAATAGTGACGACTCAAAACCCGCCGCTATCTGGTTCCTAGCCTTGTATTCGTCAGGAACACCCCTGGGGACCCCTATGGCATCTAAATATATGTTATCATCGAAAGAGGTCTCCAAAGCTCTCTCAGTTCTTCCACTAGAACGGGGTCGCTCTTGTTTTTCGAATGCCAGGGTGAATGGGATGGCCAATTGAACGATCGCACAAGTGCCCGTCCATTTTCGGGGCAGGGTCGGTCGCAGAACCCTCCCACCACAGTACCACCAGAGGTCTGCCCTAGGCACATGAATGTGGGAGTAATTCCCGCCCCCGGTAGTTTCATTGACCAGCCGGATTGATCCGCTGCACTTGTCAAATGTCCCCACATCGTCGTCCCACTGTAGTCCCGTCCGAGAGACGCAGGCCTGGTGCGTACCCGTTACCCCTGAGAATGATGGCGGGCGGGGCGCCCCCTCAGTCCTGACGGGGGGAAACTTCAAACTCAAGGGTCGACAAGTGGGGTCGTTCCAGGCCTCTCGGTCCTGGTACAGCCTTATCATGCAGTCCATGGCTCGTGGGTGTTTCTCCCATCCCAGCGGGAATGGGACCACCTGAGGGTTAGGGCGGGCACTCGTGCATGCGTAGCAATCACTCTTTTTCATGCTCCTCACAGTATATTTGACCCATTCCATCCAGGCATTCGCCTCCCCGTATACCGTTTCTATTTCAAAGGTCTTTTCCAAATCCGTTGTCTCAATTATTCTAATCTTTTCCTGCTTATCAGTGGTGGATGAGCCCCCAGACTCAGCTTCAATGACCGTGATATACGTGCAGCACAGCTGCATTCCCCCCCCATCCTGCCTGGCCCCCAACTCTAATACCCAGTATTGTTCTATTAAGTCTCGCCTCGTTCTTTTGCAAGTTCTTTATGGTCAGATAAAGCGGATTGCACCGATTATGCCCACAATCTCGTCCAGGGGTGATGGGATCACGGACAACTGACACCATAGCCTGGACCCCGGGGGCTGGAAGCCTACTTAGGCCTTCCCTACCATACAATTGTAATACTAACGTCTGACCCTGGAATCCCCTTTCTCTCTCTAGATTCTGCTTAGTTTGATTCAGTTGACTTTTAGTCCTCCAGGGCACCAACTCACATAGGTCTAAGCTAAGTGTCTGTGTTGATTGGTTGGCAAGCACGGAGATGGTGAACCACTGACGGTCCTCTATTTGTTTCATCCGGAGGCCAAATTGGGTAACACGCACACTATGACCCAGCCCAAGGACAATGGCATAGCAAGTTAACAATACGATTGACTGCATTTTGTCGCGACACCCGTAGCCCGAGGGCACAGTTCCTTTAGACTCGCCAAAGTCCGATTAGTTCGTTCTCAGGGTCTCTGTTCCTTAGATGCCTTTGTCAGAGAGGTTCGTTCGTCCTCCGTCGGTTGTGGCACTGGTCCCTTGACTCGAGTGTAATGTGTCCAGCCCTTTTCGGCCGTACGGACAGCCGTTTCGGTCGTCAAAAGTACCAGGAAGGGACCGTCCCAAGTTGGTTCGAGGGTACGTTGCTTCCAGCTTTTAATCAGGACCCACTGACCCGGCTTGACGGTGTGCACCGCAAACTCGAGGGGCGGCATCTGTGCCAAAAGTCCCTGTTAGCGTAAACGAGATAGAGCAGACCCCAGAGCCACCACATATTTTTGCACAAACATATCCCGAGACTCAAATACAGGAGGTTCCCCCTTCGGCGCATGGAACGGGAGGCCAAATAACATTTCGAAAGGGGAGACGCCCAAATCCCGCCTTGGCTGGGTGCGAATTTGCAACAGGGCAAGGGGTAGGCATTTGGTCCAAGGCAGGCCGATTTCACTAGTGAGCTTGGTTAGCTGCTTTTTGATGGTCTGGTTCATTCTTTCGACCTTGCCCGAGGAGGAGGGATGCCAGGGGGTGTGTGCAAATCCCAGTCAATCCCCATTGCTTGCACTACATTCTGGAGGACGGTCGAGGTGAAGTGGCTCCCCTGGTCAGAGTCAATAGCGCGGGGTAGCCCAAATCGTGGGATGATTTGCTCGAGTAGAATCTTGCTAACCTGAGTTGCCGTTGCCGTGGTAGTGGGGAAAGCTTCCACCCATCCTGTCAGGTGATCTACCACTACTAATAGATATTTCAGGCGACCTATGGGGGGGAGCTCAGTGTAATCTACCTGGATATACTCAAACGGCCTATAGGCCGGACTCCTACCCCCTTGTCTTGCATGCTGCCGCAGCCCCCTTTTGTTAATCTTTCGACATGTTATACAATCTCCTGTGACCTGCTTGGCTACCGTGTACAGACCAGGGTGAGCATATCGGCGCAGGAAGGCATCACACAGTGCCTGGGCGCCCCAGTGACCCCCTTGGTGTAAACGGGCAATAATGTCCCGCGTCAACGGTCGATTTAGTAGCTGGCGGCTATCGGGTAAGGTCCACTTGCCTTCCCTATCCTTTGTACCCCCCAGAGACGCGAGAAGAGTTTCTTCTTTGTCAGTAAACGTGGGCACTTCGGTAATTTCGGATATCTGTGGAATCCTTACCAGGCAGTTTATTACTTCCTTCCCCATCCCAGCCAATTTTGCCTGTTCATCTGCCAATTGATTCCCCAGGGTCTCTATTTTATCGTCTTTCTGGTGTCCTTTCACATGTACTACAGCAATCTCTTGTGGCAGCAACAAATCCTCCAAGATCATGGCTACTAGTTCCTCGTGGACCAACTCTTTTCCTCTACTATTTATCATTCCCATTTCTTTCCAGATCTTCCCAAAGGTGTGTACTACCCCAAAGGCATACTTAGAGTCAGTGTAGATTGTCCCGGCTATTCCCTTTAAATTCCTCAGAGCCCGGTGCAAGGCGTACAATTCGCACGTTTGTGCGGACCAGGCATTCGGTAGCCGTCCACTTTCCACTAATTCCCAACCAGTCTCACTAATGACTGCATAACCGTTGTGTCTCTTCCCATCTATCACTCGAGAGGACCCATCAATGTACCACCGCCTACCTGCATGTAAGGGGGTATTCCTCAGATCTTCCCTCACTTTACTCTGGTACTCTATTATGTCTGAACAACAGTGTTCCAGTTCCTCCTCCCCTTCCCCTTTCCAAAGAAAGTCCGCCGGGTTCTGGCAGCCCCCGACTTCTATTCGGAGGTCTTCTCGGTCTAACAATATGGCTTCATATTTCAGAATTCTCGAGTCAGTCAGCCAACCCCCGGCCTTCTGATTCAGGATAGTTCTAACCTGGTGGGGAGTAGTGACCGTCAAGGGGGCCCCGAAAGTCAACTTCCTGCTTTCCTCTACCAGCTTTGCCGAGGCTGCCACCGCTTGGACACACTCCGGCCACCCTCGGGAGACTGGATCCAGAATTTTTGACAGGAAAGCCACGGGCTTCCTTTTACCCCCCCCCAGTCCTGGGTCAATACTCCAAGAGCGGTTCCCTTTCTGGAGTTCACAAAGAGGCGAAATGTCTTACTAAAATCCGGCAAGCTTAAAACAGGTGCGGCCATCAATTTTCCTTTTAGGATTTCAATTAACTTTTTCTCCTCCTCCTCCCATTTTATTCTGTTGGGTGCCTCCTCAATGAGTTTTAGGTACAAGTCTTTAGTAAGGGGGGCATAGTCGTCTATCCATAACCGACAATAGCCTAAGAGTCCCAAGAACTTCCGCAACTCCCTCTTGGTCGTTGGGAGGCCGAGTTCGATTATTGCCCGCACTCTTTCCGGACTTATTCGTTTCTGTCCCTGGCTTATCAAGTGTCCCAGGTACTTAACCTCTTTCTCGACATATTGGAGCTTCTTCTGACTCACTCTTAACCCCTTCTCAGCTAGGTAATTTAACAGGGCATTAGTCCCAAGTAGGACGTCCTCCTCCGCCGGTCCGGATAAAAGGAGATCGTCCACGTATTGTATAAGCTTAAGGGCCGGGGACAAGGTTAGTCCCTCCAATAATTGTTCCAGAATCTGCCCGAACAGAGTCGGGGACTCAGTGAATCCTTGGGGGAGTACGGTCCACCTGTACTGTTGTTTTCTGCCAGTATCAGGATCCTCCCATTCAAAAGCAAAAAGATCCCTACTGTCCTTGTCCAGGGGACACGCCCAGAAGGCATCCTTTAAGTGTATAATACTAAACCAGCCGTGGTCCGGGGGGATTCGCCCCAGAATAGTGTATGGGTTCGGTACCACAGGGTGCCGTACTTGGACAATTTTATTTACCTCCCTTAGGTCTTGGACCATTCGGTAGCTCCCATCCGACTTCCGGACCGGCAGGATGGGAGAATTGTATCGTGACATACAGGGCTCTACCAATCCATCTTTTATTAGGTCTTCCATAACTGTCTTCAGGCCCTGTCTCCCTTCCCAAGAGATGGGGTATTGGCGCACTCTGACGTCGGGGCTCTGGGGCTTTAATTTTACCTCCACAGGTCGAATTGCGAGTCCCCCCCGGTTCCCTTTGGCGACCCAAACCCTAGGGTCTATCTCTGTCAATCGGGACTCACTAAGGTATGACAAGGTAACGGCTAATTCTTCCTCTCTCACTTCTGCCCCGTCTCGCTTCTCTCCCTCTCCAACTTTTCTTCGACGTTCCTCTTTCCACCCCATAATCTCCCTCCCCCATTCCGGTGGACTTACAAGCTTCCTGTACGGCTGCCACCATCATTTTTGTCTTATGTTTCTCCCTTATTACATCCCTCTGAACGTACACCTTCTGTGCTTCCCGTAATAATTCTGCAACATCCTTTTCAGCCCAATCCTCCACTTTCTGTAATTTCTTCTGAATGTCAGGCCATGACTTAGTCACAAAGTGCACCTTAAGCATGCTCTTGCCTATTTCCCCATCGGGGTCTAAACCTGAATACTTTCGCATGGACTCCCGCAAACGGTCTAGAAACTCACTCGGGGATTCATCCTTTTTCTGTCCAACTTCAAATGCTTTTGCTAAATTCCGCTGTTTGGGCACGCAGGTTTGGATCCCCCTGATTATATTGCTTCTGAGGTCTGTCATATTGGCCCTTCCCCCCGCGTCGTTATGATCCCACCGGGGGTCCTCTAAGGGGTACTTCTGCTCTCCACGCTGAGGGCCGTCCTGATGCTCCCTATCCCAAATGGCCATTGCACTATTCCGGATCATAACAATTTCATCGTAATTAAATAGTATTCTCATCATGGCCTGCAGTTCAGCCCATGTGTATATACTGGGCCCCAGAAATTGGTCCAGTTGTATTCCCACACTGACGGGGTCGTCCAGTAGATGGGGTAGTTCATTACGGAGTTGCCGGATATCCCCAGAATTTAAAGGTTGTACTACGAACCCGGTCCGTTCGTTCCCAAACGGCACCTCTCGTAAGGGGTTCAGCTGTTCAATATTGTCACTCCTCCCAGCTCTCAATCCCTCTTCTCGACCTCTCCGCATCTCGAGTCGGACTGAGTTCCTCGTGCCTGGGGTGAGTTCTGTGCCCCCTCCTGTGCCCCCCCAGCAGTCCCTTCCTCACTGGTCGTAGCCTGCTGGGACTCGGAATTATCCGTCGCAGGAGGGAGGTCCGCGCTGGACGCCTGGTCGTGCGCGGGTGGTATATACGGGGGCGGGGAAGACGGTGGCAAACCGTCGGTGAGGATGTCCCAAGACTTCTGGGGCTTCCTCGGGTCTGTTTGGGGAATCAGAGAATAGAGACGCGTGGGACTCTCGCCGTCGCCCGCCAACCAGGCGGCGGCATATTTGCTCTCCTCTGGGTCAAACAGTTGTTTTCTGTTAACATATACATTTAGGATTTGACACACCCAGTCTTCATCAGACCCATACTCGGGCCAAACTAACGAGGGGGCGCGGATAGGTTCTTTGGTCCACCGCAGCTTTTTACATTATATGTAAATGATATAGAAGATGGTATCAGCAATAACATTAGCAAATTTGCTGATGACACAAAGCTAGGTGGTAGGGTGAAATGTGATGAGGATGTTAGGGGATTACAGGGTGACCTGGACAAGTTAGGTGAGTGGGCAGATGCATGGCAGATGCAGTTTAATGTGGATAAATGTCTGGTTATCCACTTTGGTGGCAAGAACAGGAAGGCAGATTACTACCTCAATGGTATCAAATTAGGTAAAGGGGCTGTTCAGAGAGATCTGGGTGTTCTTGTCCACCAGTCAATGAAGGCAAGCATGCAGGTACAGCAGGTCGTGAAGAAGGCTAATAGCATGCTGGCCTTCATAACAAGAGGGATTGAGTATAGAAGCAAAGAGGTGCTTCTGCAGCTGTACAGGGCCCTGGTGAGACCACACCTGGAGTACTGTGTACAGTTCTGGTCTCCAAATTTGAGGAAAGACATTCTGGCTATTGAGGGAGTGCAGCGTAGGTTCACGAGGTCAATTCCTGGAATGGCAGGATTGCCTTACACGGAAAGACTGAAGCGACTGGGCTTGTATACCCTTGAGTTTAGAAGACTGAGAGGGGATCTGATTGAAACGTATAGGCTTATGAAAGGACTGGACACTCTGGCAGGAGGGAACATATTTCCGTTGATGGGGGAGTGCCGAACCAGAGGACACAACTTAAAAATACGGGGTAGACCATTTAGGACAGAGATGAGGAGAAACTACTTCACACAGAGAGTGGTGGCTGTGTGGAATGCTCTGCCCCAGAGGGCAGTGGAGGCCCAGTCTCTGGATTCTTTTAAGAAAGAATTGGATAGAGCTCTTAAAGATAGTGGAGTCAAGGGGTATGGAGATAAGGCTGGAACAGGATACTAATTAGGAATGATCAGCCATGATCATATTGAATGGCGGTGCAGGCTCGAAGGGCAGAATGGCCTACTCCTGCATCTATTGTCTATTGTCTATTGTCTATTGTCTAAAACAACAATATTTTATCATGGTCTCTTTCTTTAAGTCCTTCGTTCTACTACTGTCCGTCCATAGACTTAACTTCCAACCTAATGGACTATCGGGGGGTATTTCTTTCCCATTTGCAGTCTTCCCTGACTTTTCCTTAGAAGTCTGATTTCCCATGGTTTATCTTCCGTCCTGGTCTTAAACGCCCAAAGCGTTTTCACAGATGACCGTCAAAACCACAATTTCCCGTGGTTTATCTTCAGTCCTGGTCTTAAACGCCCAAAGCGTTTTCACAGATGACCGTCAAAACCACGCGGCCAACAAGGAAGAACAAAAGAATCTCTTACCTTGATCCGTGCACGGAGTTGTCTGGCCTTTTTAAATGTGTGTACCCCCGTGTATAGTCACTAACCGGTCGTCCCAGCACTCGTCCGTGTGTTCCTTTTCCAGGATTCAAAATTATTTTTAAATGAGCCGGGTCACATCGTCTCTTGGCCGACGGCCAACGGACCAAGCCGATCAGTGAGAAGTATAAATATATACTAGACGCGTCTTTGTTGTAATCAGGCTTGATCCGTGAGCCGAAGAGACTGCCCCCCCCCGGCAATAATTATTTCATCCCGGAGGAGCCCCCAATTGTGCGAGATAAGTGGCTATCCAGCCCCATCTACGGCACTTTTCATTTCCCTTCCCAGGAACAAAGACACGGAGGAGTCAGTCCAAAACTTTTTCATTCAACTTTGCAAAGTCGGGTGCTGTTCCCAAAGGTACACACACACAAGCATAGTAATCTCCACACATTATATACATGTATATGTGGGCTGGGTTTACTACTGCTGCCTTGACCAACGAGTGCTCGGATTCCCCACTGTTTTCCTTTTTTGGGTTCTGGTGCCTGCGATTCTTTTATCATTCACTTGGCCAATCAGTGTTTGAGCTTCCCATTCTTCCCTTATATGGATGATGTTGTACAACTGTGGTTAAGGGCGGCCTCTCAACTATCGAGGAAAGCTGTTACAACTGTTTCATTCATATAAACGTGGGGGAGGTCCGGCAACAGTTTCGAGTGTCTGCTTGTGTTTACTATGAGGTAGAAAAGACTAAAAGGCAGCTAACCGTCTACCCCCTACATGCTTGTGTTTACTATGAGGTAGAAAAGACTAAAAAGGCAGCTAACCGTTTAAAAATTACACTACCCCCTAGACTGTCTCTGCTGTCTCTCCAAACCCAGTGCAGAATTCTCCACTCCAGAGAGACGCAACAGCACAGGCCAGGGGTGGAGACTGGGATTTTCCAGATCTCTGTGGGACTCAGTGCCATTCTACACATGTAACCTTCACTACATCAGAGTAACTTTCCATTCTGTCTATTTGTCTGTCTCCTGTAGGTACTCAGGAAGTTCCTGACTCAACAGACTTCCCAACTGCTGGGTGTCTCGTCCCTAACCACATTGAAGATGGTTGGTCAGCCACAGAGACAAAGGGCAGGGAGATCTGGAGCCTTTAATAAATCCTGCAGTGAGGTAAGATCACTACTAATGCACATAGCAGGGAGCAATGAGAAGACTCCAAACATCAACTAACAGCACATGACACAGATACAGTGCTGGAGGGGGAGCACAGTTCAGGCACACCTCTAGCTTAATCACCACGTCTACTTTGACTTGCGTTGCACTGAGTCAGCATAGAGAGTTCACAGTTATCAATCCAGGCCTGTGCTTTCTTAGTGAGCATCAGTACAACAGAGAGGAAAGCAGGTCTCCCACGTCAAGGTGGGAATGCTCCCTGGTATCTTTCTGTTCTGTGTTCTCTCTCCAACACTGATCCACAAGACATACCATAGGTACAGTGTCTTCAGTAATTTTTAACTCCTATAACAGTTCCTATCTCTTCTCCTTCTTTCCATATAGGCCTCTGCATATTTGAAACGTTCCGCATTCTAGGCTACCATCACCTGTCGCTATAGCTTGCTTCAATGTCTACAACATGCCATATCTCAGTATTCTCTTCCTCTTTAACTGGGTACAGGGTCATGCTGCATGAAAACAGAACCTTCAGTCCAAGTCATAAATGCGGACCATTTTTCCAAAACTGAACGAGTCGCATTTGCCTGTGTTAGCCCATATCCCTTCAGACCTTCCCCTCTCCATGTACCTGACTAAATTTTGTTTCCATGTTGCAATTGTTCTTGTTTCACCCATGTGGCTCTGGTAGTTCGTTCCATCAATGCAGCATCCTCTCTGGATAACTTTGCCCCTCATCTCCTTCTTTAAATCTTTGCTCTCTCACCTCACGTTTTAGCCCTCTAGTTTTGGACTCACTTATCATTAGCTATTCACCATTCTTACTCCCCGCATGGTTTCATAAACATTTATAAAGTCACCCCTTATAAGCCTCCTCTGTCCAAGGGAAATAGGGAAGACAATGTTTCAAGTATCTCCAACACATGTATCAAACTGCTGGCCAATGATAGCAAGTGTGCTAAAGGACGCTTTCCCCGCCCTGTCCACATGTGAGGCCACTTCCAAAGAACAATGTAACTGCACCCCTTTGTCTGTCTCTGTTCGACAACACTACCCAGGGCTGTACCATTAACTGTGTTAGTCCAAAACTCAATACCTGAACTAAAATTCATCTTTCATGCCTGCCATGGTCCACTGGCCCAGTTGGTCGATATCCCCTTTGATAACCGTATTCACTGCCCACTACACCATGAATTTGACCATCCACAAAATTACTAACAATGACTTCCATATTCTCAACCAAATCGTTTATGTAGATGATGTACATCAGTGGAACCAGCCCCGATCCTTACAGCACACCACTGGTCACAGGCCACCAGTCTGAACAACAACCCTCTCCCACCACACTCTGTCTCCTACTGTCAAGCCAATTTTGTATCCAATTGGCTAGCTCTCCCTGATCCCATGTGATCTAACCTTATGAACCAGTATATCATGCTAAATCCCGTCAAAGGTCCTCCTGACGGTAGTATAGACAATATACGGTCTCTACTTTAGCAAAAACAATCAAGTTAGTGAGATCTGACTTCGTACGCACAAAACCGTGCTGACTATCTTTCATCAATCCTTGCCTTTCCAAACACATATAACTCCAGTCTGGCGTAATCTATTGAGGGAGTGCAGCGTACGTTCACGAGGTTAATTCCTGGAATGGCAGGATTGCCTTACACGGAAAGACTGAAGCGACTGGGCTTGTATACCCTTGAGTTTAGAAGACTGAGAGGGGATCTCATTGAAACGTATAGGATTATGAAAGGACTGGACACTCTGGCAGGAGGGAACATATTTCCGTTGATGGGGGAATGCCGAACCAGAGGACACAACTTAAAAATACGGGGTAGACCATTTAGGACAGAGATGAGGAGAAACTACTTCACCCAGAGAGTGGTGGCTGTGTGGAATGCTCTGCCCCAGAGGGCAGTGGAGGCCCAGTCTCTGGATTCATTTAAGAAAGAATTGGATAGAGCTCTTAAAGATAGTGGAGTCAAGGGGTATGGAGATAAGGCTGGAACAGGATACTGATTAGGAATGATCAGCCATGATCATATTGAATGGCGGTGCAGGCTCGAAGGGCAGAATGGCCTACTCCTGCATCTATTGTCTATTGTCTATTGTCTATTGTCTAATCACTTCCACAACTTACCCACCACTGACATTGGGCTAATTGGTCTTTAGTTCCCTGGGTTTCCATCGCAGTCTTTCTTAAATAATGGAACAAAACCATATTGTTGTCAGAGCTGTACAACATGGAAACTGATCCTTCAGTTGAGACCAAACATAATCTCAAACCAAACTCGTCCCAGCTGCCTGTTGCTGGCCCTTATCCCTCCTATTCATGTACTTAACTAAATGTCTTTTAAACATTGTAGTTGTACAGACATCCACCTCAGGAGGTTCATTCCACACACAAACCATCCTCTGTGTAAACATTTGCCCCTTAAATTCTTTTTTTTTAACATCTCTCACGTCTTACCTGAAAAATGTGGCCCCTCCACTTGAAACTCCCTCATCCTAAGGAAAAGGAAATTACCATTAACTCTATCTATATCCCAACTGTTTTTCTTAAACTTCTATAAGGTTATTCTAATACTTCTCAACCTCCAGGCTCCAGTGAAAAAAAAAACTCTGCATATCCAGACATTTTTCAGAACTCATGCATTTCATACCCAGCAATGTCTTGGTAAATCTCTTCTGAACACCATTCAGATTAATAATATTCTCCCTATAACTGGGCGACCAGAACTGGACAGAGTATTGCAGAAGAGTCCTCTCCAATGTCCGTACAATATCATAATCACCTCCCAAATCCTACACTCAATGGACTGAGCAATAGTCAGGCATGCCAAGCACTGTCTTATCCATCCTGTGATGCAAACTTCAAGAATTATGTACCTGAACTGGAGGTCCCTCTGCTCTAGAACACTTATCAAGGCTTGAACACTAATTGTATAAGCTCTACACTTTTTTTGTTTTACCAAATGCAATACCTCACATTTATTCAGATTGAATTACATTTGCAGTTTTTCAGCCCATTCACCCGTTTCATCAAGATCACTTTTTTAAAATTAGAAAACCTCCATCACTGTCCAATATGCTAACCTCCAGCATTCCAGCCCATCACACATGACTGTCAATGGTACAAATACCCTTGCCAGTAGCTCCTCAATTTCTTCCCTTGCATCCCACAATGTCCTGTGATACACTTAATCAGGTCCTGGGGATTTCATTACCTTCGTGTTTTAAAACCACAAGCACCACCACTTCTATAACATGCACTCTTTTCAAGTCATAGAGATGTACAGCATGGAAACAGACCCTTCGGTCCCACTCATCCATGCTGACCAGATGATTTAAGTAAATACATCCATTTTACCAGCATTTGGCCTATGTACCTCTGAACCCTTAATCAGATACCCATCCAGATACCTTTTAAATGTTGTAATTGTATCAGTCTCAGTTACTTTCTCTCTCAGCTCATTCCATACACACATTACCATGTGCATGAAAAGGCTGTTCCTTCGGTCCCTTTTTAAACCTTTCCCCTCTAACCTTAAACGTATGGCCTCTACTTTTGGATTTTCCAAACCCTGGGAAAATACCTTGAATGTTTACCCAATACATGCCCCTCATGTTTCAATAAACCTCTTTAAGGTCTCTAATGCTCCAGGAAAAACAAGCCCCAGCTTATTCAGCAATAACACCGGCAACATCCTGTAAACCTTTTCTGAGCCCTTTCAAGTTTCACAACATCCTTCCTATGGCAGGGAGACTGGAATTACAGAGAACTCCAATTGTGGTCTAACGTATTACTCATGTTCCCTGAGTTCCCCAGTCTTTGTCCACAGTAAGTTCTGGAAAGAAAAATTTGTTTAGGGTCTTAGCCATATATGCTAATGAAAGCCAACACACCATACGCCTTCTTAATATCTTCTCAAATTGGGTGGTAACCTCAGGGAAGCAGGATCCCTATGTTTGTATACACTGCTAAGAATCCTGCCTTTCACCATGTAAAGCTTTTCTGCAGAATCCGCCAATCTGAAACCATCCCAATCTTTGTAACTTCCTACAGTCCCTATAACACTCATAAACTGTGAAACCTCCTCAAGTCCCTATATTCCTAATGCCTGCAAAATTCTCCAGTCCTGATATCCCTCCTTAACTCTTGTAAATGCCACCGGCCTCCATTGCCCTTATGGGGAACATTGCAGTGGAGGGAAGAGTTGTAGAGACCGGGCCATGTTACGGAGGTAGGAAGGGCTGCAGAACCTGGAGGATGGTACTAATGTAGGAAGGGACTTGGGTCCTGCAGGAGGTTAGAGGGACCGGGATTCATAGAACCTTCAGGATTGGACAAAGAATGGGATGTGGAACATGAAGGATGTTATGATTTGAACCACAGATCATCTTTGATTGAACCATTCAGACGTTCTTAGAGTCAAAAAGATTTACAGCATGGAAACATACCCTTCAGACCAACCCATCCATGCCGACCAGATATCCCAACCCAATCTAGTCCCACCTACCAGCGTCTGGCCCATATTCTTGCAACCCTTCCTATTCATATACCAATCCAGATGTCTTTGTATCAGCCTTCACCACTTTCTCTGGCAGGTCATTCCATACATATACCACACTCTGCATGAAAACAAAATGCCCCATAAGTCTCTTATATCTTCCCCCTAACCATAAACCTATGCCTCTAGTCCTGGACTCCCACACACGAGGGTAAAGACTTTGTCACTTTAACCTTTCCATGCACCTCATCATTTTATAACCTCTGTAAAATCACCCCTAATGATTTTATAAATCTCAATAAGGTCACCCCTCGATGCTCCAGGGAAAACAGCTCCAGTCTATTCAACCTCTCTTTTTAGCTCAAACCCTCCAATCCTGGCCAAATCCTTGTAAATCTTCTCTGAACCTTTTTCAGTTTCACAACATCATTCCGATAGGAAGGTCACCAGAATTGCACACAATATTCCAAAAGTAACCTAACCAATATCCTGTACAGCTGCAACATGACCTCCCAACTCCTGTACTCAACGCTCTGACCAAAAAAAGGAAAGCATACTAAATGCCTCCTTCACTATCCTACCGACCTGCGACTCTGCTTTCAAGGAGCTGCGAATCTGCACTCCAATATCTCTATGTTCAGCAAGACTCTGTCAGATCTTACCATTAAGTGTATAAGTCCAGCAAAGACTTGCTTTCGCAAAATGCAGTATCTCGCATACATCTGAATTAATCTCCATCTGCCACTTCTCAGCACATTGGCCCATCAGATCAAGATTCCATTGTAATTAGAAGTAACCTCTTTCGCTGGCCATTACACCTCCAAGTTTGTTGTCATCTGCAAACTTACTAACTATACCTCTTGTGCTCACATCCAAATCATGTATGTACATAATGCAAAATATTGGACCCAGCACTAATCACAGGCCTCCAGTGTGAAAACCAACACTCCACCACCACTCTTTGTCTTCTATCTTTGAGCCAGTTCTGTACCATTGGCTAGTTCTCCCTGTATTCCGTGAGATCTAACTTTTCAAACTAGTCTCCCATGGGGAACCTTGTTGAACGCCTTACTGAAGTCCACATAGATCACATCTACCGCACTACTCATCAATCCTCTATGTTACTTCTTCAAAAACCTCAGTCAAGTTTGTGAGACATGATTTCCCACTCTCAAAGCAATGTTCACTATCCCTAATCAGTCCTAGCATTTCGTTGACCCTGACTCATGCATATACATCCTGTCCCTCATGATACCCTCCATCAACGTGCCCACCAATGTCAGCTTCACTGGTCGATAGTTCCCTGGCTTTTCCTTACAGCCTTCCTTAAATAGTAGCAACACGATAGGCAACCTCCGGTCTTCTGGCTCTGATGTCCTGTTTCTGGAGATCTTTACCGGAATGGCTGTGCACAGCTTCAGGTTCCCAGGCTGGGAGGTGTGAGTTCAGATGTGAATCTATTTGCCCATTCTCTCTGTGTGCCTGAGATTGACCTAGTAGTGCTCTGACAGAAAGCACTCTCAATATATCTAGTAACATCCAGATCTAGAGACTGACCACAGCGCACCTCATCAAAGCCTTCATTTAGAATGTTCTTTATTTTAATATTTTTAAATGGCAGTTTTGTGAGATGCAGGAATTGAGGAGTTGTCAGTTTTCAAAGAATGAAATTTTTATTATTGATCCTGACCCATGCAATGGGGATTCATTGATTCTGTTGTTCTCTGGAGACTATCACTCAGAGGATTGTATCACAAGGGAATCTGAGTGCAGGTAGTCTTTGCTTGGTAGAGTGTCAATTTACTGGTTTATGTCAGCTCGGACTCAGTGTTGCTGGAGAATGTATAACTGTTGAAATACCTCACCGACAGGTTCAGGGGTGAGTGCACTGGGCCCTGAGCACCAGCAGCTAGGAAAGCTCATGCTGATTTTATGTGGCAAAAGCGAGAATTGCAGATGCTAGAGATCAGAATCTCAAGTAGAGTGGTGCTGGAAAATACACTCACTTATTGGAAAAAAAGAATTCCTGACTGTCAAAGATATTCAAGAAAAAAAATCTGATAATAGAGCAGCACATGGTCAGGGGCTGGGCTGCAGTGAAAAGCTCATTTGCAAAGGGTCTATTAAAGTAGTAGTAAAGTACTAAACAGATAAAAAATACACCCATTGTTCGAGACTGAGGAAGCTAGAAATTGACAAAGTAGTCATGAGGGAGCCCAGAGGTGATTCAGAGCAGTATTAGATCAGATTAGATTCCCTACCGTGTAGAAATAGGCCCTTCGGCCCAACCAGTCCACATCGACCCTCCGAAGAGTGACACACCCAAACCCACTTCGCTCTGACGAATGCACATAACAAGATGGGAAATTGAGCATGACCAATTCACGTGAACTGCACATCTTTGGACTGTGGGAGGAAAACAGAGCACCCGGAGGAAACCCACTCAGACACGGGGAGAATGTGCAAACTCGACATAGACAGTCAACAGAGGCTGGAATTGAACATGGGACCCTGGTGTGGTGAGGCAGCACTGCCAACCACTGAGCCACCACGCCACCCCAAAGCTGTCATGATCCCACAGTCATAAAGGTGTAGACCACCGACACAGACACTTCGGACCAACGCATCCATGCGAACCAGATATTCTAACCTAATCTATTCTCGTTTGCCAGCACTTGGTCCATATCCCTGTAAACGCTTCCTAATCTAATCATATCATATGTCTCTTTAGATGCCTTTAACATGTTTTAATTGTACCAGCTTCCACCACTTCCTCTGGCAGCTTATTCCACCCAGTGCATGAAAGAGTTGCCCTTCAGGTCCCTTTGAATTTTTTCACCGTTCACACTAAAGTAATGCCCTCTACTTCTGGACACCACCACTCCAGGGGAAAACACCTTATCCATTTAACCTGTCCATGCCCCTCATGATTTTATAAACCTCCATAACATCACTGCTCAAAATGGCACTTGAGGGAAAACAGCCCTAGCTTTTTATTCCTCACCATTTTATAGCTCAAATCAAAAGTGGCCGAACGAATATCCTGTACAGCAACATGACTTCCCACATCCTATATTCGATGCTCTAATCAATAAAGGAAAATATACTGAACACCTTGTTCGCCATCCTATCTCCCTGCAACTTGACTTGCAAGAAACTATGAACCTGCAATCCAAGGTCTCTTTGTTCCACAATACTCTCCAGGGCCTTGCCATTCAGTGTACAAGTCCTGTCCTGATTTGATTTTCCAAAATGCAGCACCTCACATTTATCTGAACTAAACACCATCTGATCAATATCCCATTGCACTCGGAGCTAACCTTCTTCGCTGTCCACAATACCTCCAATTTTGTATGACCCGCAAACTCATTTACGATACCAAACAATTTAAGTGAATGACGAAACAAATCCAGAAATAAGCATTCTTTTTTTCTGAGTTTGAATGTGCTGTGTGTAAATCCTGCCCAATGACTCTGTAACAGAGAAAGGCTGCACCTTGCCCCCTACAAAGCTGGCGGCCGCGCACGTATCCAGTGAATCATTGCCCTGAATAAAGGTGGCGGCGTTTTCTCCCAGCTGAGGCAATTCCCCGCTGACCGCAAACACAGGACTGGGACGTTCAAATTTGTGTTTTCCGACGTGCACATTTTGTTTGCAAAAAAACTCTCCGCCCATACAGTTTTTCTCCCGTTTCCCTCTGTTTACTTCTTACCTGACCATATCCTTTCGCTCCTTAACTTCCTGAGCATTCTTTACAGCGACACAGCGCCGCGAACCGGGGTGATCAGGTAGTTTAGTCTCGTTCGCCCCCTCATTCACTTTGGTTGGAGGACCAACTGCCCCGCCAGGTCCTCCAGCTCCGCCCACAATCTTTTCATTGGTCCGGTGCTGATATCAATCACCCAGGTTCTCTTTGTTGGCTAGAGCATGCGCAGTGCGTCTTGCTTTAGCTGATCTGTTGAGTGATGTGATGGGAGAGTTTACTGAGGGTTAGAACTTCCTTTGTGTGAACTCTGCAGTATATTTCCTTTATTCATGGAGGGAATTGCCTTCCTACTCATGGCTGCATAGCTGTGATTGATGAATCAATCCATCTGAATCAGTACATAAACACCCGATTTTCCCTTCTTTTCACAACATCTGAGATATTTAGCACATTGTATCACACTCTTCTTTGGAGATAGAAAAACCTGAAATGGAGCCTCAAGGAATTGGAGCAGGATCCCCTACAGCTTGGTCCCCCCATTCTATCAGATCATGGCTGGGCCAACCCAGGACTCAACACCTCTTTTATACTTGATCTGCATAGCACTCAACTGCTCAATATTTCAAAAATCTGTCTGCCCTCTTTGAAAATAATTTGAGATATAATCATAGATTCCCTACTTTGTGGAAAACGTCCCTTCAGCCCAACAAGCCACACTGAACCTCCGAAGAGTAACCAACCATTCCCCTCCCACATTTAACTTTCATAATTGTTTAGGCGAGAAGATTCTAGCCTTCCCTGAGAGAAAGATTTTCTTGACTTTTTTAAAAAATGAATGTTCCCCTATGTAATGTCCCCTGGTGTGAGACTTTACTGGTGCTAGAAGATCTAGTCAACATCTCCCCTGTCCAGCTCCTCGGAATCTTGTTTCCATTAGATCACCCCTGCTTATTCTTGATTGGTCAACCCTTTCGTCCTCGAAGCAGCTAAGTGTATCTTTTTGAATGGCCTCCAATGTTGGTTTATCCCTTATTAAATGTGGGAGCTAACATTGTATAAAGTACTGCAAGTGAGGACTCAGCAACAGCCAGTGTGGTTAACCAATCCTCAATCCATGCTCATACATTACCCCGATACCATGAGCTCCTATATTGTGCAATTAACTTTTATGTAGCACCTTATCGTTTGCATTTTTTAAAAATCCAAATACAGAACATCATTGGATTGCCCTATATCAGCCCTGCTTGTTATCTCCTCAATGAACTGTCGCAAATTTGTCAAATATAGTTTCTTTCACAAAACCCAGTCTACCATGTTTAATGATAAGCTTTTCTTAATGTCCTGCTATTTCTTACTTTAATATTCGACTCGGTAGATTCTTTCAGTAGATTTGCTAAATATGATTCCCTTCTCTGCAGTCCATGTGGACTCTGTCCAATCCTGTCACTGTTCAGTCAGCAACTTGACTGTAATCCAATATAGTTAGCAAATGTATCTGTATTTATTTTTAAAAATCGATTACTTGTAAATGCTGGACCCATGCAATAATCAATGAATTAGTGACTCTGAATTTGGGTTATACTGTTTTTTTCTGTTAATTCCTTTTTGTACTGTGTTATGCAGACAGCACTAAGTGATCACTCTTAACCGGTGACAAGCAGTGTCCCACAGGGTTCAGTGTTGGGGCCGCAGCTGTTCACATTATATATTAATGATCTGGATGAAGGGACTGGGGGCATTCTAGCGAAGTTTGCCAATGATACGAAGTTAGGTTGTCAGGCATGTAGTACTGAGGAAGTGGGGAGGCTGCAGAAGCATCGAGATAGTTTTGAAGAGTGGTCCAGGAAATGGCTGATGGAATTCAACGTGAGCAAATGCGAGGTCTTGCACTTTTGAAAAAAGAATAAAAGCATAGACTACTTTCGAAACGGTGAAAAAATTCGCAAAGCCAAAGTACAAAGGGATCTGGGAGTGCTAGTCGAGGATTCTCTAAAGGGAAACATGCAGGTTGAGTCCGTGATTAAGAAAGCGAATGCAATGTTGTCCTTATCTCAAGAGTGTTCGAATATAAAAGCACCGTTGTGCTACTGAAACTTTATAAAGCTCTGGTTAGGCCCCATTTGGAGTACTGTGTCCAGTTTTGGCCCCCACACCTCAGGAAGGACATACTGGCACTGGAACGTGTCCAGCGGAGATTCACACGGATGATACCTGGAATGGTTGGTCTAACATATGAGGAATGGCTGAGGATCCTGGGATTGTATTCATTGGAGTTTAGAAGATTGAGGGGAGACTTTATAGAAACTTACAAGATAATACATGGTTTGGAAAGGGTGGATGTTAGGAAATTGTTTTCGTTAGGCGAGGAGACTAGGACCCGTGGACACAGCCTTAGAATTAGAGGGGTCAATTCAGAACAAAAATGGGGAGACATTTCTTCAGCCAGAGAGTGGTGGGCCTGTGGAATTCATTGCCGCAGAGTGCAGTGGAGGCCGGGACACTAAATGTCTTTAAGGCAGAGATTGATAGATTCTTGATGTCACGAGGAATTAAGGGCTACAGGGAGAATGCGGGGAAGTGGAGTAGAAATGCCCATCAGCCATGATTGAATGGCGGAGTGGACCCGATGGGCCGAATGGCCTTACTTCCACTCCTATGTCTTATGATCTTCTGGTCTTAATTGTGAGTAACTTTGAAAATAATATATTTTAAAAATAATATATTTTAAAAATGACATACCAAAATGCTGCCTCATTGTTGTGCAAGGAGGATTTTGCATTCAACAGTTTGCAGATAAAATTGAACAGATGTTTGCTTCAATTTGGCCAGACTGCAGGTTACACCAAGAGGTATATTGTGGTATATCAAACTCACATTATTTCATGACCTTTTCCTCTGGGTTCTTGAATGACCAATCTGGTTTTGTTATCTGAATAACTATGTATCATGTAATTTGTTTTGCACAAAATATTTAGTTAGGATCTAGTGAACTATTAAGAAGTGTTCATTTTTAAAATTTAGGCAGCTTGATTGTTAAGCAAGAAAAGGTTAGCGTTTTACTCCCGCTGTATCATTGCTCTATAAAAGGTAACAAGCTTTTTATCTTTTCTGGGACTGAATATATGGAAATCAATTCTGAAGGAAAAAATCCTCATTGGTAATGTTGCTACATATGTGGAGTAATTGTTTCTGGTCACACTTCAGTCTATAGAAGCTAGGAAAGAAATGAGTTGGCCAAAGTTAGCAACATCATTTGGATGGACTATGCTCATTGGGGAAACTTGCAGTATCTGTGGAAGAAATAGATCTGTGTTTCAGAGTATATGCAATAAACCTAAACATTGTTACTTTTTCACAGAGCTTGGGACCTGACTGGAGCAGCAATGAAGCTCTTGTTGTTTTTTTAAAATTTCTGAGCATGCCAAATTATTGTTGTTAAATGCAGGTGACTTTATCAAAGCACATTTCACACTCCCCAGCTATGAATTTGGTCCCAGTTTTGACAATCCATCCATTCCTATGGATAAGAGGTATTTTAAATGTGAGCACTCCAGTTAACTATTTGAATTAATCACTGAAGTATTCAAGTCCCCTTGGATTCTTAATTTCAAATTACTCAATGTGATTCTTTTGTCCCCCCTGAATTTGCCAAGCAATGGGCAGTTCTGGAATATTCAGATATTTACAATAGATGCATTCACACTATCGAAGTCAACCTGGCAGATTTGAATACCATTCAGTTAGTAAAAAACAATACATAAATAACTTAACAATACATAAATTGCTG
This sequence comes from Chiloscyllium punctatum, assembly GCF_047496795.1. Taxonomy (NCBI): domain Eukaryota; kingdom Metazoa; phylum Chordata; class Chondrichthyes; order Orectolobiformes; family Hemiscylliidae; genus Chiloscyllium; species Chiloscyllium punctatum. Next base: position 13,890,299 of record NC_092784.1, on the reverse strand, counting down.
ACTGTACACCAACAATGCAAGCCAAATACTATTGTCTCCTAAGGATTCCCAATTCTAAAAAGTTCAGTCCAGGTATTCTCACTATCACCATCTGGGAGCAGTCTCCCAAAGTGCTCCCAGAATTTAGAAAGGGCAAACACTGCCCTCCAAAGCTCAATCTGCTGTCACAGGCTTCACTCTTATTGCGGCACGGTGGCACAGTGATTAGCAGTGCTACCTCCCAGGGACCTGGGTTCAATTCCCGCCTCAGGTGACTGACTGTGTGGAGTTTGCACATTCTCCCTGTGTCTGCGTGTGTTTCCTCCGGGTGCTCCGGTTTTCTCCCACAGACGAAAGATGTGCAGGTCAGGTGAATTGGCCATGCTAAATTGCCCATAGTGTTAGGTAAGGGGTAGATGTAGGGGTATGGGTGGGTTGCGCTTCGGCGGGGCGGTGTGGACTTGATGGGCCGAAGGGCCTGTTTCCACACTGTAAGTAATCTAATCTACAATGACATTTATTGTCCAGTTCTATAATGTCCCAAATGATTTTAGAAACAATTTATAAAATACTTTATATTCTCAAGAAATGTGATGTTAGCCCTTTGTAGAAGTGAATGGAAAGTGTGATGTTTGCTTGACCTTTGGCTCTCTGTGTCAGACCGAACTGAACTTTAAGCAAGATGTGGGACGTTTCCCATAAACTTTGTTTAAAAAAGAAAAGATTATGCTCTGAGATTAAAGTGTTCAATCAGGTTTGATCAAAAAGCCTTCCAAAAATTGAGCGATTGATTTCAGCCCCTTTAAAAAGACATGCTCCCGGCCTTCAATTTTGTGACATGTGATCATTCTTTGGTAAAGGTGGATGTGTGCAACACTGCAGGATGTTGTACTGAAGTGCCTCATTGGGTGGATGAACTTTATTACTGGTGTAACATGGCTAATTTTGAGATGGAATGTTGGTTTGAGTTAAATCTTGTTTTTAAACTGAGGCATGCTAGTGTAACTCCAGGGTGAAAACTAGGCTCATATTTGCAATGAACCTTTCACTTTTGCTGATTAGTATTTTTCCGATCTGTTTTGTAAATAAAGTTGAATATAGAAAGCACAGTGCTGGAGAACCACAGGTCCAGCGGCATCTCTGAGGTGAAGAAAACTTTAAGTTCAAAGTCCAGTGACCTTTTGTCCGTTCAGACGAAGAGTCAGTGAACTTGAAATGTAACATTATTTTTTCCTTCACCGATATCCTCAGAACTGCTGAGTTTCTCCAGCGCTTTGTTTCTGGGGTTCAGATCTCCAGCACCTGCATTTTATTGTTTTGTTATAGATCCTATGATTTGACTTCGGGAGCGAGAGGCAGCAATTGTGATCAACTAGGATAAAACTCCACAACCACGAAAAACAAACCGGTTGTTTTTACTTTGCAAAACACGACTGTAAATAAGAAATGCAATTAAGCGAAGTGCAAGATGTTATACCACCGGCCTTCTCTCAAACTTGCTATTCATCTTTGAGGACTAATCTGTCAGAATTGTGTTTGCTCGCTTCCTTTGAGATCACAGTCCACAAATGTCCCAGTTCCAATTCCTGGGCCAGGCCCGGTTACCACATTGCAGTGAGATGGGGAGTTTTGTGTCAGCCTGCAGTTTTTGTTGAGAGCTACATTGCAGGTTGAAGTTGACGGTTTTGACTAGTATTGCATAATCAAACTTGGAGGAAATCCTTCCGAATGTATTGATTAACTGGACTGAGCTTGTTTACATGCAGTCTTGTTAGTAGTGCGGTCATATTCTAAGTTAAGAATCACACAACACCAGGTTATAGTCCAACAGGTTTAATTGGAAGCACACTAGCTATCGGAGCGCCGCTCCTTCATCAGGTGATGTGGAGGGCACAATTCCAAGGCACAGAATTTATAGCAAAAATTTACATTGTGATGTAACTGAAAGTATACATTGAAAAATATCTTGATTGTCTGTTGAGTGTTTTATCTGTTCGAATACCATGATAGTTTCACTTCTTTCATATGTAAATCACAAAAAAACGGTTTTAAAACTTGCATTCCTGACAGTGGCCCACCAAATCGCTCATTGTATTAATCACTGCACAGTGTCAACAAAGGAATGAAACTGGATGGACCGCATTACATCTACCAATGCACTGGAAAGTACAACCACAAAGTCAGCCCTCTTGACACTGTAACTTCTGCCTCACTGTGGGCCAAAAACAGCAGCAGAACTGTACTCCAGCCAAATCTGAAATCTGATGGCCTGGTATATCCCACACTCAACAATAACATCAAGCCAGGGGATCAGTCCTGGTTCAATGGAGAATACAGGAGGACATGCCAGGAGCAGTACCAGCCATACATAAAATTGAGGTGTCAACCTGGAGCAGCTACCAAACCTGCATGCCAAACAGTGCAAGGAACACCAAATAGAACTATGTCATCCCACAACCAATGGATCAGATCGGACCTCTGCATTTCTGCCACACCTAGTCAGGAATGGTGATGGACAATTAAACAACTCACTGCAGGAAGCATCACAGACATAGCCATCCCAACAGACAGAAGGATTTCAATCATCCATGCAACAGATAAGACAACAGCATTTGCAGCAATCTTCAGCCAGCAGTGCCAAGTGAATGAGCTTCCCCATTGGTCCCTGACATCACAGATGTGAATCACAGAATTGGTTGAAAACTCATTTCAAATCAGAGCAAGAAATGGACAAATAGTGTAGAGGCTCTGGGCCCTGCCAGCATTGTGGCCACAAGACTGATGGATGTGATCCAGAACGTGCTGCCCACCAAGATAAGTACGGCTCCAGCACTGGCATAATATTCTCCGTCTGTGGCCTTTTGTAAAAAGTTCTCAATAATGTTTTTGTGAAATTAAAAACATATTGATTTTTACCGGTCTCTTCTAATCTTCACTATCGCTGATTGAATAATCTGTAATGTCTCTTACCCAACCATGTTGTGGGAGCACCTTCACCATACAAACTGCAGCAGTACAAGAAGTCAAACATTACCCTCTCCACAGGCTCCAGGGCTTTGGCCTTGATTACTGGTATCTGTGGAAGGAGAAATACACACAATGTTTTAGGGAGTGCAATATGAAGTATAGGGAATGACAATAGTGCAGAATTTGGCTGTCAGAAATAGAAGGCAAATCCATTCGCTTGTTGGAAAAAAGAATTCCTGACTGTCAAAGATATTGTGGGGAAAAATAATCTGATAATAAGAAGCATATTGTCACGGGTTGGGCAGCACTAGACAATTCATTTACAAAAGGGACTGTGAACGTCATAGTAAAATACTAAACAGAGCAAAAATACACACGAGAGACTGAGGAAGCAAGATAATGAAGAAGTGGACATCAAGGAGACCAGAGGAGAATCAGAACAGTGTTCACTTTTATGATCCCACAGTCAGAGATGACTAGCACCAAAACAGACTCTTTGGTCCAACCGTCTATGCCAACCAGATATTCTAACCTAATCTATTCCCATTTGCCAGCACTTGGCCAACATCCCTCTGAACCCTTCCTATTCAAATGCTTTTTAAAAGTTAGAATTTTAGTTGCCCTTTAGGCACCTTTTGAATTTTCCTCTCTTACTCTCAACTTATATCCTCTAGTTCTGGGCTCCACGAATCCAAGGTAAACACCTCGTCTATTTACGCTATCCATGCCCCTCTATAACATCACACCTCAGCCTATGACACTCCAGGGAAAATGGACCCAGCCTCTTCTGCCTCTCCCTGCGACTGAAATCCTCCAACTTGCAACATCCTTGAAAATTTATTCTCAAACCTTCCATGTTTCAGTTCCTCCTTCTGATAGGAGGGAGACCAGAATTGGAAACAATATTTCAAAAGTGGCCTAACCAATGTTCTGTCCGGCTCCGTTACTCAATGCTGTGACCAATAAAGGAAAGCATACTAAACAACTTCTTCACTATTCTATCTACTTTCAAGGAGCTATGAACCTACACTCCAATGTCTCTTGTTCAGGAAGAATCTCCAAGACCTTACAATTCAGTTTGTGAGTCTTGCTCTGATTTGCTTTTCAAAATGCAACACCTCACATTTATCTAAATTAAACCCTATCTACCACTCCTCAGCCCATTGACCCATCTGATCAATATCCCATTGTACTCCGAGATATCCTTCTTCACTGTCCACAATACCTCCAATTTTGTTGTCAACTGCAAACTTACTAACTGTACCGCCTATCTTCACATCAAAATATTTTAAATGAATGATGAGACATATCCAGAATAAAAAGCATTCATTTCCCTGGGTTTGAATGTGCTCTGAGTAAATCCTACCCCATGGCTCTCTGTCAGGGAGAGCTGCGCATACACCCCTCTGAACTTTGCCCCCGACAAAGCGAGCGGCCGCACACGTGTTCAGTGAATCGTTGTCCCGAATAAAGATGGCGGCGCTCAATCGGGCGGGATCTCTCGATTAGGCATTTTCCCGTTTGCTGCAAAAATGGCACTGTAAGTTTCAAATTTGTGTTTTCCGATGTGCACCAAATGTATTTAAAACCTCTCAAGTCATACCCGCACCATTTCCCTCCCGTTTCCGGCTGTTTATTTCTTCCCTGACTGACAAGTCTCCAGCCACACGTCCTGAACATGCGCGCCGATGGCGAGGATGATCACGTGGTATAGGCTAGTCCCTCCCCTCGTTTACTCTGATTGGTCGGAGGACCAGGTCTTCCAGCTCTGCTCCTGCCTTTCCATTTGTCCGCCGCGGATATCAGTCACCCGGGGCCCATTGATGGTTGGAGCATGCGCACTGCTTTGTGGCTTTTGCTGCTGTTCATAACTTACGAGAAGGACAATGTTAAAAATCACACACATCTACCTGATGAAAAATCAGCAAAGCTAGTGCTTCCAAATAAACCTGTTGGACTCTAAAGTGGTGTTCACTGAATTTTAATTTTGTCCATCCTAATCCAACACCAGCACCTCCAAGTCACGACTGAGGGAGGAATGCATAATATAAGAATGAAAGAACTCGGAAGAGGAGAAGACTGTCCTGCCCTTCGAGCCTGCTCTGCCATTCATCAAAATCATTTCGTGGACGCAGAACCATTTACCCGCATTCTCACCATATCACTAAATTAGTTATTTCTTTTTTAAAAAGAAACCTACCTTAGCTTTAAAAACGCTTATTGAACTAGCATCAACAACTTCCCTGTGCAATGAATTCCATAGAGTTTAAGAAGTTCCTTCTCAAATCAGTCCTCAATATGCTGCCTCTAATCTTGAGGTGAGGCCCTCTTTTCCGAGCTTCACTTGAAGGTGGAAACATCCTCTCTACTTTTATTTTATCCATTTCATGCATTATTTTATATGTTTCAATTCTTCTAAATTACAATGAATATAATCCTGCAGGATATAGGTAAAACAGCGTTACTTCTGCAAGTATAATGGAGTACTAACTTTATAGGTAAATAATTGACTTTATAGGTAAGTATTTATAGGGATATAGGTAAATAATTACGAACTTTATTGTATAATTGTGGTTAGATTAGATTACTTACAATGTGGAAACAGGGCTTTCGGCCCAACAAGTCCACACTGACCCGCCAAAGCATATACCACCCAGACCCTTACACCTACATTTACCCCTTCACCTAACACTACGGGAAATTTAGCATTGCCAATTCTCCCGACCTGCACATTTTTGGATTGTGGGAGGAAACTGAAGCACCCGGAGGACACCCACACAGACACGGGGAGGATATGCTAACTCCACACAGAGAGTTGCCTGAGACGGGAATTGAACCCAGGTCTCTGGCGCTGTGAGGCAGCAGTGGTAACCACTCTGTCACCATGCCACCCAAATTGATACTAACTTTAGTGCATAATTATTCTAGCAAATCATTTCTTCCATCATGATAGTTTTAACATTTTATAGTCTCAGCAAAAGAGCTGAAGCACAAACTAGGCAAGAAAAGACACATTGTTAAAGTGTATATTCAGGAATGGAATGTACTTATGAACAAGGGAAGATGTTACAAGCAAACAGATAAAGTGAAAAGAACATCAAGATCCAAGTTTAGCAAAATATCCCTTATGTCAGCACTTACAGAGTGGAGGGTCGTCAACTTGGAGAACGGGGACGTAATAATGGCGGAACGCAGCTGGGTAGGGGCAGAACACCATAAGGGAGATTGATGGGTATGAAGACCTATGAGGTAAACAGGGAGTATGGAAAATTAAAACTGTATAAATTGTAAAGCAATTCTTAATGTGGTGCCAACGGGTCAGCCCTTCTCGCAAGCAGGTTCCAATGAGATTCGCTGCTTCAGATTTTAACTCAGATTGAAATTTATTGTACTATGAGTTTTATTTCTCACAATCCCAATCTACTCAGTCTCTGTTAAGGCGAACCCCTCAACTCTGGAATTAACCTGGTTTACCTCCTATGCACGCCCTCTGGTGCCAGTACGTCCTTTCTCAAGTGCGGAAATTAAAACTACATGCTTTACTCCAGGTGTGCCCTCACCAGCACCCAATACCGCTGGAACATAATCTTTACTTTTAAACACAATCCCTTCACCAATGAAGGACAAAATTCCATTTGTGTTCTGAATTGATTGTTGTACCTGGAGACCAACACTCATGCAGAAGGATACCCAGGTGCCTCTGCATAGCAAATGGTGAAACTTTTTTTAAAATTCAAGTAATAATCTCTTTTGTAATGTTACTCCAACCAAACAGTAGGACTTTACATTTATGAACATTGTATTCAATTTGCCAGACCACTGCTCACTCACTCAATGTATCTCTGTTCCTCTGCAAAGTTTCACAGTCCTCCGCACACTTTGTTCTGCTGCTCATATTATTCTCACATGCAAACTTTGACACCCTACATCTGGTCCCCAACTCCAAATCTTCTGTATTAATTGTAAATATTTGCACACCTAACACTGATCCCAGAAGCACACTACTAGTCGTTGATTGACAGCCAGAATAGTACTCATTTATTCCCACACTTTGCTTCCTGTTAGTTAACCAATCTTCTATCCATGATAAGACTGTACCACTACCGCCATGGACCATTATATTATGCAACAGGCTCTTGCACAGCACCTTGTTGAAGGCCTTTTGGAAATCCTGGTACTCCACATCCACTGGGTCCCTATTGTCCACCTTGCTCGTGATGTCTTCACAGAATTCTGAAAGATTTGTTAAGCATGACCTGCCCTTCATGAACCCATGCTGTGTCTGTCCAATGGGACAATTTCAACCGAGATTCCCTGCTATTTCTTCCTTGATAATAGATCCAAGCATCTTTCCCACTACAGAGAGTAAGTGAACTGGTGTATAATTCCCCATCTTCTGTCCACCTCTTTTTTAAACATGTGGCGTCACTTTTGCTGCTTTCCAATCTGTTGGACTGCCACAGGGACCAGTGAAGTTTGGAAAATTACTGCCAGTGCATTTGCTATTTCTCCTGGCATCTCCTTTACTACCCTGGGATGCATTCCGTCAAGGTCAGGAGACTTTTCTATCATTAGAATAATTTCCTCGAACAGTCCAACACTTGCTGTTCCGTAATTATGATAGTTTCCAAATCTACACCTATCATTGTCTCTGTTAATTATTGGCAACATATTAGTATCCTCCACTGTGATATCCCATAAATAAATACTCCTTCTCATTTTCCAAAGGATCAACATTTACTTTAACCATTCTCTGTCCATGCCCCTCATGATAGTATAACATCATAACGTCACTGCTCAAAATGGCACTCTAGGGAAAACAGCCCGAGCTTTTTATTCCACACTCTGTCGCTCAAATCATCCAACCGCAGAAACATCCTTGTAAATCTTTACTGAAACCTTTCAATTTTCACAGCACCCTTCTGATAGGAGGCAGGCCAGAATTGCAAACAATATTGCAAAAGTCGCCTAACGAATGTCCTGTACAGCAACATGACCTCCCATATCCTATATTCGATGCTCTAATCAATAAAGGAAAACATACTGAACACCTTGTTAACCATCCTATCTCCCTGTAAGAAACTATGCAAGAAACTATGAACCTGCAGTCCAAGGTCTCTCTGTTCCACAAGACTCTCCAGGGCCTTGCCATTCAGTGTATAAGTCCTGCCCTGATTTGCTTTTCCAAAATGCAGCACCTCACATTTATCTGAATTAAACACCATCTGATCAATATCCCATTGCACTCGGAGGTAACCTTCTTCGCTGTCCACAATACCTCCAATTTTATATGACTCGCAAACTCATTTACAATACCAAACAATTTAAGTGAATGACGAAACAAATCCAGAAATAAGCATTCTTTTTTTCCTGAGTTTGAATGTGCTGTGTGGAGATCCTGCCCAATGACTCTGTGCCAGAGAAAGGCTGCACATGCGCCTGGCTGCGCCTGGCTGCACCTTACCCCCTATAAAGATGGCGACCGCGCACGTATCATGTGAATTGTTGCCCCGAATAAAGATGGCGGCGCTCAATCGCGCTGTGGCAATTCCCTGCTTACTGCAAACACGGGACTGGAACGTTTAAATTTATGTTTTCCGACGTGCACATTTTGTTTGCAAAAACTGTCCGCTCATGCAGTTTTTTTCTCCCGTTTCCCTCTGTTTATTTCTTTCCTTACCGCATCGTTTCGCTCCAGAGCTTCCCCAGCATTCATGACAGGGACACTGCGCTACCGCGCGAGGGGGATAATGTGGTTTAGTCTAGTCCCGCCCCTCGTTCACTTTGGTTAGAGTACTCACCGTCCCGCCAGGTCCTTCAGCTGCGCCCACCGTCCTTTCATTGGTCCGGTACTGACATCAATCACCCGGGGGCCCTTTGTTGGCTAGAGCATGCGCAGTGCGTCCTAGTTTAGCTGATATGTTGGGTAATGTGATGGGAGAGTTTACTGAGGGGATGAATTCCCTTTGTGTGAGCTCTGCAGTAGATTTTCTTTATTCATGGAGGGAATTGCCTTCCTACTCATGACTGTGTAGCTGTGATTGATGATTCAATGCCATCTGAACCAGAACATAAACACCCCAGTTTCACAATAACTGAGATCTTTAGCACATTGTATCACGCTATTCTTTGGAGTCAAAAAAATCATAAAATGCAGCCTCAAAGAATCGGAGCAGGAGTAGGGCATTCATCCCCTTCAGCTTGTTCCCCCATTCTATCAGATCATGGCTGCGCCAACCAGGCCTCAACACCTCTATTATGCTTGATACGCATAGACCTCAACTGCTCAATATTTCAAAAATCTATCTGCCCTCTATTTGAATAATTTGAGATAGAATCATAAATTCCCTACTGTGTGGACACAGGCCCTTTGGCCCAACAAGCCACACTGACCCTCGGAAGAGTAACCCAACCAGAGCCATTCCCTTACCACATTTAACTTTCACAATTGCTTTGGCTAGAACATTCTCGCCATTCACTCAGAGAAAAAAATTATTTAATTTTCTTTACAAAATGAATGTTCCCTTATGTAATGTCCCCTAGTTTGAGACTTCACATTCGCTCGAAGATCTAGTCAACACCTACCCTGTCAAGCTCCTCAAAATTTTGTTTCCATAAGATCACCCCTTATATTACGTGGGTGGATCGGTAGCATTGTGGTTAGCACTGATGTCTCACAGTGCCAGCGACCTAGGTACAATTTCTGCCTCAGGTGACTCTCTGTGTGGTGTTTGCACGTTGTCTGCATGGGTTTCCTCCGGATGCTCCGGTATCCTCTCACAATCCAAAAAAAAATTGCAGGTTAGGTGAATTGGCAATGCTAAATTGCCTGTATTGTTAGGTGAAGGGGTAAATGTCGGGGAATGGGTCTAGGTGGGTTGTGCTTCGGCGGGTCGGTGTGGACTTGTTGTGCCAAAGGGCCTGTTTCCACACTGTATGTAATCTGTTTGTCGAGATTCTATTGAATAATGACCTAACCTGCTTAGCTATTCTTGATAGGTCAACCTTTTCGTCCTCGAAGCAGCTAGCTGAATCTTTTTTTGAATTGGTCTCCAATACTGGTTTATCCCTTATTAAATATGGGAGCTAACATTGTATACAGTCGTCCAAGTGAGGTCTCAGCAACAGCCAGTGGGGTTAACCAATCCTTACTCCATGCAAATACGTTACCCCTGACACAGTGAGCTCCTGTATTATGCAATTAACTTTCTGTAGCACCTTATCATTTGTATTTTTAAAATTCAAATACAGAACATTACTGGATTGCCCTTTATCAGCCCTGCTTGTTATTTCCTCAATGAACTGTCGCAAATTTGTCATAGTGTCTCTTTCACAAAATCTAGTCTACCATGTTTAATGATAAGCTTTTCTAAATGCCCTGCTATTTAGTACTTTAATATTTGACTCAGCCGTATTACAAAAACAGATATTAAACTAATTAGTCTATAGTTTCCTGATTTCTGTCTCCCTTCCCTTCTTGAACAGATGCATCAATCCACTGGATGCTTCCTGTCTCCCCGAGTCTGGAATATTCCAATCGATGCCTTGAATATATCTGTAGTCAGTTGTCTTAAAAATGTTTGATCCAGGCCATTAGGTCCAGTCTGCCTTTCGTCCTATTAATTGGGCAATACTTTGTCCCTTGTCACAAAGACGGTTATAACATTTTTATACCCATGATTAGCTTGCTTATTTACCTTTAGGATGATAACGGTGTCCTCCTTCATGAAGATCATTGTAAAATATAGATTTAAATTATCTGCTGTTTCCTTGTACCAGTTATAAATTCCACAGTCAGAACCTCCAAGGGTTCGATGCTGACTTTAGATACTCAATTTTTATATACCTGTACAACTCTTCACATTCATTTTTGTTTGTCAATTTAATTACATGATCAGTTTTCTCCCGTTTTAGTCATCTGCTGCAATGTCATTCTTTTCCTTGTGGGTACTGCTCTTGACTGCCTTTGTTACCCACGGGCGGTTCACCTTTCTCTTCGAGTTCTCCTTTTTGCCTCAAATTAACTTTTGCTAAGAATTATGTAAAAAAAAACCATCAGTGACTGAGCATGTGATTTTTTTAAACATTGGATGTCTTAATGTTCTCATTGGGTTTTGCTGTTTCAAAGCAAATTGTGATCCAAGTTGACTCTAATCTGTGTTGTCCTAATTCTTTCTGATTCCGTGACTGGGTTGGCATGTGTGCAGGTTATAGCAGGATCTGTGACTGCCACAAACCAATCTGGTGGAACAGCTCCTGTGTCAGTGACAGTGCTGTTGGACTAATAGAGGCAACAACATGAAGACTTCATGAAGCAACTGTGAACCAGGGCTGCGAACCCACAATCCAAAGAAATGCAGGTTCGGTGATTTGGTCATGCTAAATTTCCATAGTGTCCAGCGATGCACAGTTTTGGTGCATTAATCAGGGGTAAACGTTGAGGAATAGGTTTGTTTGGGATACTCTTTGGAGGGTTGGTGTGGATTTGTTGGGCTGACGGGCCTGTTTCCACAATGTAGGGATTCCATGCTCTGAGTAATTTTGGAGATCAAACAGAATCCTGGTATTCAGAGGGTTCTCTGTTAGTTAAAATAGCATTGCTCACTCAGTTTACGTTACCTTCTGAAGCAGTTTGTGGTTGACTGCTCTGTACAATTTCACTGAACAGATGCTCTGGAACCAATCATGGAACAGCTATTTTAGACCTGATAATATGATTGATTTATGAGCTCAAAATAAGCGGCCCTTTTGGTAAGATGCAATGCAGCCTGATAGAATTTAGCTTGAGGGTGAGGAAATTGGTTTTTCAACTAGGATCTAAAATTAAAGGGAGTCACAGGGTATAAGGTAGTAGTTAGCCAAAGTGGAATGGGATTATAGTTAGAATGTTAAAGCAGAAGAATATATTCAGTTATTTTATAATTTTCAACAATATATATTAACTTGTAAAAGAAATGCACGATGAACAGCGGTGCATAGCTGAAGGAATTATGAGTGACATCAAATTGAATGAAAAGATGTATAAAACTGCAAAGATGATAGTAGACCAGAAGGTTTAACATTTTTAAACTATCGAAGGATGGACAAAAAAAAACAGATGGAAGATATTTTGTCCCTTGTCAGAGAGACTGTTGTAACATCTTTTCTCCCATTAATCCCTTGCTTATTTCCCAGCATTAGGATGGTAACAGTATCTTCCAGATTAGTAAAATAATTGGGAAAATTAACCCACCAGTTACTCAGCCTAAAACAAAGTACTATTGTGATGCTGTGGTAGTGTCTCCAACTTTGAGCCAGAAGGCCTGTATCAGTCCCACCTGTTCCAGATGTGTCATAATGCATCAAAATATGTTGACTACGAAAGCAATATTAGACAAACTTCAGTAATTGAATGGACAGTCTTGATGGTCTCTGGAAATTCCAAACTTAACTGTTTTGTATCCTCACATGAGGCCTGATCTCAATTAATCATTCTCATTTACACTGAATTGCCTTTTCTTGTGTTGAATATAATTGAAGTTTGTCCTGTCTGCATGCCACCTTGTGCAAAACATGTTGCAATCTGTCAAAGAACAAGATTTAAAACTCAGATCAGCTGTTAGCCTGTTCAAGGGCTTAAACCAGTCGCCTTTTCCACTGGAACAGTAGGTGCTGCAGAATTGATCCCATTTCCCATTGAACTGAGACAGGAGTTGGTGAGCATGTTTAAATATCTTTAACTGAAACATTTTTGAATTAAAATAAATTACTTTGGTTACGGTGCAATTGAATTTAGAGACTTAATGGGCAGTATCCACTGTCATTTCATTGTTTGTTTCATCGCAGAAGGAATGAGAGCAGCCCAGCGCCAGCCGGACCTGTGGAGAAACTGCCAGATGTTAAAATGCGTAACTCCGCTTCATTAGCCAGTCTGACTGAGTTATCCAGACTCAACCATCATAACTGGAGGTGGGATTTTTGTGTTCACTGTGGATGCTGTTACAGAGTTCAAAATTAATGCATAACGTATGTCTTGAGAACTGAAAACAACAAATACCGAAGATCACAGGAGGGAGCCGATGGCTGAGTGGTATTACTGCTAGACTGTTTATCCAAAGATCCAGGTTGGATTCGGGAGAACCAGGTTCGAATTGAACCACAGGAAATGGAGGAATTTGAATTCAGTGGATATCTGGAATTAAGAATCTCATGACCATGAATCCTTTGTCGGGTTACGGAAAACCTATCTGGTTCACTAACGTGCTTGAAGTAAGAAGCTACCATCCTTACCTAGTTTGTCCTACATGTGACTCCAGACACACCGCAAGAAGCCTGACTCTTAACTGTCCATTGGGCAATTAGGGAAGAGCAATGAATGCTGCTGAGTCAATGACACCCTCATCCCATGAACTTCTTTTGAAAAAAAAACGATGGAGAGAGCAAGCTAACATTTTGAGTCCAGATGACTCTTCATCAGATCTCTGATCGAGTCATTGAGACACATCGTTAGCTTGCTTGGTCTCCATGGATGCTTTCGCAACTGCTGTCAGCTCCAGTAATTGCTGTTTTCAGTACAGAATCCACCATCTGTAGTAATTTCCTTCAATACTTCTTCATTATGTTGTTTATTAAATGTCCACTAAATTGCAGCTACTACTCAACACCTTACCTACAGAGTACTGTGGCCCTGGTGTCAAAAGCCTCCATTAACTTGTTCAATTACACCATAGTTTAGGACAATTCCAAAATGCCACTGTGGATGAAAAGAATAGAATCATAGTCATTAACATGGAAATGAACCCTTCGGTCCAACTCATCCATGTCAACCAAATTTCCCAAACTATGCCAGTGCAGTTTTCCTGCATTTGCCTCATATTCCTCAACCTTTCCTAAACATGTACCTCTCCAAATGTTGTCACTGTTCTTGCATCTATCACTTCCTCTGCCCGTTCATCCCATGTCGCAACCAATCTCTTTGTGAAAATGTTGGCAACTGATAGTTGCACTGTTGACTACGGTGTGTGAATCACTGGGGATGATTGTTCGTTCAGGACCACTCCTGTCTGAGCACGGCTTGAATGTAGCTTGGGCCTCCTTGTGGGTAACCACATGCTGCTCAAGGCTTTGTGTTTGCGCAGCGCAGCTATCTATGGGTGGGGTGTTGTGGAAGGAAGGAGGAGGTGTTGAGGAATTAATGAATTTATGGAATGTGGGTGTCACTGGCTGTGAGAACATTTATTCCCTCATTATAATGCCCTTGAGATGGTGGTTGTGAGCTTCCTTTTTGAATCACTGCAGTCCGTGTGGGTTGTAGACCTATTGTTAGTGCTGTTGGGAGGGAATTCCAGGATTTTGGCTCAATGAGACTTCAGGGCTGCTGAAAGATTTTCATCTCCAGATGGTCGTGGCTTGGAAGGGATCCTGCAGGAGGTGATGTTCCCATGAATCTGCTTCCCTTTTACTTTTAGTTGGTATTGGTCATAGGTATAGAAGATGCTATTGAAGTGTTATGAATTTATGTAATGTATCTTGTAGATAGTACATAGTGCTGCACTGATCATTAGTGGAGGAGGAAGTGAATATGGTGCCAATCAAGCAGTCTGCTTTTTCCTGACGCTGTCAAGCTTCTTGAGTGTTCTTGGAGCTGCAACCAAACCTAGCCAAGTAGTGAATATCCTATTGCACTCTTGAGTTGATTCTTGTAGATGATGGACAGGCTTCAGCGATTTGGAGGGTGGTTTACTTACCGTAGTTATATGGAAATTCCACTTCAATTTCTCGTCAATAGTAAACCCCCAGAATGTTGATAGTGGGGATTCGGTGATGTTGGGTTTGAAGAAAGAGGCTGCAAGGTTTTTAGTGAAGGATCTTCAGGCTGAAAGCTAGGGAGGGGAGAATAATGTAGAGCTAGAAATGGATAGGTGGGGAAAGATGCTGCAAAGGATACATCACGATCTTTTCTCGGTGCAGGGCCCAGTTGGTCTGCTGACACTACTTTAGAGATATTGTGCCTCACCTCACCCAGTCAAGCACCTGTTCACCATAGTATTTCCAATACCATGCCTATTAAACACCTTGTATTAGTCCATTCCCCTTACTTCCTCCTTTTGAAATAAGAACATAAGAGCATCATAATTAGGAGCACGAATATTAATCCAGCCCCTTGTACCTGATCTGCCATTTGATACATACATGGTTAATCTCATTTTAGCCTGAACACGACTTTCCTGCCAGCTCTCCTTAACTCTTCAACCCATTACTACTTAAAAACCTGTGTGTCTCTTATTTAAATTTACTTCATGTCCCAGAATCCACATTGTTCTCAGGTTGTGAATTCCCATGATTCACCATCCTCTGAGAGAAGTAATTCCTTCAACTTTCCCTTTATTGTAAACCTACGACGGCTCATTGTAGATTGAACCATCTTCTCTGCATCTACTTGATCAATCCATTGTCCATTTTATAGACCCTCAATGATACCAACTCTCATTATTGGGCTGCAATGAATATGAATGCAAATAGTGGTTGTAGTTCAGCTTGTGACATTTTAATAATTGTGGCAGAGGGTGTTTGTTCAAAACTGAGCTGGACAGTTAGTGCTTTTCAAATAAGAAATAGTAGATGAGATTAAGTACATTAATATATTGGAGTTTTGTTTTTAGGAAGACTTACTGTTGGGAAGATTTGGTTAATGGAATATTGCAGTCAAAGCTGTGGAAGATTAACCTCGACCCATGTGTGAGATAGTAAACTGTGGTCAAAAGACTAAAGAGACCACTTCCTCTTTGGAAATATGTCCTTAAATAGGGCAGAGGGATCTGGAGATAGGAATGAGTCACTGGCAGCAAATGGCACCGGTTTGTGAGGTTAGATCGAGAAGTAGGTCATGGGTTTATTTCTGGGGTGACAGAATGGAAATGTGTTCGATATGTGTAGGACCATGGACAGGTCACCCTTGGAGCACTGCACACAGTTCGGATCGGGGAAGATAAAGAATAGTTACTGGAATTATATCCAAACTGAGTTTGAATTCATCAAGTAAGATTAGGCAGTCTTGTCTAATTGAAAAAGAGTGACATGGTCCAGTTATGTTTGATCGAGGAGACATGGAAAAGACGTTTCTTCTTGCGAATGACTGAATCCACTGGATCTGTGGATATAATTGTAATCACTATTAAATCTAATGGGGAATTTGCAGAGGTCGACAAAGTCTTTACCAAAAAGGGGTTTGAATGTAGAACTTACTATATCAGGAATAATTGAAGCAAATAACAGATGAATTCAAGGAGGAGCTTGGAATACAAGAAATCGAAGAAAACTATGTTGATGGGTTTAGGTTGGGAAGGAAGCCTGTGTAAATCACAAATACTGAGAACCTGTTTTTGTGTCCTGAAACTATGCATCTGTGTTGTTCTGTGACATTTTATATAGGAGCAGCAGCGGCAGCAGTAAACAAGGCAGCTCACACTTACCATTCTTGGAGAAAAGCAGAACCTCTGTCCACACAAAAGGGAAACAGCTCTATTGAGGAGGTGTTTCAAACAGTGGCCAACGTCTCGGTCAGCAGAGACAGTGTGCATTCATTACCTGGTGAGAAAGGTGAATTCTTTAATCAGAAATGATGTTTTGTCCTTCCACTGATCTCATGACTTAAGCAGGGAAATGTGTCTCTTCAGTTAGATGATTTGAATCAAGCAAATCTTTTGCTATGTTAGCACTCCTTCCCTACCCAAAGGATATGTGGGTCAAATAGGCACATGTCCTGCACTGATTTATTTCAAGATTCCTTTATTCAGTCGTGTGCTTAAGCTATTCAATCCAACTTCCTTGTGTTTCCCTTGGATCTGTGGTTGTGCATAAGGAAACTTAAGCAATGTGTGATTCAATATCAAAGTTGTGTTGAATCTATAATTGTAACCCAACTCTGCTCCTTGAGCCGATAATTAATCCAAAGATTCTAGCTCAGCCCCTAACTTCAAGTTCATGTTCTAAACCTTTCAGTGAGCAATGGAAAATAACAAAGAACAATGTCAATCATTTATTGTCTCTCCAGACTCTGCTTCTGTTGCCACTGAGTACTCCCATGAGTTCGACGAGTCAATGACGAAAGATGAGATTGAAGAGAATTCCGTCCATTCCCTTCTGCCATCAGAGAGCCATGACCGCTTTAATATGGGGAAGAAACGCAGCCAGCAGCATGATTCAGATGAGGACATATGGTGGGACCAATCGGCTTCTCCAAGGGATTAGGGTGAATGGTGGTACCAATTACTGGGATCTCAGTGCTTGGAATAGTTGCTCCTCTCCATTTTTGAGGTACTTTGCCATGAGATTTAGATGGAGAGGACGAGGACCATACGGTGTAACGAGTGTGAGCCAACAGTTGGGCGGGGTCTGTGTTTTTGAAAAAAAAAGCGAGTACCACTCTGTAACAATGTGCCCAGAGTTTATCAATCATGAAGAAGAATAAATACTTGACATTGTTAATCTTTTTGATCGTGTTACCATGTCGTGAAGACAAAGATTAATATTTAATGAGATGCATTGCTCCCCCAATCAGATAAACACAAGGCAAATTTGACTGCGAAGAATGTCCCTGAATTTACATCTTTCTGCTGTCCATTAAAGGTAATAAGATGCAAAATATGTTCTTGCAGAGGAACTTGATTTGAACAAGAGACATTTGTGTAGATAATAAGAGGTATTCTAATTGGAAGGATATGTTTAGTGATATCCTGCACGGATCGATGTTGGAGCCCTATTTATTCACTATTCATAATGAAAGGAAAGCCATATTCAAAATTTGGGGCCACTCTGCAGATTACTGCGATTCCAAGTGTAGGTAGATGGAAGCATAGCATTAGAAAGCAATCTTGATAGATTCAGTAAATGAAAAAAAAACGACGACAGATGAGATTGTGTTGGCAAGTGAGAGGTTTGATCAAAAAAGGATATTTCTTGATTGTGAAAATAGAGAGAGTGTGATTAATACAGCTGTATAGTTAATGGAAATGTCACAGACAGGTTCAGAAAAGTGATCAAGGGGCCGGTGGAATGTTGACATTGATTTATGCAGAAGACTAGATACCAAAGGATTAGAAGTCATGCTTCAGCAAATCAGAACCTAGTTAGACCAAGCTGTCAGGGCTGGGCACCACGGCTTAAGGAGTATATCACTCTGAGTGGAAGTGCAATGTAGATTTACTGATGTGATATTTGGATTCCAAGGCTTGACTTAAGAATAAAGATTAAACAGATAAAGTGTTCGCGTCAGGACATTGAGATGTGATAACGGGGAACACTTTTATACACAGAAGTAGATAAAGTTTGATGACGTTCCACAAACAGCGATTGATTGGAAATCATTTGCAAATTTTAAATCTGAGATTGGTTGATTTTGAATGAAAATGCTGAAGGATTATGCGATAAAGACAGGGATTTGTCATGATGATGAAGGTTACCATGATTTGGGTGAATGGTGGAATAGGCTCAAGGAGCTCAATAGCCTCCTTGTGTTCTGATGTTGATGTAAGCATGGCACCCTTATTCTCTGCAAGTGCAATTCCTGTTGTGTTTTTGGTTCTTTATCAGAACCTGGCAGCAAGTTAGTGACTGGAGTCCTGACCAGAAAATCATCAGTATGAGGGACTTCGCCAGTCTTAATGTGTTTCACAGATGATGAAATGACACAGCCAGCACCCTCCTTCCATCTCTCCCCCACTCTCTACCCCCTCTCTCCTCCCCTCCCACCCCCTTCCCACACCCTCTCGCAAGCCCCTGCACCCTCTCGCAAGCCCCTGGCACCCCCTCTTAACCCCCACCCCTCTCCCCACCCCTCTCCCCACCCGTCTCCTGACCCCCTCTGTGCCGCCGTCTGCGTCTCCCTCTCGCCTCCCCCTCTCGCGCCCCCTCTCGCACCCCCTCACGCCCCAACCCCCCTCTCCCCCCCGCGGACCCCGGGCCACCCTTTCGTCCCCCATTTGCAACCCCTCACCCACCCTTCTCCCCCTCTCCCACTCTCACCCACTCCATCTCGCCCCCCTCCCGTCGCCCCCTCTCGCTACCCCCCTCCCTTCTGTACCCTCTTCTCGCCCCCCCTCGCGCCCCCCGCCCCCTCACACCCATTCTCTCCTCCCTCTACCCCCCTTCCTCTATCCCCGTACCCCCTCCCTCTACGGCCCCTCCCTCTACACCGTCCCTCTACACCCCCTACCCACCCTCCCTCTATTCCCCTCCCTCTCTCCTCCCCCTCCTTCTAACCCCCTCCCCTCTACCTCTACCCCCCTCCCTCTATCCCCCTCTGTACACCAACCCCATCTCTCTCTCTTAATTTCTTGCCGCTCCCTCACTGCCACTCTGCCACTCTCGCTCTTTCTGCTCCCTCACTCCCTCGTTCCAATGCTCCCTCGCTTCCATGCTCCCATTTTGCCAATCTCGCTCTTTCTTTTCTGTCTCTCAGTCTCTCTCATATCTGCCTCCTCTCTCTTGCTCTTTCTTGCAGCTCTCTCTCACGCTTTCTCTCTTGCTCATGCTCCCTCTCTCTCCCAGACCTCCCTCCCTCTCTCACACCCCTCTGTCTCTCATCCCTCTGTCTCTCAATCGCCTCCTCTTTCTCTCACCCTCTCACTCTCCCCATCGCTCTCTCTCTTGCTCTCCTTTCCCCCCCTCTCTCATATCCCCTTTCTCTCCTCTCTCTCCCCATCACTGTCGCCCTCTCTTGCCTCTCTCTCTTTTGCACGCAGCCCTCTCTCTCTCTCTTAAAGCAACTTTCGCCCCTCTCTCTATATATCTCTCTGTTTGTTCCTCCTGTCACCATCGCTCAGCTCTCTCGCTCTCTGTCTAACAACTCTCCCTCTCACTCCTCTCACTCTCTCTCGCTCTCTCTGTCGCCACTCTCTAACAGCTTCCTTGCTCTTTTTTGATCATACTCTCCCTCACCCTCTCTCCCACACCCTATCTCCCTGTCTATTTCCCTCGCTCTCTCTCTCTCTCATATTTGCTCCCTCTTTCCCTCTTTCTTGCAACTCTCTCCCTCTTTCTCTCGTTCTCTCTCGCTCGTTCTCTCTCTCTCACTCACGGTCACTCTCTCCCTCTCTCTATCACGCCCCCCATCCCTCTCCGTCTCATTCCTCTCTCTCTCCCCACTCTATCCCTCTCTCTCCAGCCCTGCTCTCTCTCTTGCCCCTCTCTTTCTTTGGTACTTCTCTCTCTCTCACCAGCTCCCTCCCTCATTCGCTCTTGCCTCATCACTCTCACATCCTCTCTTCGTCTCTCACCCCTCTGTCTCTGTTTCTCTGGGCCTTCCCTCTGTCTCTCGCCTCCTCTCTCTCTCTTTCGCCCGTCTCTCATTGCTCTACCTCTCGATCGTCCCGTCTTTCCATCTCGCTATCCCTTCTTTCTCGCTCCCTCTCTCTCCCTCTTGGAAGTCTCTCTCACACTCTCACTCTCCCCCCTCTTTCTCTGTAGCCCTCTCTCTCTATTCTGCCCCCTCGCTTTCTACCAATCCTCTGTCTCTCTCGGCCATCTCTCTCTCTCGCTGTCTCTCACTCTCTCTCTCTTGTCCCCTCTCTCCGTTTGCCTGACACCACGCTCTCGCTGCCTCATTCTCTTGCTGTCTCTCTTACGCGCTCTTTCTCTCTCTTGCTCACCCCCTTTGTTCATCTCCCTGTGTCTCTTGCTCTCATTCTGGCTCTCTCTTGCACTCACCATCTTCGCACTCGCTCTCCTCTCACTCGCCCTCATCTCTCTCACCCCCTCCCTCTCTCCCTCTCGCCCCCTCACATTCTCTCTCGAACCCCTCCCTCTCTCTGTCGACCCCTTCTTCTCTCTCGCCCCCTCCCTCTCTCTCTCTCGCCCACTCCATCTCTCTGTGTCGCCTCCTCCATCTCTCTCTTGCCCCCTCTCTCCCTCTCTCTCGCCCCCTCACTCTCTCCCTCTCGCCCACTCTCCCTCTCTCTCTCGCCCACTCCATCTCTCTCTCTCACCCTCCCTCTCTTTCTTGCCCCTCCCTCTCTCTCTCTCAACTCCTCACTCTCTCTCTTGCTTCCCCATCTCTCTTGCCCCTCCCTCTCTCTCTCGCCCCTCCGTCGCTCGCCACCTCACTCTCTCTCTCGCCCTCCTCCCTCACTAGCTCGTCCCCACTTTCTTTCTCTCTCTCAGCCCTCACCCTCTCTCTTGCTTCCCCCTCTCTCTCGCCCCCTCCCTATCTCTTTCTCGCCAACTCCCCTCACTCTTGACCTCTCCCGCACTCTCTCTCTTGCCCCCTCCCTCTCTCTCTCGCCCCTCCCTCTCTCGCCGCCTCACTCTCTCTCTCTCGCCCCCCTCCCTCACTAGCTCGCGCCCACTTTCTTTCTCTCTCTCGGCCCTCACCCTCTGTCTTGCTTCCCCCTCTCTCTCGCCCCCTCCCTATCTCTCTCTCGCCAACTCCCCTCACTCTTGACCTCTCCCGCTCTCTCTCTTGCCCCCTCCCTCTCTCTCGCTCTCCTCCGTCTATCTCTCCCACCCCCTCCCTCTCTCTCTATCGCGCCCATCCCGCTCGCTCACTTGCCCCACCCCTCTCTCTCTCTCGCCCCCTCCCTCTCTCTCGCCCGCTCATTTCTCTCTTGCCCCCTCCCTCTCTTTCTCTCTCGCCCCCTCCCTCTCACTCTCCCCCTCCCTCTCTCACTCGTCCCCTCCCTTTATCACTCTCTTCACCATCACTCTCTCTCTCTCTTGACCACTTCCCTCCCTCTCTCGCACCCCTCCAACTCTCTAACTCCCCTCCCTCTCATTCTCACCCCCCCACCCCATCACTCTCTCTCTCACCCCCTTTCTTTCTCTCTCTCAAGCCCCCTCTCTCTTTCTCGCCCCCTGTCTCTCTCTCTCACTCGCCCCCCTCTCTCTCTTGCCCCTTCTCTCTCTCTCTCTATCGCCTCCCCTTCTCTCTCTCGCCTCACCTCTCTCGTCCCCAATCTCTCTCGCCCCCTCCCTCACTCTCTCTCACCCCCTCCCTCACTCTCTAGTCCCCCTCCCTCTCTCTCTAGTCCACCTCCCAGTCTCTCGCCCCCACCCTTCCTCTCACGCCCCTCCCACTCTCTCTCGCCCCTCTCTCTCTCTCTTTCGCCCCTCCCTCTCTCTCCCACCACCTCCCACTCTCTCGTCACTGCCCACTCTCTCTCGCCCCCACCCACTCTCTCCCGCCCCCTCATCTCTCTCGCTCGCCACTGCCCTCTCTCGCTCGCCCCCTCCCTCTCTCGCTCGGCCCCCCCTCTCTCTCACCCCCTCCCTCTCTCTCTCGCCCTACTCTGTCTCTCTCTCTCTCAACCTTTCTTTTTTAATCGCCACCCTCCCTCTCTCTCTCGACCCCTCCCTCTCTCACTTGCCCCTCCCTCTATCTCGGCCCATCTCTCTCTCACCCCCTCTCCCTCCCTATCTATCGCCTCCCTCCCTCTCTCAATCACCCCCCTTTTTTTCTCTCTCTCGCCCCTGCCCCTCCGTCTCTCGCCCTCTCTCTTGTGCCCACTCTCTCTCGCCCACTCCCCCTCACTCTCTCGCCCCCTCTCTCTCACTCTCTCGCCCCCTCTCTCACTCTCTCACACCCCCTCCCTCACTCTCTAGTCCCCTCCCTCTCTGTCTAGTCCCCCTCCCTCTCTCTATTTCCCCTCCCTCTCTGTCTCGCCCCCAACTCTCTCTTGCCCCTGTCTTTCTCGCCCCCCTCACACTCTCTCTCGCCCCCATCCCTATCTCTCTCGCACCCGCCCACTCTCTCTTGACACCTCCCTCTCTCCCTTGCCCCATCCCTCTCTCACTCTCGGCCCCCTCCCTCTCTCTCTCTCGCCCACTTCCTCTCTCTCTCGCCCTCTCCTTCTCTCTCTCTCACTCGCCCCGCTCACACTCTGTCTCTTGTCCCCTTCCCCCTCTCTCTAGACCCTCTCTCTCTATCTCTCTCGCCCCCTCCCCCTCACTCTCTCACTCCCTCCATCTCTCGTTCCGATCCATCTCTCTCTCGACCCCTACCCCTCTCTCTTGCCCCTCCCCTCTCTCTCGTCCCTCCCTCTCTCTCTCGCCACCTCCCCCTCACTCGTCCCCATCTCTCGCCCCCTCCCTCTCTCTCTCTTGCCCCTCCAACTCACTCTGGCTCCCTCTCTCTCTCTCTCACACCCAAATTTTCTCTTGCCCCCTCCGTCTCTCTGTCTTGCCCCCTGCCTCCCTCTCACTCACCCAATCCCACTCATTCTCTCTCTCTCTGTCGCGCCCCCTCCCCCTCTCTCTCACACGCTCCCTCCCTCTCTCTCCATTCTCACCCCCTTAATCACTCTCTCGCCCCCTTCCCAATGTCTCTCTCGCCCCCTCCCTCTCTCTCTCGCTCGCTCCCTCTCTCTCTCGCCCCCCCCTCTCTCTCACACGCCCTCCCTCTCTGTCTCGCCCCCCCACCGCCCTCTCTCGCCTCTCCCTCTCTCGCCCCCTCCCTCTCTCTCGCCACCTCCCCCTCTCTCTCTCGCCTCCCTCCCTCTCTAGCTCGCCCCCACTTTCTTTCTATCTCTCGCCCCCTCCCATTCTCTTGCTTCCCCTCTCTCACTCGCCCGTCCCTCTCTCTCGCCCCGCTATCTCTCTCTCACCCCCTCTCCCTCCCTCTCTCTCGCCTCCCTCCCTCTCTCTATCGCCCCCCTTTCTTTCTCTCTCTCACCCCTCCCCCTCCCTCTCTCCCCCTCTCTCTCTCGCCCACTCTCTCTCGCCCCCTCCCCCTCACTCTCTCGCCCCCTCACTCTCTCTCTCACGCCCATCACTCACGAGCTCGCCCACACTTTCTTTCTCTCTCGCGGCCCTCACCTTCTCTCTTGCTTCCCCCTCTCTCTCGCCCCCTCCCTATCTCTCTCTCGCCAACTCCCCTCACACTTGACCTCTCCCTCTCGCTCTCTTCCAACCTTTCCGCTGTCTCTCGCTCTCCTCCCTCCCTCTCTCCCACTCCCTCCCTCTCTCTCTCTCGCCCCATCCCTCTCGCTCACTTGTCCCATCCCTGTCTCTCTCTCGCCCCCTCCCTCTCTCTCACCCGCTCCCTTCTCTCTCACCCCCTCCCTCTCTTTCTCTCGCGCCCCCTCCCTCTCTCTCTCCCACCTCCTTCTCTCTCTCGTCCCCTCCCTCTATCTCTCTCTTCACCATCACTCTCTCTCTCTTGACCCCCTCCCTCCCTCTCTCGCACCCCTCCAACTCTCTCTAAATCCCCTCCGACTCTTTCTCACCCCCCTCCCCTCTCCCTCTCGCCCAATCCCTCTCTCTCTCACCCGCTTTCTTTCTCTCTCTCAACACCTCCCCCTTCTCTTTCTCGCCCCCTCTCTCTCACTGCCTCTCTCTCTCGCCCCCTCCCCCTCTCTCACTCGCACTCCTCTTTCTCTCGCCTCTCGATCTCTCTCACTCATCCCCCCCTCTCTCGCACACTCTCTCTCTCTCTCTCACACGCCCTCCAACTCTGTCTCGCCCACTCCCTCCCACCCTCTCTCGCCTCTTCCTCTCTCGCCCCCTCCCTCTCTCTCGCCCCTCTCTCTCTCGCTACCTCCCCCCTCTCTCTCTCGCCCCCCTCCCTCTCTAGCTCGCCCCCACTTTCTTTCTATCTCTCGCCCCCTCCCATTCTCTTGCTTCCCCTCTCTCTCTTGCCCCTCTCTCTCTCTCTCGCACCTCCCTCTCTCGCCCCCTAACTCACTCTCTCTCGGGGCCCCTCCCTCACTAGCTCGTCCACACTTTCTTTCTCTCTCGCGGCCCTCACCTTCTCTCTTGCTTCGCCCTCTCTCTCGCCCCCTCCCTATCTCTCTCTCGCCAACTCCCCTCACACTTGAGCTCTCCCTCTCGCTCTCTTCCACCCCTGCCGCTGTCTCTCGCTCTCCTCCCTCCCTCTCTCTCACTCCCTCCCTCCCTCTCTCTCGCTCTCGCCCCATCCCTCTCGCTAACTTACCCCATCCCTCTCTCTCTCTCTCTCGCCCTCTCCCTCTCTCTCGCCCGCTCGTTTCTCTCTGCCCCCTCCCTCTCTCTCTCCCCTCACCCTCTCTCTCTCGTCCCCTCCCTCTATCTCTCTCTTCACCATCACTCTCTCCCTTGACCCCCTCCCTCCCTCTCTTGCACCCCTCCCACTCTCTCTAAATCCCCTCCGTCTCATTCTCACCCCCCTCCCGCGCTCTCTCGTCCCATCCCTCTCTCTCTCACCTCCTTTCTTTGTCTCTCACAAAACCTCCCACTGTCTCTCCCCGCCCCCTCCCTCTCTCGCTCGCCACTGCCCTCTCACGCTCGCCCCCTCCCTTTCTCTCTCACCCCCTCCCTCTCTCTCTCGCCCCACTCCGTCTCACTCTCTCAATCCCTGTTTCTCTCGCCACCTTCCCTCTCTCTCTCGCCCTCTTCCTCTCTCACCAGCCCCCTCTCTCTCTCTCACACGCCGCCCCCTCTCTCACCCCCATTTGCTTCTCTCTCGACCCCTCCCTCACTCGTTCACCCCATCCCTCTCTCTCGCACCCCTCTCTCTCTCTCACCCCTCTCCCTCCCTCTCTCTCGCCTCCCTCCCTCTCTCTCTCAACAACCCTGTCTTTCTCTCTCTCCCCCTCCCCCCTCTCTCTCGCCCCCTCCCCCTCACTCTCTCGCCCCCACTCCATCTCTCTTTCGTCCCCCAATCTCTCTCGGCCCCCTCCCTCACTCTCTAGTCCCCCTCCCACTCTCTCCAGTCCCCCTCCCTCTCTCTCTCTAGTCTCCCTACCTCTCTCTCTAGTTTCCCTCCCTCTCTATCTCATCCCACTCCCTCTCTCTCTCGCCCCCCTCCCTCTCTCTCTCGCCCCTCCCTCTCTCCCTCTTGCCCCCTCCCGCTCTCTCTCTCTCGCTCTCCTTCCTCCCTCTCTCCCACCCCGTCCCCCTCTCTCTCTCTCACCCCGCTCCCTCTCTCTGTCGCCCCCTCCCTCTCTCTCTCGCTCCCTTCCTCTCTCTCTCTCACGCGCTCTCCTTTCTCTCTCGCCCCCTCCCTCTCTTTCTCTCTCGCTCACTCTCTCGCACTCACTCGTTCCCAATCTCTCACGCCCTCTCCCTCACTCTCTAGTCCCCCTCCCTCTCTATCTAGTCCCCTTCCCTCTCGCTCTCTTTCCCCTCCCTCTGTCTCGTCCCCCTTCCTCTCTCTCTCGCCACCTCCCCCTCTCTCGCCCCCTCCCTCTCTCTCTCCCGCCCACTCCCTCTCTCTCTTGCCCCCTCCCTCTTTCTCTCGCCCCCTTCCTCTCTCTCTCCCCCTCCCTCTCTCTCTCGCCCCCTCCCTCTCTCTCTCATCCCCTCCCTCTCTCTCGCCCCCTCCCTCTCTCTCACGCTCCCCCTCTCTCACGTCCCTCCCTCTCTCTCTCTTGCCCCCTTTCTGCTCTCTCTCGCTCTCCTCCCTCCCTCTCTCCCACCCCCTCCCCCTCGCTCTCTCGTCCCCATCCTTCTCGCTCTCTTGCCCCATCCCTCTCTTTCTCACGCCCCCCTCCCTCTCTCTCACCCCGCTCCCTCTCTCTGTCGCCCCCTCCCTCTCTCTCTCGCTCCCTCCCTATCTCTCTCTCTCGCGATCTCTCCTTTCTCTCTCGCCCCCTCCCTCTCTTTCTCTCTCACCCACTCTCTCTCACCCACTCTCTCTCACTCTCTCACCCCCACTCCATCTCTCTTTCGTCCCCCAATCTCTCTCGGCCCCCTCCCTCACTCTCTAGTCCCTCTCCCTCACTCTCTAGTCCCCCTCCCTCTCTATCTAGTCCCCTTCCCTCCCGCTCTCATTCCCCTCCCTCTGTCTCGTCCCCCTCCCTCTCTCTCTCGCCACCTCCCCCTCTCTCGCCCCCTCCCTCTCTCTCTCCCGCCCACTCCCTCTCTCTCTCGCCCCCTCCCTCTTTATCTCGCCCCCTTCCTCTCTCTCGCCCCTCCCTCTCTATCTCGCCCCTCCCTCTCTCTCTCATCCCTTCCCTCTCTCTCGCCCCCTCCCTCTCTCTCACGCCCCCTCCCTCTCTCTCACGCCCCTACCTCTCTCTCTCTTGCCCCCCTTCCGCTCTCTCTCGCTCTCCTCCCTCCCTCTCTCCCACACCCTCCCCCCTCTCTCTCGTCCCCATCCTTCTCGCTCTCTTGCCCCATCCCTCTCTTTCTCACGCCCCCCTCCCTCTCTCTCGCCCGCTCCTTTCTCTCTCGCCCCCTCCCTCTCTCTTCCCTCTCCCTCTCTCTCTCGTCCCCTCCCTCTATCTCTCTCTTCACCATCACTCTCTCTCTCAACCCCCTCCCTCTATTGCCCCCTCTCCCTCACTCTCTCGCCCCCTCTCTCTCAGTCACTCGCCCCAATCTCTCTCGCCCCCTCCCTCACTCTCTCACACCCCCTCCCTCACTCTCTAGTCCCCCTCTCTCACTCTCTAGTCCCGCTCCCTCTCTAACTATTCCCCTTGCGTCTCGCTCTCGTTCCCCTCCCTCTCTCTCGCGTCCCCCTCCCTCTGTCTCTCGCCATCTCCCTCTCTCTCACCCCCTCTCTCTCTCTCTCCCGCCCCTCCCTCTCTATCTCCCGCCCCCTCCCTCTCTCTCGCCGCCACCCTCTCTCGCTCGCCCCCCTCCCTCTCTCCCTCGCCCCCTCCCTCTTCGCCTGCCCCCTCTCTCTCTCGCACGCCGCCCCCCTCTCTCATCCCCGTTGTCTCTCTCTCACCCCCTCCCTCTCTCACTCACCCCCTCCCTCTCTCTCCAACCCCTCTCGCTCTCACCCCCTCTCCCTCCCTCGCTCTCTCGCCCCCCCCTCTCTCGCCTCCTCCGTCTCTCTCTCGCCCCTTCGCTATCTCTCTCAACTCCCTTTCTTTCTCTCTCTCACCACCTCCCCCTCACTCTCTCGCCCCCAATCTCTCTCGCGCCCTCCCTCACTCTCTCACACCCCCTCCCTCTCTCTCTCGTCCCCTTCATCTCTCTCTAGTCCCCCTCCCTCAATCTCGTCCCCCACCCTCTCTCTCACACCCCTTTCTCTGTTTCCCGCCACCTCCCTCTCTCTCTCACCCCCTCGCTCTGTCTCTCTCACCCCCTCCTTCACTCTCCCACCCTCCTCTCTCTCGCCCCCCACCAGCTCTCTCTATCGCACCCTCCCCCTCACTCTTTCCTCCCTCTCTCTTTCCCTCTTCCTCTCTCTCTATTTCCCCTCACTCTATCTCTCGCCCCCTCCCTCCCTCTCTCGCCCCCCTCCCTCCCTCTCTCTCTCGCCCCCTCCATCTCTCTTTCGCCCCGTCCTTTTCTCTCCTGCCCCACGCCGTATCTCTCTCGCCACCCACCTCGTCCCCCTCCCTCTCTCTCTCGCCCCCTCCCTCTTTCGCCTGCCCCCTCTCTCTCTCGCACGCAGCCCTCCTCTCTCACCCCCCTTTGTCTCTCTCTCGCTCCCCTCTCTATCTCTCGCCTCCCTCCCTCTCTCTCTCGCCCACATCTCTCACCCCTCTGTCTCTCTGTCTCCCCCCCTGACTCTCTCTCTCACCCCCCTTTCGTTCTCTCTCACCCTCTCCCCTCTCTCTCTCGCCCCCTCACTCTCTCGCCCCCTCTCTCTCACTCTCTCACACCCCTCCCTCTCTCTCGTCCCCCTTCCTCACTCTCTAGTCTCACTATCTCTCTCACTCTCGCACCCTCCCTCTCTCACTCTCGCTCCACTCCCTCTCTCACTCGTCCCCTCCCTCTCTCTCCCTCCCCGCTCCCTCTCTCTCTCGCATCCTCCCTCTCTCACTCGCCCACTACTTCTCTCACTCGCACCCCTCCCTCTCTCCCTCGCCACCTCTCTCCTTCTATCTCTCACCCCCTCCCTCTCTCTCTTGCCCCTGCCCTCTCTCGCTCCCTCCCTCTCTTTCTCACCCCTTCCTTCTCTCTCTCTCGGACCTCCCTCTCTCTATCTCTCACCCACCCACCTCTCTCTCTCTCGCCCCCTCCCTCTCTCTCTCGCCCCCTCCCTCTCTCTCTCACACCCCCTCCCTCTCTCTCACCCCTTTCTCTCTCTCTCTCTCACACTCTCCCTCTCTCTCTCACCCCTTTCTCTCTCACTCACCACCTCCTTCTCTCTCTTGCACCCTCTCTATCTCCCCTCTCCCCCTGTCTCTCCCTCCCTCTTTCCCCCTCCCTCTCTCACTCTCTCTCTCCCCCTCCATCTCTCTCTTGCATCCCCTCCCACTCTCTCTCGCACCCCCACACTCTCGACCCCTCCCTCTCTCTCTTGCGCCTATCATTCTCGGCCCCTCCCTATCCCTCACCCCCACCTCTCTTGCACCCCTCCCTCTCTCTCTCTTCCCCCTCCCTCTCTCACTCGCCCCCTCCGTCTCTTTCTCGCCCCCTCCCTCTCTCCCTCTCGTCCCCTCCCCCTTCTCTCTCGCCCCTCCCTCTCTCTCTCTCACCACCTCTCTCCCTCTCTTGTCCCCTCCCTCTCTCTCTCTCGCCTCCCCTCTCATCCCCCTCCGCCTCTCTCTCTCTTGCACCCGCCTCTCTCTCTCTCTCTCTACATACCTTCTCTCTCTTGACCTCCTCCCGCTCTCTCTCACCACCCCTCCCCCTCTCTCTCGCCCCCCTCCTGCTCTCTCTCTCTTGCCCCTATCTTTCTGGCACCACTCCCTCTCTCTCTCGCCCCCTCCCTATCTCTGTCACCACCTCCCACTCTATCTTGAAACGTCCCTCTCTCTCTTGCCCACTATCTCTCTCACTCCCGCACCCTCCCTCTCTCACTCTCGCTCCACTCCCTCTCTCACTCGCCCCCTCCCTCTCTCTCTCTCCCCTCTCCCTCTCTCTCTCGCATCCTCCCTCTCACACTCTCCCACTACTTCTCTCACTCGCACCCCTCCCTCTCTCACTCGACCCCTCTCTCCCTCGATCTCTCACCCCCTCCGTCTCTCTCTCGCCCCCTCCCTCTCTCTCTCCCGCCCCCTCCCTCTCTCTCTCACCCCCTCCCTCTCTCTGACACCCCTCCCTCTCTCTCACCCATTTCTCTCTCTCTCTCTCACTCTCTCCCTCTCTCTCTCAATCCTTTCTCTCTCACTCACCACCTCCTTCTCCCTCTCCCCTCTCCCCCACTCTCTCTCCCTCCCGCTTTCCCCTCCCTCTCTCACTCTCTCTCTCCCCCTCCCTCTATCTCTTGCCTCCCCTCCCACTCTCTCTCGCACCCTCACTCTCTCACCCCCTCCCTCTCTCTCTTGCCCCTATCATTCTCGGCCCCTCCCTATACCTCACCACCACCTCTCTTGCACCCCTCCCTCTCTCACTCGCCCCCTCCCTCTCTCAATCAACCCCTTCTCTCTCTCTTGCCCCTTCCCCTCTCTCTCACGCCCTTCCTCTTCTCTCTCACCCCCTTTCTCTCTCTCTCGTCCCCTCCCTCTCTCTCTCGTCCCCCTCCCTCTCTCTCTCATTCCCCTCCCTCTCTCTCTCGTCGCCCCCTCCATCTCATTCTCTGCCCCCCTCCTCTCTCTCTTCTCGCTCCCTTCCTTTCTCTCTCGCCCCTCCCTTTCTCTCTCACCCCCTCCCTCCCTCTCACTCTTGCCCCCCTCCCTCTCTCTCTCGCGCCTCCCTTCTCATCCCCCTCCACCTCTCTCTCTTGCACCCGCCTCTCTCTCTCTCTCTCTCTCCATACGGTCTCTCTCTTGACCCCCTCCCCCTCTCTCTCACCCCTTCCTGCTCTCTCTCCTTGCCCCATCTTTCTCGCACTACTCCCTCTCTCTCTCGCACCCTCCCTAACTCTGTCACCGCCTCCCACTCTATCTTGACACCGCCCTCTCTCTCTTTGCCCACAATCTCTCTCACTCTCGCCCCCTCCCTCTCTCACTCTCGCTCCACTCCCTCTCTCACTCGCCCCCCTCCCCTCTCTCTCTCACCCCGATCCCTCTCTCTCTCGCCACCCTGCGTCTCTCTCTTGCCATCTTCCCTCTTTCTCTCACCTATGCTCTCTCTCTCTCGCTCCCTCTCTCTCTCTCACACCCCTCCCCTCTTCCTTCCCCTCCTTAACCCTCTCGCCCCCTCCTCGCCCTCTCGCCCCCTCCCTCGCCCTCTCGCCCCCTTCCTCTCTCTCTCGCCCGCATCCCCCTCTCACTCTCACCCCTCTCTCTCTCACCCCTCCCTCTCTCACACCTCCCTCACTCTCTCGCCACTCTCCCTCCTCTCTCACCCCCCTCCCTCTCTCTCTTGCCCCTCCCTCTCTCTCTTCCTCGCCCCATCCCTCACTCTCTAGTCCCCTCCCTCTCTCCCTCTTCCCCTCCCGCTTTCACTCTCCCGCCTCCACCCTCACTCTCATCCACACCCCTCCCCTCTCTCGCTCACCCCCTTCCCCTCTCACTTCCGCCCCTTCCCCTCTCTCACCCATCCCCTTCCTCTCTCTCACCCCTTTCTCTCTCTCTCTCTCGTCCCCCACCCTCCCTCTCTCGCTGGCCCCCCTCTCTCTATCTCATGCTCCTATCCCTCTCTCTCTTTTCCCCTGCCTCTCCCTCTCACCCCTCCCTCTGTCTCTCACCCCTTCCCCCTCTCTCTCTCACACCCTCCCTCTCTCTCTCGCCCACCTTCCCTCTCGTCACTTGCCCCCTCCCCTTCTGTCTCTCCCCCTCCCTCCCCCTCTATCCTTGACATCTCCCTCTCTCTCTTGCCCACTATGTCTCTCACTCTCGCCCCCTCCCTCTCTCACTCTCGCTCCACTCCCTCTCTCTCTCGGCCCACTCCCTCTCTCTCTCGCTCCGCTCCCCTCTCTCTCTCAACCCGCTCCCCTTATCTCTCGCCCCTCCCACTCTCTCTCAACCCTCCCTCCATCTCTTGCCCCCTCCCTCTCTCTCTCTCGCCTCCTCTCTCATTCCCCCTCCACCTCTCTCTCTCTTGCACCCGCCTCTCTCTCTCTCTCTACATACCTTCTCCCTCTTGACCCCCTCCTGCTCTCTCTCGCCACCCCTCCTCCTCTCTCTCCCCCCCCTCCTGCTCTCTCTCTTGCCCGTATCTTTCTCGCACCACTCCCTCTCTCTCTCGCACCCTCCCTATCTCTGTCACCGCCTCCCACTCTATCTTGACACCTCCCTCTCTCTCTTGCCCACTATCCCTCTCTCTCTCGCACCCTCCCTCTCTCACTTCGCCCACTTCCTTCTCTCACTCGCACCCCTCCCTCTCTCACTCGCCCCTCTCTTCCCTCTATCTGTAACCCCTCCCTCTCTCACACCCCCTCTCTCTCTCACCTATTTCTCTCTCTCTCTCTCTCACCCTCTCCATCTCTCTCTCTCTTCACTCCTTTCTCTCTCACTCACCACCTTCCTTCTCTCTCTCGCCCCATCCCTCTCTCTCTCTCTCCCCTCTCCTCTCTCTCTCTCGCTCTCCCCTCCCTTTTTCCCCCTCCCTCTCTCACTCTCTCTCTCCCCTCCCTCTCTCTCTTGCCTCCCCCTCCCACTCTCTCTCGCACCCCCACTTCGCTCGCACTCCACTCCCTCTCTCTTTTGCCCCTATCATTCTCGCCCCCTCCCTATCCCTCACCCCCACTTCTCTTGCACCCCTCCCTCTCTCACTTCGCCCCCTCCCTCTCTCTCAATCACCCCTCCTCTCTCTCTTGCCCCTTCCCCTCTCTCTCACACACCTTCCTCTTCTCCCTCAACCCCTTTCTCTCTCTCTCGTCGCCTCCCCTCTCTCTCTCGTCCCCCTCCGTCTCATTCTCACCCCTCCCTCTCTCTCTCTCTCGCTCCCTTCTTTTCTCTCTCGCCCCTCCCTCTCTCTCTCTCACCCCCTTCCTCCCTCTCACTCTCGCCCACTCCCTCTCTCTCTCGCCCCGCTCCCCTCTCTCTCTCTTCCCCTTCCCTCTCTCTCTAGCCGCACTCCCTCACACTCTCTCTCTCTCTCGCAATCTCCCACCACTCTCTCGCCCCCTCCCTCTCTCGTCTCCCTCCTCTCTCTCCTCGCCCCCACCCTCTCTCTCTCACCCCTCCCTCTTCCTTCACCCTCCTTCTCCCTCTCACCCCTCCCTCTCTCGCTCACTCCCTCCCTCCCTTCTCTCGAGCCCTCCCTCTCTCTCGATACCCCCTCTCTCGCCCCCCCTCCCCCACTCTCTCTCACACCTCCCTCTGACTCTCGCCCCCCTCCCTCTCTCTCTCGACTGCATACTCCTCTCTCTCTCACCCCTCCCTCTCTCTCACCACTCCTCTCTCACTACCCCCACTCTCTCTCGCCCCCCAACTCTCTCTCGCCCCCTCCATCACTCTCTAGTCGCCCTCCCTCACTCTCCAGTCGCCCTCCCTCACTCTCTCGTCCCCCTCCCTCTCTCTCTCTTCTGCCCCCACCCTCACTCTCTCCCAACCCCTCCCTCTCTCTCTCGCCCCTTCCCCTCTCACTCCTGCCCCTTCCCCTCTCTCCCATCCCCTTCCTCGCTCTCCACCCCCTTTCTCTCTCTCTCCCTCTCGCCCCAACTCCCTCTGTCACTCGCCCCCACCTCTATCTCATGCTCCTCTCGCTCTCTCTCTTTTCCCTGCCTCTCTATCTCTCACGTCCACCCTCTCTCTCTCACCCCCTTCTCCCCTCTCTCTCTCTTACCCCCTCCCTCTCTCTCTCGCCCACCTTCCTCTCTCACTTGCCCCCTCCCCCTCTCTTCTCTCTCACACCGCTCCCTCCCTCTCTCTCTTGCCCCTCCCCCTCTCTCTCTTGTCCCCTCCCTCTCTCTCTCTTGACCCCCGTCTCTCTCTCACCACTCCCTCTCTCTATCGTTCACCACCTCACTCCCTCTCTCTCTCGCCTTCTCGTTCTCTCTCTCGCCACCCCTCCCTCTATCTCTCGCACCTTCCCTCTCTCACTCGCACACTCCTTCTCTCACTCGCACCCCACCCTCTCTCCCTCGCCCCCTCTCTCCCTCTATCCCTCACCCCCTCCCTCTCTCTCTCCCCTGCCCTCTCCCTCCCTCTCTTTTCTCACCCCTACCCTCTCTCTCTCTCGCACCTCCCTCTCTCTATCTCTCACCCACCCACCTCTCTCTCTCACCCACTCCCTCTCTCTCTCACCACTCCCCCTCTCTGTCGTTCACCACCTCACTCCCTCTCTCTCTCGCCTTCTCGTTCTCTCTCTCGCACCCCTCCCTCTATCTCTCGCACCTTCCCTCTCTCATTCTCACACTCCTTCTCTCACTCGCACCCCTCCCTCTCTCCCTCGCTCCCTCTCTCCCTCTATCCCTCACCCCCTCCCTCTCTCTCTCCCCCCTGCCCTCTCCCTCCCTCTATCCCTCACCCACCCAACTCTCTCTCTCACCCACTCCCTCTCTCTCTCATCCTCTCCCTCTCTCTCTCACTCCTTTCTCTCTCACTCTCCACCTCCTTCTCTCTCTCGCCCCCTCCCTCTTCTCTCTCTCCCTCTTTCCCCTCCCTCTCTCACACTCTCTCTCCCCTTCCTCTCTCTCTTGCCTCCCCTCCCACTTTCTCTCGCACCCCCACTCTCTCGCCCCCCTCCCTCACTCTGAGTCGCCCCTCCCTCACTCTCTCTCGCCCCCTCCTTCTCTCTCTCACACCCCTTTCTCTCTATCTGGCCGCCTCCCTCTCTCTCTCAACCCCTCCATCTCTCTCTCTCTCTCACCCCCTTCGCCCTCTCTCTCTCACCCCTGCCTCTCTCTCTCGCCCACCTTCCTCTCGCACTCGCACCCTCCCTCTCTCTCTCACCCCCTCCCTCCCTGTCACTCTTGCCACTCCCTCTCTCTCTCTCCGCCCCCCCGTCAGGACGCTCCCCCTCTCTCTCTCGACCCCCCTCCCGGTCTCTCTCGCCCCCCCACTGACTCTAGCTCCCCTCCCGCTCTATCTCTACCCCCCTCGCTCTCTGTCTCTCGCCCGCCCTCCTCTAACGCTCAAACCCCTTCCCCCTCTCTCTCGCCCCCTCCCTCTC